>NC_134541.1:64887959-65197700 GCF_050624435.1 Tenrec ecaudatus | reverse complement strand
CCCCACCATGATCCAAAATAGACCTTACAAATGATTAATTTAAAAAAATGTTTCTGTGGATCAAAAACCTGAGAATATAATAATACACTAATTCTATAAAGATGTTAGCAAATAATATCATTAATATAATATGCAACCAAAATTTTGTTGAAGATAATGCAGATATAACAGCATCAGAACATCAACAGGAACTCAAAACTCATTGCCATTGAGACAATTCCAATTCATAGTGATCGTATAGGTCAGAATCGACTGCCTCTGTTGGTTTATGGAAACGGTATATCTTATGAGAGTAGAAAGCCTCATCATGCTCCTACAGAGAATTTCAAACTGCTGACCTTGTGGTTTCAAACAACACATACCTTACAATGTCACCCTGGTTCCTACCATTGTGATGGCTAGGGATTATGTCAACTAGGTTAGGGTTGGTGCTCAAACTATCAATTGTGTCACAGACTGATGACATCTCCTTGATGTCATAAGCATTTTTGTATAAGAGAGAGAGGGAGACTGAGCAGTTTAATCCTCATTTACTTTTACCTTCTGCCAGAGATGGATCCTTGTCTGGTTCCTTAATCTCCCTTTGCATCACCTGCCAGTGCCAGTAGCCAACAGTGGACTGCCTGTTGGTGGAGGATTTATTCAACCATTAGATCTCTACATCCATTAGCATGTACCACCTGGTGTCTCTGCTTCATCATCCTGCTTCCTGCTCATCAGCTTCCATGAATCAGGAGGAGTCTGACTTGAACCAGACCATATGTACTTATTTCTTTAACTGTGTAAGCAATTTCTTCATCAGTCTCCTTACATCTGCAACACATTCACGTGTCACTTGTTTTACTTCACTAGAGAAGCCAATCTAACACACCCATCAACAGGAAGCTACCAGAAATTAAAGCCAGATTCAGAAGAAAACATGGAATAAAGAATATCATTGTGGATTTCAGTGGAACTTGGCTGAAAGTAGAGAATACCAGAAAGATGCTTACTTGTATTTTAATGACTGTACTAAGGCATTGATGACACAATATTACTTCCTGAATACATGGATGTGAAAACACTACAACCTTCAGCAGGGATTGCAACTCAATGTAAAGAAAACCCAAATCCTCACAACTATATTAATAGACACCATTGTGATAAACAAAGAAAAGTTTGAAGTTGTCAAGGACAGATGTTTATCCTAGAAAAATTAAGCTTCAGAAAAATGTTGGGTTCTTTTCCCCAGGGTTTCTTACCTTAAGTAAGATTTATGGTTTCTTATTTTAAGTTGTTTAGGTGATAAAAAGGCAATGTGTTAAATCCAAAAGCTTAAGTTGAGAGCAGGGTTCTCTTTTTATTGCTAATTTGTGTCACCGGGGAAGTTATTTAACTTTTGAGTTTTAGTTTCTAAAATGGAAATAGTAATACATAACAAAACTACTTTCTGTCTTCTAGATTGCTACTCATATGTGTCTGAGTAAAATTGTATTTCATAGTTTAGACCCAACCTTTTAATTACCATTGCAGTGACTTCCCATTTGTACCACCCAGGAATACTTGCTAACAGTGTTTTTGGAAGGACTTGACTTAATTAATTTTTTTTGGTTTTGTTTTTAAATTTTTAAATTTATTTTTAGCTTTTCATTTTGAATTGGGTGAAAATTTATAGAACACATAAGCAGTTTTACATTTAACAATCCGTATACATTTAGCCCCATCTCGTCCATTGCAATCCCCTGAAACCATGTTTATGTCTAACTTCTTCTCCTACCCTACTCCATGTTTCCCTCTTCCTCCCAGTGCTTCCTGTGTACATTTATTTCTTAATTATTTAACATTTTATTAGGGACTCATACATCTCTTATCACAATCCATACATACATCAATTGTGTAAAGCACATCTGTGCATTCTTTGCCCTCATCACTTTCACAGCATTTGCTCTCCACTTAAGTCATTTGCATCAGGTCCTCTTTTATTCCCCTCCCTCCCCGCTCCCCCTCCCTCATGATCCCTTGATAATTTATAAATTATTATTTGTTTTATCTTGGCCTGTCCGGTGTCTCCCTTCACCCCCTTTTCTGTTGTCCGCCCCCAAGGGAGGAGGCCACCTATAGATCCTTGTAATCTGTTCCCTCTTTCCAACCCACTCACCCTCTACCCTCCCAGTATCACCCCTCACGCCCCTGGTCCTGAAGGTATCCTCCACCCTGGATTCCCTGTGCCTCCAGCTCCTATCTGCACCAGTGCACATGCTCTGCTCTATCCAGACTTGCAAGGTAGAATTCAGATCATGGTAGTTGGGGGGGGGGGGGGGTAGGAAGCATTTAAGAACTAGAGGAAAGCTGTATTCTTCATCGGTGCTACATCACACCCTGACTGACTCATCTCCTCCCCTAGACCGCTCTGTGAGGGGATCTCCAGTGGCTGACAAAAGGGCCTTGGGTCTCCACTCTGCACTTCCCCCTTCATTCACTATGGTAAGTATTTTTGGTTTTTTTTTTTTTTTGGATGATGCCTTATATCTGATCCCTTCGACACCTTGTGATCGCACAGGCTGGTTTGCTTCTTCCATGTGGGTTTTGTTGTTTCTGAGCTAGATGGCTGCTTGTTCACCTTCAAGCATTTAAGACCCCAGACACTATCTCTTTTGATAGCCGGGCACCATCAACTTTCTTCGCCACATTTGCTTATACACCCATTTGTCCTCGGCAATTATATCATGGAGGTGTGCACCCAATAATATGATTTTGTGTTCTTTGATGGTATCTGATAACTGATCCCTTTGGAACCACGTGATCACACAGGCTGGTGTGTTCTTCCATGCGGGCTTTATTGCTTCTGAGTCTTTAAGACCCCAGACGCTATCTCTTTTGATAGCTGGGCACCATCAGCTTTCTTCACCACATATGCTTTTTCACACGCTTTGGCTTCAGCGGTTGTGTCAGGATTATAGAGTGCCAATTTAATAGAAGAAAGTATCCATGCATTGAGGGAGTGCTTTAGTAGAGGCCCAAGATCCTTCCGCCACCTTAATACTAAACCTATAAATATGGGCATATAGTTCTATTTCATATATATATATATATATATATATATATATATATATATATATATAAACATATATTTGTGTAGACCTCTATAAATGCCCTTTATCTCCTAGCTCTTTCCTCCATTTCCCCTGACTTTCCTCCTGCCCCACTATCATGCTCTGTCCCCACCTGGGTTCCAGCTATACGTCTTCATTACCTTACCTTTGATCATTCCCTACCAGGCCTGCCACTCCCACCTCACCACCAATTTGGATCCCATGTTCCCTTGTCCCTGGGTTTGTTAACACCACTTCCTTATCCCACCCATCACCTCCCCCTTTCACAAGTCCCCCCGGAACTGTCGGTCCCGTTGTTTTTCCTCCAGATAATTTTCATCCAGCCTATCTTATTTAGACAGACCTGTCTAAATAATAACATGCACAGAAACAAGACAGAGGAAAACAAAGCAACAGTATACAACAAAACAACAACAACAAACCACCGACAAAGAACAAAACAACACACATCAAGAAATAAAAGTTTGTAGTTAGTTCAAGGATTGTTTGTTGGCCTTTAAGAGTGTTTTCCTGCCCAGTGTGTTGGGGCACCACGCCCTGGCCCCAAAGACCACTTTCAGCATTCCCTGGGGACCTTGGTGCTCCATTCCCTTGCTGTTCTGCTGCACTCCCTCAGTGCTTTGCCTCGGTGTGGTGGGATCAGGTCAGGCGCAATTCCCACACTGTGTCTCTGGTGCTGTCCTCTGTATTGCCCTTGGTCACTGAGGGGCATCATGTATCATAGTGGGGCCAGCCATGTTGTCCTCTCTGTGGACTGGCTGTTCTAATCAGGAACATCATCCTCATGGCCTGGTGGGCCAGGCTGTGCTAATTAATTTTAAGATGATTCTTTCCCTTTTGGTGAACTAAATGACATTACCTGGCATTTTTTATTTAAACATTTTTATGTATTGATTTTTGTGGATGGTCATTTATAAGAACTTCTAATTTTTGAATATTCATAATTAATTTCATTTATTATTAATATTGAGAATATATACAAAAGAACATACATCAATTCAATTATTTCTATATGTGAATTTTATTTAAATTAAATGTATTAATAGGTGCTTCAAATTTTATAATTTTTCTCACCCCTCTTTTTCAAATTGTTTCTCACCCACTAGCGTAAACCATAAAATCCCAAACTGATAGCCATTAAGTCGATTCAGACTCACTGTGACCTTATGTAGGTTTTATTGGGCTAAAAATCTTTAAGGGAGCAAATAGCCTTGATTTTATGTCCAGGAAAGGCTAGTGAGTTTGAACTGCTGAGCTTGAGGCGAGTGGTCCATTGCTTACCTGACAGCTCTACCAATGCTGCCCCTTAAATTTCCTAAGCATTCTGTCTTGCTTCTCTTGTCTATATGATCTTAGTCGTGGGTACTTTGGACCTGTTATCAAGAAGTACCCATCTTTGGGAAAGTATATCATGTTTAGTAAAGCAGAGGGGCATCAAAGACAAGAGGCCCTCAACAAAATGGATAGACACAGTGGTTCCAACAATGGACTCAAACATAGGAACAATCATGAGGATGGAGCAGGACCAGGGGTTGTGTTTTCCATCGTATGTGAGGGTTATATGAGTCAGAACCAGCAAGACAGCACCTAAAAAAAGATAAATCTTTCAAAATCACAGTGTTCAGACAGGTATTCTTTAGAGGTAAACTGAACTGCTGTTAACTGCTGTTTAGTTTTAAAGAAGGCTTTGGGAGATACTTTTGGTTTCAGGTTTAAATATTATATTAGAGAAACAGTTTTGGGATTTCACCCACAAGGGAAGTCTGGATGTGATTAGAATTTAGCATTCTGTTCTTCATTTTCTTTGATCACGATCCCTATGTAGAATCATTGATGAGAATGTCCAGTAATGGTTGCTGGGTAGTGTCCAGCTTTTGTCTGATGGAAAAGAAGCAGGGAGTCCATTAGTAACTCTTCCCAGTGTAGTCGCCTATTTCTAACTTTCCTCCTTCCTCTGTTGTACCAGATGGTTTTACATTGGATTTGACCATGTTTTATAGTCAGAATGGCCAAATATCAGCATTTTCATATAGTTTACCTAAATGAACCATATCAAAATAAGTTGATACTTTATTATCATATTAGAAATCAAACAAAACAATATTTAAAAGTTATAAGGTTTTCATTATTGACAGCAACTTTTCTTGTAATTCTCTCTTTAATAAGCATGATTTATATAATTTATTGAGCATGTATTTTGTATATGATATTGAAACCCACTATTTCATTAAACTTCTAATCAACCCGACTCAAAAAGCAAACAAAAGTACAATAAAAAAGACAATCCCACTGTCACTGAGTTGACTTTAACTCATAGAGACTCTATTCCTCATTTTTGACACTACCCATCTTTATAAGAGCAGGGACTTCATTATTCCCTTGGTGGCTGGTGGTGTCGAACCACTGCCTTTGCAGTTAGCAGTGCAGCAGCTAACTCACTGTGCCACCTAGGCTCATTAACAACTTTACTAGGTGGCAGTATTGATTCACCTTACATCATAAAAGAGAACACTGGGGCTGCGAGGCAGGTGGTAAAACATCATGCTGAAAGTCACACAAACTGTAAATGGTCAAGTCAAATCTTACATCCAAGTAATCTGATATCAGTGATAAAGTTCCCAGTGATTATACTTAAGAGTCTCTGCTGAAAATGCAGTTACAAGGACTAAGAGAAGTCATTTTTAGATCCTTGAAGTCTGAGTTGGCATTTTGTCTCTATTCTATTTCCTGTGGCTTAAAAAAAAAAAACTATTCCTATAAAAGAATGAGACTTGACTCATCTTACCTCTGCCACTCTCAACATATGCAGCATCCCCTGTCTTATTCTTCCAGACTCCTCTTTCTGTCAGCACTGCAGAAAGGCATTGGCACTCTTCACACAAATGTAACAAAAGCCATTTGGGCTCCTTACCACAATAGGAAGTTCTTATCATTTAAAAATTTCATTAGACAATGCAGCTTGAGGCTAAGGCTAAATGCAGTCCGATGGTGCCTGAATCCACTCTTGGACAGGGGTGGACTATGCTTGCTGTGGGTTGTGAGGCACGGGGTTTAGCAGCAGCGTCTGTCCCTAGAAGCTGCATAAAGAGATTTGCAGGAAAGGTCTAGAGCTCCCTTTGGTCAGAAGGTGGTAATTCATAAGAACAGAGACCACACAGCTAAACTAAAATAAGAGGCAAAATAGAGTTCTCTGAGGAAAACTAACTCAAGTTCTGGCGTGTTGCTTGGAGGCTGTTGGGAGTAGAAAGCACATTTTCTCATGTTTTTTAGTGAACTAGAAGGTGAGAGGCAACTGTATTAGTATTTCACTCTGGGTTTACTGACTGGTACTGAAAACAGGCTAATTAAGATGGATTTTGTCCTCCCTATTTAAAACCCACCCCAAATCCACTGCAGAAGCCCCTGTGGGAGAAAGAGAAGGCAAAATAAGCTCATGTGTGAGTAATAAAGAACTGGCTCCTCCATCCATCAACTTGATGGGCACAAATAAATAAATAAGCAAAGGAGCGGCTCTGTGAATGGTTCCTGATCGCAGCAGAAGGCATTGTTGAGAAAGGAAATAAGATCTGAATAGGAAGTGGATTATAGTTCAATCAGAATCCCTAGGATCATGTTACTTCACAAACAGAATATTTCTAAGAATGAATTCACCCTTTCTAGTCTATCTTTTCCCACAGATGGGAATCACTCAAAGAGATATATAGATGTAGATTCATTGGCCTGAGGTTCACAGACTGTGCCTTTTAGAGTTGAATCTCAGTAATCAGTATTTACTAAGCACCTGGTGGTATAATGGTGATGTGATAGGCTGCTAACCACAAGGTCAGCATTTCAAAACCCCTAACATGTCTGAGAGAAAGAGGCTTTTTATTTCTATAAAGAGTTACAGTCTCAGAAGCCCATAATGCAGTGTTACCCTCCTGTGTAGGGTCATTCTGTGTTGAAAGTGCCTCAGTAGCATAGAGTTTTAGTTAATCATATGTAGGTAAATTTTTGTATTATAATGTTACAAAAACACATAATGTGTGTATGTCATACACATATGCAATTCTTATTAATATTTATAGGAGATAGACTACTTAATGATCCACACAAATATGAACAGAGAAAATCTTGTCCCCAGGCTCCCTACTCTGACCTCCTTAACACATCCCCTCCCTCTTCAGAATGAAAAATAGAATTGATTCTGTTTATTACAAATGATAAATATATATTATCAAAGGTAATTTTCTCATCAATTTAGTAGTTTAATATTTTATGTAATTTATGCCTGAACATTAACCATGTTTTCTAGATTATATTATCTTTTAGTCAATTTATGTATGTTTGTTTTCAATTTTCAAAATTTTGTGATTTTCTAAAAACACTTTATAAGCAATAAAAGTCACCAATTTAGATGTAGAAGCATTAGAAGCATTAAATATAACTACACCAGTCAATAAAAGGTAAGGATGAAAGAGTGTGGTAATAGGATGCTTTTATGTCCACTAGATACTCATGGCTTGGGGTTATGTCCACTAGATACTCATGGCTTGGGGTGGCATCAAACCTGTCAAATGAGTGACAGCTAGATGACATCTACTTGGGAGTGTGACCTTTTGTGTAAGAGTGAGGGACTCTGGGAGTTGCTTTCTATCTGCCCCTCTACTTTCCTGCCTGCTGGAAATCTGCCATACTTGAGAGCTGCCAATGCGCTGCCATGTTCCCACCAACCTTGGGCCCAAGGGGCTCTGCAGCCATCAGCCTGTGATCTTCCTGCTTCCTGGTTCACCTTTCTAAATTACCCACCTGAGGCTCCAGGACTGAAGAGGAACTATAGACTAGCAATGGACTTATGGATTTGAGTTGGACTAGGTTGGGATATCTTCATGATATATAATAACTTCTTAATATGAAACTCTTTCTTATACATATATTAGTGTCACTGGATTTGTTTCTCTAGTCTAGACAGTCTGGCATAATGCATCTGAGCATTGGCAGGTGTCCCTTTATAGCTGCTCCAGCACCCAGGACTGCATCAGGATAGGTCCATGTGACTTCTCAAGGATGTCTTGCAGGAAGTGAGCCTTGCCAGCTGAAGCAGGGAACTGGCTAAGGCAGCTGCACCCTGGTCCGACTATCAGAAAGCAAGAGACCCGAGAACTATAAAAGTGAGGCTCATTGAGTCATTTTCTCTCTGCCCTTCAGTTAATCCCACATGTGTTTATCTGCCAGGTTGACACAGTAAACCTTAACTATCTCACAGATTGAATATGTATAGGAAGATATTAAATTTCTGACACACTTTTCTGATTTTAAACCATACAGTATTCCTTTGTTGTGTTTGTACAACTCCCTCTCGATAAATGTACAGATTCTGAAAAAGTACAACTAAAACACTCTAACTCACTGCCATCCAATCAATGCTGACTCCTAGCAACCCTGTAAGACAGGGTAGAACTTCCCCTGTGGGTTTCCAGGAGTACAACGCTATATGGGAGTCTAAAACCTCATCTTTCTCCTATGTGTTGCCTAGTAGTTTTGGTCTGCTGACCTTGTGGTCAGCAGCCCTCCTATTATCCACTCTGCCACCAGGTCTCCTCAAGTACAACTAGGTGCTCTGGGATTCCCATTATTTGTATAATTTGTTATGATCTGCATAGTCCAACATTTGGGGGTAGCTAATAAAACACTAGCTAACATCATTCTGGTATTTCTGCTGTCAGCTAAGATTCATCAGACACCAGCAATAATATTACTTGTTCCACCTCCTCTTCTGAATCCAGTCAGTCTGAATTTCTGACAGCTCCTTGTCAATATATTACTGCAACTTTTCTTCAATTATTTTCAGCAAAATTTTACTTGCATTTAATATCACTGATTAAGATAGTTAAGGTTTATTATGCCAACCTGGCTGATAAAAACATGGGATTAACTGAAGAGTGGAGAGATAAATGGCTCTGTGAGCCTTGCCTTTCTAGTTCTCAGGTCTCTTGCTTTTTGATGATCAGACCAGGGTGCAGCTGCCTTAGCTAGTTCCCTGCTTCAGCTGGAAATGCTCACTTCCTGCAAGACATCCCTGAGGAGAAGCCACATGGAACTACCCTGATGCAGCCCTGAGTGCTGGAGCAGCCTTCTGGAGACTCCTTCCAGTGCTGAGATGCTTATACGCTCATTGATTCGACTTGCCTCCTGCAGTCGACATCATTGAGTGTGTTTTGTGAGATTGAGGAGGACTTTGTAGATTGGTGTTGACATAGGTGGTAATGTTGAACATATGAGTTTAGGCAGCACTGGGTTGGGATGGTTTCTTAATGTATATTTACCCTTTATATAAAACTCTCTTATACGTTAAAGTCTCTGTGGATTTGTTTCCCTAGTTTAACCAGACCAACAAACTGATATTATATTATAATGATATTGTTTGTGTATTCTATCAGTTTATCTTTCTTTGGAATGTGTATAAATATAGCTCTCCTCTAGTCATTTGGCCAGCCAACTGTGTTCCAAGTTTCTTGGTATAGTCAAGTGCTCCCAGTGCTTCATCGGAAAGCTGAACATTTCAAATGATATTCTGTCAATCTCTAGATTCTTGTTTTCAGATAATACTTTCAGCCTAGCTTGGACTTCTTTCTTCAGTACCATTAGTTCTTGATCATCTGCTACCCCTTGAAATAGTTCAAAGTAAATGAATTCTTCCTGGGAGAGTGACACTGTGTTTGCTTCCCATCTTCTTTTGATACTTCCTAAATTTTTAGTATTTTTTCCATCAGAGTTCTCAACATTTCAACCTCAAGCTTGATTTTTCTTCTGTCCTTTCAATTTCAGATATGCTTAGCTTGATCTTCCTTGTTATTTCTAACCATAGGTCTTTCATCATAGTACTTTATTGTGCTTTCTTGGATTACTCTTTGAACTTTTCTGTTCAATTCTTTGAATTCGCTCTCACATTTGCCTCAGCGGTTCTATGACTAAGTACACACTTCAAAGCCTCTTCTGATATCTACTAAAGGAATCTAACTCTTGTTGTGTAAAGTCGGTTTCTCTCCATGCACCATATCCCCTTTGCTAACAATATAAGCTAAGCCAATATTGAAAAGAAAATTGTATGGCTTCTTAGTACTTGACTTTCTGTTTCTTTCGTATTTGGATTCCAACACCAACATTCCACTTTCTATTATATAATTACTACTACTAGGATCCGTGGTGTAGTGGGGCTACACATTGAGTTGCAAACCACAAAGTAAGAAGTTTGATCCTACCAGCTGCCCCATGGGAGAAACATGAGGCTTTCTGTATGCTTATAAGATCTACATTCTGAAAAACACACAGTGGTAGTTCTAAGTTGGGTCCTTATGAGTTGGAATTAACACTACAGAAGTGAGTTTGTTCTTGGTGTGGATTGCTGCTACTTCTACTACTACTATTACTATTTTACAAGAGCTGCAGTTCTTGGGTCTATTTTGTCCCCTTCATAAAAGAGAATATTAAAATTCATTTAGGAGGCCACGCACTTCTACAATATTTTCCCTTTGGCTCCTGTCTGCTTACCAAACTTCAAATGATTCTTCAAGAACCCAGCTCTTCTGTAATCTCTTTGGAAAAGCTCTCTCTGACCACTGATTTTTCCCATGATATTAAATATTCTCTCCTTTATTCTACTTTGTTTATAATGGAAACATTTAGTTATTGATATATTTACCACATTATACTGTTAGACAGTAAACATTGGCAATTTATGTGTGTATCCTATAAAGAGTTATTTATCTTTTGAAAGTTTCCATTTTCTCACCTGAAAATGGTTATTATAATAGCATTCAATTAGTAAGCTTTGCCACATCAGCTAAAACAAGGCATGTCCTATGTCTGTTCAATCAGCAGTAGTTGTTGCTGTTATTATAAGTCATCTTCTTTCTTCATGAATGTAATTCCATCTGAATTGTGTTGACCAATATCCTCTGCTCTCACTAGGTCCTAATATCCATTGCAATGCCCATACAGAACGCAAGACAAGATTCGTGATTTAAGGGCATCTTAAGGAAGTTAGGAAATGTGTGACACACATGAGAAATGCTCAGGACACATTACAAAGTCCTCGCAGGGTTGCTATTAGATGCCCAGACCCTAGAAAGGAACATCATTCTTGGTAAAGTGAAAGAAGAGAAAGGGCCTTGATAGTGGCTACAATGATATGCTTGAACATAAGAACAATACTGAGATTGGCACAGGACAAGGCCATGTTTTGATCAGTTGTACATAAGGTCACTATGAGTTGGAATCAACTGGGCAGCACCTGACAACAATAATGGTTGCCCAAAGGGCAGACCACTCCGCTATAAACCTCAAGCCAAAGACATTCAGCTTGAGCTCTGTGGATCAGCAAACTCAGCACTCTGAATTAAGTATCTAGAGGTACCTAACTCCAATAAAGCCCAAAGTTGCTTAGTTCCACATGCACGTGTCAAAAAGGGCAGCTAATCCAAATAAGTGCCCAGAGACACTAAATTCCAGAATCCAGTCTCCTGACCAAAAATTCTCGGCTTTAATTGTTCTGTTGGCTGCAAAGTCCACCACTCTATTTCATACTTTAGTTCCTGGTTCTGCTGCTCCTTCTCTGCTGTCACAGCTGCCTTCTAGATCCAGGAAGATTTACTGTGCAGGGACCTCAGGGTCCAGAGATCTCAGATCTCAGGGTCACTCCTGGTTCTTGTTGATAGTAAATTTTGCCACCACCACGCTGCCCTCATCTTCTCAAAGGGTTCATGGTATACATATTAGGATGACATTCCAGTTAAACCTGTTCAAAATTCCTCACAAGCAAATCCTAGCATTATCTTCCCCCTTCTTCTTAACAGACTCATTCATGTAACGGTCGTTTTGTGAGAGCAAGAGACATTAGTTAGAATAACCACACCTAACCAGTCACTGCCCTGCCCCATTACTCTCAACATTACCACTTAAGGCTTGAATGTGTTATCATCGATTTGCAAACATCAACACTTGTTTGTCAGTCTGTTGTACTGAGGTGACTTGTGTGTTGCTGTGATGCTAGAAGCTATATAATTGCCATTTCAAAAGCCAACAGGGTCATCCAAAGCAAACAAGTTTCAGCAGAATTTCCAGAGTAAGAACAGACCACAAAATGGAATAGGCTGTCCCCTGTTGAGGAATAGTTACGAAACTTTATGCATAGCGCTGAAATTTTGTAAGATTCTGAAGGCCTAGTTAATAGAAGAATAACATGGTCAGACAATACCATGACCCCTCAGGTCAGAGGTATTCAAAGTATGACGGAGAAAGGGCTGCCTTCTCAAAGTAAAGTCAACTACAATGATATGAGTGGAACAAAATCTTCTGGATCTCTATTTGCTGATGGATCATGGCTCAAAATGAGAAGAAACAGCTACAAACTTCTATCAATAATTGAAACTTTGCACAAAGTATGAACTAAGAAAAATTGGAAGTCATAAAAATGAATTGGAACTCAAAAAGATTAATATCTTAGTTGGTACCTGAAATGGACTAGTATTGACCATTCTGAATCATAAAATCATATGCTGAGAATGACACAATCAAGATTAATGGTGTTGCACTGATTGTCAAAAATTACATTTCAAGATCTAGCTTGAAGTACAATGCTGTTTGAGATATGATCTGTCCACAATGATGGAAAGCCAATCAATCCAACTATTAGTCACATTTATGTACCAAGCACTTAAGCTACTGATGAAGAGATTGTAGAATTCTATCAACAGTTTCAGCCTGAAATTGATCAAACATGCAATCAAGATGCATTGATAATTATTGTTGAATGCAAAAATTGGAAACAGAAGAAAGGAACAGTAGATTGGAGCATAAGGCCTTGGTGATTGCATAATGGAATTTTGCAAGACAAACAACTTCATAGTATATGACTTTCTCAACAGCACAATAGATGACTACACATATGAAGTACCCCAGAAGGAAGACACAGAAATCAAATTGATGAAATCTGTGTGAAGAGATGATGGAGAAGCTCGATGATCTGAAATGAGACCACGGTGTGACTGTGGAACATATCACCCATTGCTTAGACGTCAGTTCAGGTTGAAGCTGAAGAAAATGAAAACAAGTGCACAAGCCCCCAAATATTGCCTTAAGGATGTCCTATCTGGATTTCAAGAATAACTTGAGAACAGATTTGCTGCACTGAACACTGAGGACAGAAAACTGAAAGTGCTGTAGGAAGACAGCAAGAACATCACTCATGAAGGATGGGAAAAGGAAAGGGTCATAAAAAGACAAGAAAGAGAAGATCAAAGTGGAAGTCAGAAGAGACCCTGAAATTTGCTCTTAAACATAGAGTAGCTGAGGCAAATGAAAGAAATGATGAAGTGATTGTGGCAAATGAAATAATGAAATGATGTTTAGAAAATGATGATGGCAATCTATGTAAAAATCTGCTAGATACAACTGATGTATGGATTGTTATAAGAGCTGTAAGATCCCCCAGTAAGATGTTTTTTTTATAAAATGAAAGACATGATGAAGTCAGACATCTTCAAAGACAGCTCAAGAAGATAAAGCCATGTATTATAAAGAAATGTGCAAAGACCGAGACTTAAAAAACCAAAATGGAAGAAGATGCTCAGTGTGTCTGATAATGAAAGAACTCAAGAAAAATCCATACCCCGAGTTTCGATGTTGAATGGTTCTATGGGCAAACTATTGAATAATGCAGGCACTGAGCATGATAGTGGGACAGGAAGGAAGTCAAAGGAAAAAGAGGAAAGAGCTGGGAGGCAGAGGGCATTTATAGAGGTCTAGACAAAGACATGTATATATGCAAGTATATATGAGGATGGGGAAATGGATCTATGTGCATATATTTATAAGGTTAGTATTAAGGTAACAGAAGGACATTGGACCTCCACTCAAGTACTTCCTCAAGTACTCCCTCAATGCAAGAAAACTTTCTTCTATTAAATTGGCATTCTATGTAGCTCACCTTCCCGACACAACCGCTGAAGACAAAGTGGGTGAACAACAAAATGTGGTGAAGAAAGCTGATGGTGCCCAGTTATCAAAAGAGATAGTGTCTGGGGTCTTAAAGGCTTGAAGGTAAACAAGCGGCCATCTGGCTCAGAAGCAATAAAGCCCACATGGAAGAAACGCACCAGCCTGTGTGACCATGAGTTGCTGAAGGGATCAGTTATCAGGCATCAAAGAATAAAAAAAAACATATCATTTTGTGCTCACCTCCCTGATATGACCCCTGAAGACAATTGGTTGCATAAGCAAATGTGGCTAAGAAAGCTGATGGTGCCCGGCTATCAAAAGAGATAGTGTCTGGGGTCTTAAAGGCATGAAGGTAAACAAGCAGTCATCTAGCTCCGACAACAAAGCCCACATGGAAGAAGTACACTAGCCTGTGAGATCACAAGGTGTCGATGGATCAGGCATCATCAGAACAAAAAATCTTACCATAGTGAATGAGCGGGGGAGTGTGGAGTGGAGACCCAAAGCCGATTTGTTGGCCACTGGACATCCCCTTACAGAAGGGTCTTGGGGAGGAGACGAGCCAGTCAGGATGCCATGTAGCAACGATGAAAAATACAACTTTCCTCTATTTCCTAAATGCTCTCCCCTCCCCACAACTGTCATGATACGAATCCTACCTTGCAAGTGTGACTATACTAGAGGATGTACACTTCTACAGATGGGAACTGGAAACACAGGGAATCCAGGGCAGATGATCCTCTCAGGACCAGTGGAGTGAGTGTAGATACTGGGAGGGCATAGGGAGGGTGGGTTGGAAAGGGGGAACCTATTTCAAGGATCTACATGTTACCTCCTCCCTGGGGGGTCATACAACAGAAAACTAGGTGACAGGAGATGTGGGACAGAACAAGATATGACAAAATAATAATTTATAAATTATCAAGGGTTCATGAGGAAGTGGAGAGTGGGGAGTGGAGAGGGAGGGGGAAATGAGGACCTGACGCCAGGGCCTTGGGTGAAGAGCAAATGTTTTGAGAATGATAAGGGCAACGAATGTACAAATGTGCTTTACACAATTGATGTATGTATGGATTTTGATAGCAGTTTTATGAGCCCCTAGTAAAATGATTTTAAAAAATGAAGCTGTCAAAGTACACAAAGTCACTGTCCCCAAAGGAACTAATTTACTGTTAATCATTTGAGGAAGTACAGTATGAGCAAGAACCAATGGTGCTGAAGGAAAAGTTCAAGCTATTTTGAAAGCATTAACCAAAAACAAAACTCCAGGAATTGATGAAATATATGTTGAAATGTTTCAAGTGATTGATGGAAGCACTCGCTGGAAGCAGTCACTCTTCTATACCAAGAAATTTGGAAGACAACTGCATGGCCAATTGAGTGGAAGAGGTCCATACTTGTACCAATTCCAAAGAAAGTGGACCCAACAATATGCTCAAATTATAGACTAATATCATTGATATCACATACAAGTAACATTTTTCTGTACAACACTACAGTATGGAGAGTTGCCAGAGGTTCAGGCTACATTCAGAAGACTTGAGAAAGGGATATCATTTGCTGATATCAGATGGATTTTGGCTGAAAGTAGATATTTACCTATGTTTTGCTGACTATGCCAAGTCATTGGACGATGTGGATCATGACAAACTATGAGGAGAATGGGAATTCCAGAGCACCTGGTTGTGCTAATGTGGAAACCTGTACATAGATGAAGAGGCACTTGTGCAAACAAAACAATGGTTTAAAATCAAGCAAAATGTGTCTGAGGGGGTATTCCCCAATAAACGATGTTCATTTTTGTTGTTGTGAGGGGGATAATGTATTTGGAGTTTGTTCCACCAGGTCAGATTGTTAATCAATGTTTCTATTTAGAACTTCTGAAAAGATTGTGTAACAGTGTGTGACAAAAATGGCCTGATTTGTGGCAGATGGAGAACTAATTTTGCCACCATGACAGCACACCTGTACATGCAGCTATCTCTGTGTGCCAGTTTGGGGAAAAAAACAGCATTCCTCTCTTGCCCCATGCACCTGACTCACCTGATCTTGCTTCCTGTGATGACTTCATTTTGTTTCCATGAAGAGGAGCATTTTGGAAGATTAATGATTTGAGGACAGCTGTCAGTTTTCCAAACAGATGAGTTTCCAAGAATGGAATTTCAGATATGATAAATGTATTAAGTGTAATGGAGAGGACTTTGAAGGTGATAAAATGGTTTTGTAAAAATTTTAAAATAAATAACTTTTTTAAAAAAACTCCAGTTTGGGGGGTACCCCCTCATATGTCTGCACTGTACTCAATCTGTATGTTAAGAAAATAATAAGAAACGCTCGATTATATGAATAAGAATGTGGCAACAGGATTGGAGGAAAACTTCTTAACAACCTGTGGAAGCAGGTGTGATCTGACAGCAACACAAACCTGCTTGCTGAAAGTGAGGCTGACTGGAAGCACTTGCAGATGAAGATCAAAGATTTCATCCTTCAGTGTGTATTGCAACTCACTGTAAAGAAGACTAAAATCTTAACAATAAGACCAGTGGGGATCATCATGATAAATGGACAAAAGACTGAAATTGTCAAAAATTTAGTCTTACTTGGATCCACAGTCACTGCTCTTGGAAACAGCAGTCAAAAGACCAAAGGCTCTATTGAATTAGGTAGAGCTGCTGCACAAGATCTTTTTATAGTGTTGGAAACAAGGACGGTAGGTCCAGGACTAAAGTGCACCGGACCCAAGCCATGGTGTTTTCAATTGCCTCATATGCATGTGAACATTGGACATTGAATAAGGAAGAAGGAAGAAGAAAGGATGCATTTGAATTATGGTACTGACAAAGAGTATTGGCAGTCCTATGGATTTCGAAAAGGACAAATAAATCTGCCTTGGAGGACGTACAGCCGGAATGCTCCATATAGACAAGGATGGTGAGACTCCCCTCCCTTCTATGTGCTTTGGACATGTTATAAGGTGGGAAGGCCATGCTCTTCTTGGAGGAGGATCTCATGCAGGTTAAGTGGAGGGGCAGGAAAAACAATGAGAGGGCCCTACACAAGGTAAAATTGACCCAGTGGGTGTAACCATAGACTCAAGCATAACAATTGTGAGGATAGGGAAAGACTGGCCAGTGTTTCATTCTTTTGTACTTGATGGGATCTAACAACTACATTTGGATAGCAACATGATGATAATAATACAATGATCATGTAAAAATAAAGTGTAATGTCTTAAGGGCTGCTTTAAGAGCTTTGGTTGTGGATTCATTGTTATTGTTTGTGTGTGTGTGTGTGTGTGTGTGTGATTATTTTACTGTGAGTGGGACTTTTACATTTCAGAGCATCCAATTTTGTTTTACATTTCAGATCATCCCCTCTGCATTCATCAGCTCATATTACTGTCCACCCAGCCCCCAGTAGTCTACCCCACCTGCTTCCATGATTTCACTTTCCCCTCCATGGACTTCTGTTCTCCCTTACCCCCAAGGGAACACCTGTCCCCTCCTCTAGTTTGTTCATTTGTCCTCCTTCCATGGCCACTCATTCCCTTTGGTGACCTCTGTCCTGCTCCTTTGGTATGGTAGTCTTTGTCTTTCTCCCCTGCTTATAATAGTGACCTCATATAATATTTGTTCACTTGTGACTAATTTCACTGAGTATAATATTCTCCAGGTTCATCCATGCCATTACATGCTTTGTGTTTCCATCAATATTTTCCAGTGATACATGGTATTCCATTTCTGTATGTATGGATAACATTGGTGATGTTCAGATTTGATCAAATAAGTCTATCTAGGAATTTTTCTCTCATTGTTTATTCCCAGTATAAGGTAAAGTTCTTAGGTTACTATTAATTTTCTTTATTTTTAAAACATTTAATCACAAAAATAATTTTAGTTAAAATGCTTTCTCAATCTTAATTTCAGGAATGTATCAAATACCAATAAGGAATCTTGAGAAAGTCAAAAGAAGCAACAGTTGTGAAAACTCAAGCAGGTATCACTTTGTATTAGCTTGTGAATTACTTTATGGAATATCACCCTTAGGACAATGGTGAATATGGAATAGGCTAAAAATTTAGAAAAACATTTTATTTCTACAGAATATTTAAACCACACGTAATGTATTTTTTAATGTAAGATAGTCTACCACAACCTGATGACAAGAAATATATCTGCTCTATTTTTTTATATACCTAGTTCTTACCATATGCAAAGTGCACATTCAATATGTGTGGTTATTGAATAAGCTCACTTTCTTGGCTCCAGTAGCCCAGGTTGTCTCTGTAAACTACTTCAATCAATGAGGATCTTAATTGTTTACCTCTGGCACTATGCACCAGCAACTGTCAAGGATCAGTTCCAGTGGGTATGAATCGTGGTATATGGTAAGATATGAGGTTGTAAATTTACTTATTGGTGTCTGACCTTCCAGGATTTTCAAACTGTCTGACAAGAAAGAGGAATTACAGGCCGCCCTCCATTTGCAGTCTTGGATCTTTGTAAGAATGACTACCACTGCGGTGTGTCCAGCTCAATAGAAGCTATCACCAAGAAAGCCTGCGGCAATCAGGTGTAGCACAGGTCAGTGTAGTCTACAGGAATCCATGGTTCTGCAAGAATGTAGCACTGTTGTGTCTTGTTTCAATTAGGTTAGAATAAAGTAGGGTCTAGGTTTGGGTGTTTTGGGGTTTGGGGGGTTGTTTTTTTCTTTTCTAAAAACCTTGTTTCTAAATATTGAGAAATCTTTATACTTCCTGTTACTACCTTATGTATAAATGAAAGAATAAGTAACAATGGACAATGAGCAAATTTGTACCTATGGAGAGAGAAAACCAAAAAGAAAAATCAATTTGTCCTGTAGAACTTTGAAAAAGAGAAAAATTTAGGAAATAGACAAAGTAGGGACACACAAACACAGATAGAAGGGCTATATGTACTATTGAAGGAGAAATATATCTATATATCTATCTATCTATATATCATCTATATCTATATCTATCTATAAATTACCTTTAGACTCCTATCTAAAACCAGTAAAGAGACTCCTTTATCAACTATAGAAGATATAAGAATGGGGAGGTATTTATCCCAGAGTAGTAAGCACTGAGAGACTTGTGATATAAGGAAAACATGAAAATGCAGGTGTCAGGTTTTACAAAGAAAACATTCATAGAATTAAAAATTATGTTCTGAATGGAAAGAATTCCAGTCTTTTGCTTTATTGGCTTCAAAATATTAGCCAAGAGTGTGGCATGTATTTTTCCTTGCCAGTCAAGAGAGAAAAAAGAACAATTTTTGGAAATTTGAATATCTCTGAGAAATGAATTATAAGTACTAATTATGAAAGTTTTTGGTTAGACATAGGGAAAATAGATGCCCAATCTGCAATGAAGCTTCAAGTGCAGAAGACATGTTATAGGCCTTCTGTTTCCAACACATATTTTGCATAATATAAAAAAAGAGACAGAGTACGTGTTTCCAAAACTAAATGCTTATAATGATTTAAAATTATACTTAAATATCCTGAGGTTAAGAATATATAATAATTAAAGAATATGAAATTCCTTTATAAAACCTACTAAAATAAATTTTCTAAAGCTTTTGCCTTGCAAATGGTAAAAATCAGTAATGATATGAAGTGGGGTTCAATTAGTAGATGATATATGTTGTAATAATTGAGTTAATGGCATAACAATGGTACTTAAACATTCTGAAATCAGTAAAGAAGAAAAAGAAGAGAAATTGTGTTAGATGAGTATGAAACAATGGCATTATACAGATAAAGCAATGTATTCCTGTAAGGATATTAAGTAT
The DNA here is from genome assembly GCF_050624435.1 of Tenrec ecaudatus. Taxonomy (NCBI): domain Eukaryota; kingdom Metazoa; phylum Chordata; class Mammalia; order Afrosoricida; family Tenrecidae; genus Tenrec; species Tenrec ecaudatus. The sequence continues at coordinate 65,177,815 of NC_134541.1, read as the reverse complement.
CACAAATTATATACTTTAATATACACAAATTATCACACTGACTGAATAACAATATAATATCCAACTATGCTATTTTTGAAGAGGTGTAGTTAAAAAATAAGGCTGAAAATGTCTGTTAAAAAAAGGGATAGAGAAACAAATGCACCATGAGCACTAAACTACATGAAAGTGTAATTCAATCTGATTAGAGGTTATTCTTTTAGGAACTGTTGCTAAAACTAAGGCCACTTCATAATAAAGAATTAACTCAAGATGAAAGTGCAGCAGTTATAAACTTATATATCAAAAAGCATAGTTTTAAGATATGTAAAGCAAAAGTTAAGTGTACAGAAAGGAGAAAAGGCAAATCAAATGTTTAGGGAAGTTGCAAGAACATTATAAAGAACACCAATTTAACTTATGTTGAAGATCGCCAATATTAACTATTGCTTTTTAATTTGGGAGTAAGTTGCAGATGTAAGTCCTCATTATGCTTTAGTACCTCAGGTTCCAGACAATCATACTGTAACGCTCAAAATCAGGATATTAACATTAATCTAGTAACCCAGACCCAGACCCAATGAAACTGAGTCAATTCTGACTCATAGCAGTCCTGTAAGAAAGAGTAAAGTTGCCCAATAGGGTCTCCACAACTATACATCTTTATGTAAGTAGATTGACACCTCTTTCACATCTGGTGTGGCTCTGGTTTGAAAACTACTGTATATACTTGAATATAAGCCAAGCTGAGTATAAGCCAAGGTACCTAATTATTACCTGGGAAACTAAAAAAACTGATTGACTGGAGTATAAGCCTAGGGTGGAAAATTCAGAAGCTATTGGTGAGTTTCAATAATCAAATGAAAATAAATTACTAAAAAATTGAGACATCAGTGGGGTAATGTATTTAAATAAAAAACAAATAAAAGGACAACAGGTCATTTAACATTAGTAAACCAGCACAGTAAGTGGAAAATAGGTTCAACAAAAACAATAAGGTATCAACAATGATACCTTAAGAGTACTATTCCCTGAGCTCAATCAGCAACCAAGCTAAAACGTAAAGAGTTAAAATCCTTCAAAACTGGATTCCGCATCATCATAATCCGTATCCCAATGCAATGCTTCAGCTGGTATGAGGTCATTATAGACGCTGTCCTCACTGAGATCACCATCATCACCATCACTGCTGTCTTTTTCACACAAAGCGCAGTCTTCACTGCCATCCATAGCATTACTAATACTACATTTCTGGAAGGCACATTGCACCATATCTTCTGGAATGTCTTCCCATGCATCTCAAACCCACTTTGCTATTAACTCTATGTCAAGCTTCATGAGATTTCCTCCATTTTTCAGTCAGGCTTGACCAGATGACATCTATTCATGCCACATCCTTCGCACACAGTCTTTAAAAGGCTTATTCAAAGATACACGTCACAGGACAGCTCTGATTGGTTAGATGTGAGTAAACAAGCATTCAAAGCCCTGCAGTGTCAGCAGAAAAACAGCAATCACCTGCAAGATAATGGGTGCTCATCCAGTAACCTCGGGGCAGGGGCGGGGGGTAGCCTAGCAAGATGTTACACCTCGCTGGGGTACCATTGACTCGTGTATAAACTGAACCCCAGTTTTTCAGCACATTATACACAAGTATATACGGTAAGTTCTTTCAAGTAGCAGTCAAGTTCTTAACCACTGGGCATCCAGATTTCCTTCATTGAGATAATAATACCTTCTAGCTCAAAGATCCATGCAAATTTTGCGGTTCACCCCCAACATACTCTTTATAGATTGATTACACAGCCTAATGACAGCAACAAAATTCTTGTCTTGGTTTCTGTATCTGTTCTTGGGGTTATTTGGGGTACTGATGCAGAAAATTGCTTTGGATACACTGCATCACTCTAATTTCTTATTTTTGATGCTTCCCTATATTTATAAGTTATACTAATTTATCATTCTAATTTTAAATGACAAAAATTCAGAGCCACCAATTATAGATTAAGACAAAAAACGTAAAAAATGTAAAATGTAAAAAATATTGAAAAAAATGTAGGTAGCTGTATTTGGACTCATGATGTCTAGTTGGTTATGCATTGAGCTACCAATCATAAGGTCAGTGGTAGTCTTTAAAATAGTGAAAGGTTTGGAAACCCAAAGGGGCAGTTCCTCTCTGGAAATTCTATAGTGTCTGAGAAGGTCACTCCCAGTAAGACTGGATTAGATTACAGAGGGCATTCATTCTTTTTGCTATGGGAGGTGTTCAATACAACATGCAGAGACAACAAGTTGGATATTGCAAAGGCAAAACACAATTTGAAAAGAGAGGAAAAGAGAAAGGAATTGAAATGGCACATATTTGGTAGCTCTGAGGGGAATTCAGAATGTCAAAAATATAAGATTTCATTGCCATTTTCATGAATATTTTGAAGATCTAAATTTTTCTCCTTCAAATTATACAGTAGGCATTTCAGAACACATGTAAGTATATAGAAGTCAATGGTTAAAAAATGTTACTGGTTAATTTATTGACTCCAAGCTTCTTTATAAGAAAAATTCTAAGTTTTCTTTTAAGAGGTAGAGGTGTTGTGTTATCTTATAATGACTGGAACATTTGAGCGCATTGTGAACTTGATTATGGCAGATGTAGTTAGGTTAAAATGCATTATTTTATGACTTGATCCCCTCTTTGCGTCATTTTGAAGTTGTTTCAGATTTTATAAATTGTGAAGGGGAAGTACACATGTATTAAGGCTCTGGTGTATCCCCTCTGACCATAGGAACAGGGGTGTAAACAGCCTTGTTATCACACAGAGTGCATTGGAAAGTGGATTATTGCAGATGTAGGTAGGTTAAAATTAACAGTATAATTTTATTGCCCTTTGACACATTTTAAATTTGTTCCAGTTTTTTTTAATATTTATGTTTTCTGATTTCATTTAAATTGAGGGTTTTCTATTATTTTATTTTGTCATCATTTTGGTAGGTTTTTCTGTAGAAGAAATCCATAATAAGTAAATATATAGACATTAACTGGATTAATGGTTTCTTCATGTATAGCAGTGAGGTTGAGGAATTATGGGAAACTAATAACGATGAGTACAAGAAAGAATAAATGCTCTAAAATTTATGGTGATGATTGTGTAGCTCTTTAATATGATTTAACCATTGAATTGTATGATATGTGCATTATACACCAATAAATTTATGATAAACGTACTGGACTATTCTAATGTTAATAAAGGGGTTTGAACACTGACAGACTCATTTTGCATTTCAGAACATTTGAATCTCTATTGTATCAACTCACTACCAGTCACTTGATTACAACTCATAGCAACTGTACGGCACCAAGTGGAGATTCAGCATGGGAACCCTGCTAAGTAGGGTGGCTGGCATGTGTGGGTGGGTGTCGATGAAATCAAGTGATGAAATCAACAGTAAAACATCTTGAGACACTCATTGATCAGATGTGAGGAAGAAAACCCAATTCAGTTCTTAAAAATGGGGAAGTAATACCTGGGGAAATTTTCAAGCTCGTTTAACTTGCACAGTTCAAATATATCTTTGCATCAAAGGACACTATGAGACATATAACTAGACTTAACTATAAATTAGAATTAAATATTTAGTACAACATAAATGATTTTAAATAAAGTCAGAATGCAATTCCTCTATCTCAGGCTAGCTAACAATAGATTAAAGCATCCTGATTTTCTATGGGCAAGCAGAATGAAGAGTGGTAGATGGTATATATTATGTATCTCAATAACTAGAGCTCATAGGGGGAAAATGTCATTTTTGGAATCTGTAGGTCAAATATACCCAGAAACAAGTCTAAGCTTTGAGGCATCAAGTATCAGTGTTATTTTATGCAATGATTAGTTGCCAAGTATCTTTGGGTTTTTATTTGGGAAATGATCCTCTGTTTTTTGCTTGTCTTCTATTTTTTGGTGAAGACAGGCCTATTATTTCATAGAATGTCCTACATAACATAATATGTATTATGTTTGCTCATAATTGAATTCAGGTTACATACTCTTGGAAATGTATAAGAGAGATACTGTGTTTTTCTGCCTTTATCACATGAGAAGATACGCAATGAAATTCTGTCCCATTGCCCATGGTGTTGAATTCTATTACATGTTTGGGATTATGTCTGTCAGATTATTCTAAAACAATTTGAATGAATATTTTAGATATGAATAATTAGTAAAGATGACATGACTCTATATGTAGAGTTTAATCATGCCCACTATAGACACATGAGTTCATACTTATTACAATTATTTTTACATATTTTTATATTCAAATGATTTTAATTTAGTGTTCAAATAGTTTCCTAACAATTGAAAATTTTCAGAAAGGCGAGGTATAAATGCCAAAAATTTTAGAAAACAGCTACCTAGCCCACCAAGGGGAAGAGACCTTCATCTGTGTTCCTTCCAGAGAAAAGTGACCCATCAAGCTTTGGAAATTATCAAACAATATCATTAATATATCAGAATCAAGTAAAATTTTGTTAAAGATAAGTTAAAAATGGATGCAGCAGTACATCACTGGGAACTACCAGAAATTCCTATCAGATTCCAAAGAAGACATAACATGAGGGACGGTGTTACTGATATCAGCTGGATCTTGCCTGAAAGCAGACACCACCAGAAAGAGACTACCAGAAAACACCTCTACATGTGTGTTACTGACAGTGCAAATGAATTCTATTGTATGGATAAGAACAATGCATAGCATTGAGAAAATGGAAATTCCAGAATTCTTTATTATAATCATGCAGAAACGGTACTTAGACAAAAAGGCAGACATTGAAACAGCACAATGGAATACTACATGACTTTAAATCAGGAAGGGCATATGATAAGGGCTACCTTTTCACCTGTTTGTTCAATTTGAATGCTAAGCAAATAATCCCAGAATCTGGACTATATTGAGTAGAACCTCAACATTAGGATAGGAGGAAATCTTGTTAACAACTGATGGTATTTGAAGGACACAGCCTTGCTTGATGAAATTGAAGTGGACTTGGAACACTTGCTGGTGAAAGTCAAGGACGGAAAGCCTTCAGCGTGGATTGCAACTCAATGTAAAGAAAGCTCAAATCCTCAGAACTGGGCCAGCAGACATCATGATAAATGAAGAAAAGATGGAAGTTGTCCAGGCATTCATTTTGCGTAGATCCACAATCAATAGTTAAGCAATCAACAGTCAAGAAATCAAACAAAATATTGCCTTGGGTAAATCAGCTGCACAAAATCCCTTTAAAGTGCAGAAGCGCAAGAATATCACTTTGAAGACATGGTATTTTCAATCACCTTTTATGCATGTGAAATTTGCACAACGAATAAAGATGATTGCAGTGCGATTGGCACATCTGAATTACAGTGTTGGCACAGAATATTGAAAATACGATGCAAATTCTTTTTTTAAAAATTTAGATCCTTTTATTGGGGGCTCTTCCAGCTCTTATCACAATCCACACATACACCCATTGTGTTGAGCACATTTATTCATAAGTTGCCACCATCATATTTTTCTTTTTTTAACCATTTAATTGGGGGCTCATACAACTCATCATAATCCATACATGCATCAATGTGTAAAGCATATTTGCACATTCGTTTCCCTCGTCATTCTCAAAACATTTGGTCTCCACTTAAGCCCCTGGCATCAGCTCCTCATTTTCCCCCTCCCTCCCTACTCCCCCTTCCCTCATGAATCCTTGATAATTTTTAAATTATTATTTTGTCATCTCTTACACTGTCTGATGTAAAATTCTTATGGAAGTACAACCAGCACTCTCATAGAGAGGACGGTGAGACTTGATCTCATCTACTTTGGACATGTTATCAAGAGAGACCAGATTCTGTGGATGGACATCACACAGGATTCAGCGGAGTTCGGCAAAAAGAGGAAGTCCCTGAACAAGATAGATTGAGCCAGTGGCTGAAACAATGGACAGCAACAATTTTGAGGATGGTGCAGGACCTGGGAGTGTTTCCTTCTCATGGGGCAGTTAACAGCAATGGCAACAGGTGTACCCATTGGTACTGGGTGCCCATTAATTATTGGACCTCTTGGCTTTGTATGTATCTATTTAGTGATTAAGCTATCTTTCCATCAGTTAAAATCTGCATTTCAATGACTTTATACCTCAAGCCAATCCCACACCAGAGTGTTTCTTCTAGTCTCCCTTCTCTATACATTTGTAATTTCTCTTATGATAATTAAAGATCTCTTCCTCTCCACACTATTCATACCTGATTCTGAACACTTCTATGCAAGCGAATGTGGTCCCTTGCCAACATCACTAGCAGAAAAGTGAAGATACTGTTTGTAACAATAGTGTGCACACCTGTCATTAGCCTGGCATAATGTTCAGATGAGGGGGCTTCAAAAGCTTGTGTTAAAATTGTTAGAGAATGCCTTGCTTTTATGAACTTTGTGAAGACCCTGATTACCTGACTGCTTCCCTAATGAAGAGACAGGGAGTTGGCTACAAGTGAGTTTGCATTTTGGTAAGTGCTTGTTTCTCTGAATGGCCCAAGATTGAATGGAAAGGACAAGCAAATGTGTGAGATGGAAATTAAATATCTTAAACTGTATCATCTTGTAATTTACCTTTGTCTCACCCAGACACCACTCCTGCCCCCCTAATCCCACCAACATAGCTCTTGGAGCATCTGTGGAACACTGACCCGATCTTTGACCTTCTCTGTAGCTATCGATTTTTGTTTTCTACTGAGATTTTTTCCCTCCAGTCTAATTGCCCCTTATCTATAATATTTTTGCTTTCTATCTTCCATAAATATTTCTGATTTTTCTCCTGAAGACACTGTCTGCCACATTTCATCAAAATTAAAAAGAAATATTTTTTAAAAGACATTGAAACATCAAAACATGAATGCAAACAAAGGCATTAAATATAAAAATACATTTAAAAGGTTATTTTCATGGGTGGTATACAATATTTTGTCATAGTTTTATATTTATATAGCAATCTTTAGATTTTATAAGGCAAAATATTTTAATGCAGCTTTATACCATGACAAAGAAAGCATAATAATTAGTATGCTTAAATAAAAAATTAAAGTTTTTAATATTAACAAAATTTATTGATCTTTACAAATTCATAAAATAAACAAATTATGTCACCAGAGGCTAAAAGCCACGATGGCTGACTTTCACTTATCTGGACTTCAGTTTCTTTAATCGCTGAATGGTAGGATTAGCATGTGTATAGTAAGACTGAACGGGTCCTTAATAAGGTTCTGTTTTGCTTTTTAAATCTATCTCAGGGATTGTTACCCTCACTTTTACAAAGTCAAGGTTATTAAATATACTTAGTAAAAACAATTTTGTGAATATCATATACCTATTGTAGGAAGATGCAAATTCCCAAAATTTCAAGTCTTTGTAAAACTTAAACAACCCATCTTCAATAACCTCTTTTGCTGTTCTTTGTTCTACAGGAGGAACAAAGGGGGGTAGTGGTTAAGGAGATGACATGTTTGGCGCTAACCACAAGGTCAGAATTGGCTTCCAACAGCTACTCACTGGGAGAAAGATGAAGCAGTTTGTCCCCATGTGGCTTATAGCCTTATAAACCCAAGGTCCTGGTCTACCTTGTCATACAGGGCTGCTCCTCATGGGAAATGACTCAATGACAGTGGGTGGGATGAGAGGGAAAAGTATTAAAAAATATATGTCTACTTTCTTCTAATGTCCTTGGAATTTCTTACTATTTATAAAACCATCAAAAAAATCAAAAGCAAGCTCACTGTCATCACGTTCTGACTCTTAGCCACTCTTAAACAGAATAGACAGCCCTTTGTGCGGTTCTGAGACTGTAACTCTTTTTTTAATAAATCATTTTATTGGGGCTCAGACAACTCTTATCACAATCCATACATACATCAATTGAGTAAAGCACCCTTATACATTCGTTGCCCTCATCATTCTCAAAATTCGCCTTCTTCTTGGATTCCTGAAATCAGCTCATTTTCTTCCTCCCTTCCCTCCTCCTCCCTTCCCGCTCCCCCTCTATCACGAACCCTTAATAATTTATAAATTATTATTTTATCTTATCTTACATTGCCCGGCGTCACCCCTCACCCACCTTCCTGTTGCCCATCCCCCAGAGAGGAGGTTACATGTAGATCCCCGAGATCGGTTCTCCCTTTCTACACCCCCTTCCCTCCCGGTGTCGCCACTCTCACTGCTGGTCCTGAGGGATTCATCCATCCTACATTCCCTGTGTTTCCAGATCCCTACTGCACTGCTGTGCATCCTCTGGTCTAACCAGGTCCTCAAGGGACCATGATAATTGGCGGGGAGGAAGCGTTCAAGAACTAGAGGAAGGTTTTGAGTTTCATTGTTGCTACACTGAACCCTTAGTGACTCATCTCCTCCACACTACCCCTCTGCAAAGGATGGCCAGTTGTCTACCGATGGGCATTGGGTCCCCATCATGTACTCCCTGCATTCATGATGATATATGATATTTTTCCCCGCCTTTGTTGCTTGAAACCTGGTCCCCTCGACCCTTCATGATCACACATGTTGGTGTGCTGCTTCCATGTGGGCTTTGTTGCTTCTGGGCTAGATGGCCGCTTGTTTACTTTCAAGCCTTTAAGTCCCCAGATGCTGTATCTCTCAATAGCCGGGCACCATCAGCCTTCTTCACCACACTTACTTATGCACACATTTGTCTTCAGTGTTTATGTGAGGAAGGTGATCACACAATGGTGGTTTTTGTTCTTTGGTGTCTGCTACCTGGTCCCTTCAACACCTTGTATTCACTTAGGCTGTGTGCTTCTTCTCTGTGGGCTTTGTTGCTTCTGAGCTAGATGGGCACTTGTTTGCCTTCAAGCCTTTAAGACCCCAGACAGTATATCTTTTTGATAGCCAGGCACCATCAGCTTTCTTCACTGGGAGGTAGGGGAAGGGAGGAGGTGTTGGTCAACACAGGGAAAGGGAAAAATTAGTGGTTCAAAACCAGTGGAGGGAGGGGATGGGATGCCTGGTAGGGAGTGACCAAGTGCAAGGTAACTGAGAGGCATTACTGACACCAGAATGAAGGCTGAACATGGTAGTGTGACAGGAGGAAAGCGTGAGGAAATAGAAGGAAGAAGTAGGAAGCAAAGGGCATGCATAGAAGCCTAAATACAAACATGTACATATGTAAGTATATTTATCATTATGGGGGAAATAGACCTATATGCATATGTTTATAGGTTCACTAGTAGGGTAGCAGGTGGGCATTCGGCCTCCTTGTGCACACTTCCTCAATACAATAGCATCTTGTCCAGCTAAATGGTCATTCCATGATACCCACATTCCCAACATGATCCCTGAAGACAGATGTGTGTATAAGCAAACGTGGAGACTGTAACTCTTTAGAGAGTATAAAGCCTTGGCTTTCTCCAGCAGAGTGGCTGGTGGTTTCAAATGACTGTCCCTACAGTTAGCAGTTCAATGAGTAACCCACTACACTACCAGTGGGAACAAAGGATCAATTGAATGGTGAGAAATATCACATGTGCCTGTGAAGGCAAATGACAAGTCAGAACAAGATTTATCAGACACTGCATCTTCACTCAACTATTAAGAAAACAAAATTTGAGATGGCTCTCTGGTCTCAAGTCTGAATTCATAACAAAAGGCAATGGAAATTTAACCTAAACCAGTTGAGACCAGTGAAATGCATTTCTATAACATCAGCAGAATTCAATTTTAGTGCTTTTGTTTTTAACACTGAAAACAGTTTTATCTAGTTACTAAAAGAAAATAACCATTGGACTTTTGATACTATGATTATTGTTCAAATTTCAATGACAATATTTATTATTAATAATTATCCCACTGGTGGATTTGGGAAGGGGAGATGAAAGTGGTTTTTATCTCATTAACATGTCTTCACTGTTAACTGTTGATAATATTACTTCCCTTTAATTTTCCTTTTGATTATAGTGTATGAAGCAGATATCATCTGTTATTTTTCCATTAATAACTACGTATCTCTGTGTTGACAAGGCAATTTGTTGTTATCAAACTGCCTTTGTGCCATGCAAAGAGGTTTACACCCAGTCTCTCATGCAGTATCTCTTACAGCAACAACTTTGCATTTGCTCTCTTTTCAGAGACCTTGTTATTTCAGCTGCACAACAAGGATAGGGTGCCGGAGAATCAGGTATGTTTCTTTTTCGGGATGTCCTCACCCCTAGCATGTTCTACGGGCCATCCTTTCTCTTTCATTGAAGTTGGCCAAGAGAAGGCGGTTCACTGCGGGAGTGCTAGAATGACGACGAACCTGAAGTTTATCTTGCAGGAAGCAATGCTGAATTTTCATTGTCATGTTCTCAGTATTTGAGACACCCCAAATTTGAGTTTTGTCGGCTTATAAGGGTGAATTTCAACTCCTGATATTTTATTGTCAAGGTTCTATATTTGTCTTGAATTTAATATGTCTCTCCCTTCCTCATTCCCAGGGACTTCAAGATATTTGACACACGCAAGGATAATTTTCCTCCATTGCCAAATGGCTTCACCTGCAAGAATAACAGTGTTGACTGACAAAAACCGAGAAGAATGTGAGTGGGGAATTGAGTTCAAGAAAATGACAAGCCCTATCATTTAAATAAAGGGGAGGTTTTCACGATAGAAACTTTTCCCAGTGGATTAGCTGACACCCCTACTCTTCCATTTACTCTAAATCTAGCAATTTTCAGAGCAGTCTGTATTTGTAGAGCTCATACCTGTCCCCTGAATTTAACCGTGTTACCTCTAACAGCAGCACAGAGAAGGTGATGGAGTTATGTACAGAGGAAGCACCAACTGGAGAAAGATGGAGTTGGTGTTCTCCAAGCCAAAGTTGTATATATGGACTTCTGCATAAATAAACTGGAGGCTGGTAGCATGTTGCCATGGAAAGTGCATGCCAGTGTAGTTGCAGGTGTCCTAAAAAATACAGAAAAGACAATGAATGTGCTAAATCAGGCAGTCCTGCCAGAGCCTGTAAGTCCAGTGTTATGTATTAGCTGAGATGCTGAGATACTCTTCTGACCTAACACTGAGTGCATGTCAGAGGCTCCCTGGTAAAAGGAGTAATGTAATCTGATGTGGCTTGATAGCAAACACAAATTCCAGCTCTTACCCAACGACATCATGCCAGGGTTGGCACTGCATTCTTGGGGGTGGATTAGAAACAGTTACACTCTCATTGCTAAGGACCTGCATAGTGAGCCCCTCTCTTAACGAGAGGGCTTAGCTGACTGAATGGTACTTGTTCTCACTGCCAGTAACAAGCAACAAAAAGAGACAAACAACCTTGCATAGAAACTATCTTCCCTTAGTACGAATTCTGGACTGTAAGGCGCTAAAAACTGTACATTGTCTTCTCTTTTCATATTGTATCATACTATGTGTGATTCTAATATCCCTGCTAGTTCAAATAACAATGAAGCAAAATTCCTAAGAATCAAGGCACAGAGCAAAGGTTTGTTTCTGTTTCTTTTGATCCTTTCTTGTCTTTACAAAATAGAATTAAACAGTGGTTTTTTCTTTTATAGATTTAACCTATATTGAGATTTGTCGTTTTGAAGCATCTAATTAGTTCCATTAAAACAAACAAAACCAACAACAACCCCAAATTCCTCATAATAGTTGACACCCTTCCTCTTCCATTTATTCTAAATCTAGCAATTTTCAGAGCAGACTCTATTTTTAGCCATAATCTTCGAGTCAATACTGACTCACAGTGGCCCTAAAGGACAGGGAGAATGGCCCTGCGACTCTTCAGGGAGTGGCTGGTGGTTTCTAGCTGCTGCCAAACTCCTCTCTACAATGCCACCCTGGCTCCAAGTAGTTCCATACACAAACTTATTAGGGGGGGGGGGGTAAAAGAAGTGCGTCCATTGAGAGCATTGCCCTTATCTGGTGGCTGATTCTTCACACAATATTCTGACTCATATGATTGGCCTTAATATGGGAAACAATTTGCAGTCCTGAGGCTCCTTCCTGACTCCTTTACTTCAGAAGTCAGTAGACAGACCCTTGGATTACTAAACACTAACATTATACAATAAGCAGAGATTACATATTTAATTGTTTGCAAGAGGTGGAATTTATCTTCTGGCAAAATTTTGCAAACTTTTTTGTGAGTTACTGTTATATAATAGAAATCAGGCACATTTTGAAAATTCCATTTACCTCTCCACTGAAAGGAAAAATCTATAATTGTGCAGTGTTCACCAGCATATAAACAAAAGTTTCCAATGTTCTTTTGGACAAAGTCTTAATAAATATATATAGCATTTAATTTCTAAAATAAAGAAACAGTGCTCCAGGGACAGCAAGAAGGCTGGTAGAGTGAAGTCCACAAAGACAATGTTGTGCATTCTAGTTTAATAAGTAGTAATTGGAGTCTTAAAAGTTAGTGAGAAGTTATCTGAGTCGCTATTCTCGATCTCTTTCCATTTGGAGTAGAGAAGAATGAAGAAAAGCAAAGATTCATGGACTACATTTTTCCAATAACACACTTCCAATTTTTAGCCAGACATTAAATGGAGCCCAACTAGCATTAATACTAGTGAACATCACACTCTTTAGTGCCATTTGATATCAAAAGGGCAACGTTTGATCAAGGGCAGAATTCACCAGGGTTATGAAAGAAGGAGGAATAGACACAGTTAACACGGGAAGGAAGTAGTAGTGTTACTGAAATTTGGTACTTGTCTTTTTACCAACAGAAAGAATTGCTCTGGTAAAAATTGAAGCAATACTGGTGAATTTTACCATAGAGTAGCCACGTCACAACGTAAAAGCTAAGGAGTCAAAGACCCAAAATGACTCATCTTACAGAGGGGTGTTCAGGACTCGAGAGGGCAGGAAGGATGCCTGGAGTTTCCGTTCAACATGCTGTTTCTGCTGTAGACTATCAGGTGCAATGGATTCTGGGGAATGCTGTCTACAAGGTGGAGCCAGGTGTCAGTCGTTGAGGCAATGTCTGTGAAAAATAGCTTAAACGCTTAATTAAAAGAGAATGCCCGACTCTAGGGTTTCTCTGAGCGCTCATGACACGCACTTATTCAACGGAATCGCACTCGTCTCTGCCTCTGATCTAGCTGTCTCTGCTGTTCATCCTCTGCCTGATCTCATTACCCTTGAGAGATTTTGAAACCAGAGTTCTTTATCAAATGGGGGAGAAGGTCTCTCCTTTTATAGCTCTTGATTTGAGGCTGTTTTCCCTGAAGGGACACTGTTAACACCTGTATAGGGTCTTTGGTCTTAATTCAGGGGCATAAAGTGTAAAAGGGTGAAGTTCAGGAGCTAAATCCTACTGTTACCAGCTTCTGCTCCATAGTCAGGGTTTCCTCAGGATCGACAGAGTTTGTGCTTCAGAACATTCCTCAAAAGTCACACTAAATGTCCCAGGAGGAAATGATCATGGTTGTAATGAGAGCCAAGAAAAGAGAGGGTGGGTAGTGCATTGAAAGCCTATAAAGGTTGTGTCTCTCTAAGAACAATCTGAGACTAACTGCATTTATCATCTTTCTTCAAAGATTATATGTAAGTTTTGTGTAATAACAGTCTAGGGTTGGTTGATAGAAGAGGCCAGAATTAAAGGGAAAAGAAAGGGTACTCACTCTCCCTCTTTTTTTTTTTATGTATATCATGGTTCTGAGAAGGACAACTTTAGGTCAACTTTGCTAATTTTTATTGATTTAGTTGTCTTTTCTTTGTTTGTTACCTGCAATTATTGACTTACACATATACCTTATCTATCTTTTCTGTAAGCATACTATTTCTCACTCTTTTCCAAGAATTCATCCTGGTCACTTTTATAGTGCAGTGGTCAGAAATAAGTGTGTAGAATATTAAAGATGGCTTTGGACTGTTTCAAGTCATAGGATGGAGACAGGACTCTTGCTTAGAGGCTGACCACGGTACGGTGATGATTAACCTGCAATCACCGGGCTCCTAGATGGCAGCAATGACAGGCTTTTCACACTCGTGGTGCTGATTTTCCACTGGTTTTCCACACCATCTGGTTCTTCACCTGGGCTTGGAGGCTCGCAATTGCAATCCAAATGTTGATGAGAGCCAATGGGCATCACCTTGGTCCAAGTCATTCTTTTCCCTCTCCTATAGGGAAGGAAGGATTCCTAGTGGTGGTGTCGTGGTTATGTGTTTGGCTGCGAGCCCCTTGGTGAGCAGTTCAAAACTACCAGCAGCTCCATGGGAAAATGAGGGGTTTCTGTTCCCATGGACGGTTACAGTTTCTTAACTCACAGGGAGTCGCTATGAGTCAAAACTGAGTTTAAGTTTTGTATGTGTAAGGCAGCAGTGGAAGATAAGTTTAATTATGCACACTATGAACTGAATGCAAATTAAATTTATTACTATACTTTTAATATGGTAACCACTCAAATAAGTCTTGTAGCTGTAAAACTCACTGCTGACTCAAGCGCACGCATAGAGCAAGGTAGAACTATCCGTGAGTTTCCTGGAGACTGTAACTGCTTATGGGGGTAGAAAACAGCATCTTTCTCCCACAGAGAGACAGGTGGTTTAGATCTACTGACCTTGTTGACTGCAGCCCAGTGTGTAACCATTATGGCACCGGGGTTTCCCTGCTATCTGTAAGGGTATCTTTAAAGTTACCTGTCAGGGCATCATAATGTGTAGCCATGTGGCCTCTTGCTACTTCTGTGTATGACCTGTTCTATTTGCCTGTATTATTTCTCCTTTTTCAGAAAGAAGTGTGAATATCACAGAAGCTCCATAGTCATATGGTAATAACAAGTCCAAATCTACTCTTTTGGGTAGTGACACCTTGGCCAATGAGTTGAAACTGTGCTGTTGCATTCCCATCCCCACAGTAACTTCATGTGTTGTTTGTTCCATGGTGATTGATCAAACTGTTCTAATACAACTATGCCATAAGTAGCATTGAAACCTCTCAAAAATGACCCCTCCTAGCCTGCAAGTTGACTAAGGGATTTCCTCCTAATGCTTGTTTGACAACATGGGAGTATTTGATTTCTGGTGTGGCACAATATTTTTATTAGTCTGTTAGTTTCCACTTAATTACTGTTTTTTTCTTATTCGTTCTGTTGTTGAATTCTAGCTTCATATTGTTTTGTTCACAGAAAATGCTCTGCATGATTTTGATATTCTTAAATCTTTTGAGATTTGTGTTGTGGATTGTAATATTGTCTACCCTGGAAAAGGATCCACATATGTTACAGAATAATGTGCATTATTTTGACAATGGATGAAGCATACTATACATGATCATTAGGTTACATTGGCTTATGGTTTTATTTAAATTCTCAATATATTTACTGCTCTTCCTTTTAGATGTATCATCTAGAATAAAAAATATGTTAAATCTTCAACTCTTGGAAAATTATTTCCATGTATGCCTTAGTATCATGATGCTTTAGAATCCCAAGAATTCCAATGTTTAAATTTTTCATCGAATCCATATTTCCATTTGATTTGCTCTCTTTTCCTTAATATTTTCTCTTGTATCTTTTGAAGTACAGTTACTCTGTCTTCTGGTTCATGACGTGGTTCTTTTTTTCTTTCTTGCACTTTCTAAATAAATTACCTTTCTCTCTCTCTCTCTCTCTCTCTCTCTCTCTCTCTCTCTCTCTCTCTCTCTCTCTCTCATGTTTCAATGTTCTTATTGAGTTCCTCATTCTGTTTCTTATTTTGGTTCCTGATCATCGTTTGTTTTCTGGGTGTGCTGTTTTCTGAGAATCTTCTATTTTTTTCTATTTCCCTAATTTCCCTAGAATAAAGTTCCATGTCTCCATATTTTTCGTTTGATTGGGTCATCATCTCTAGTGCTAATTATGTATGGCTTGTTTATATAATTTTGTTGTTGAATATGGCATATTTTAATAGCCTATTGTGATATTTTGAAATTTAGACTTTTCTGTTTTTCATGGGATTGTTTTTCTTAGGTTTACCACCATTATCTCATTCTAAGTTCTACTAGAGGTAGAACTTCGTTCTTTCAACACAGAGTTAGCACCTCTCTCTAAGGATTCATTTCAGTTACTATTGGGTTCTAGTCTATTTCCATATGTTTTAGGCGCTTGGAAAGTTGTAAGGTTATGGGTACATACTTTTACTAGTTTCCCCTAAAATGACTGATTTTACTGGGGTCTGAAAGTCTCTCTGTGTATTGTGGCGTTAACTGTATCAATTCCAGAGAGACTCCATGACTATATTTGGATGCCTTCATTTCCCTTTATCTCTGATTGGCATGCATAGTAAATTGTGCATGCAGGGAACATATTTGCTGGCTAGAGGAAGAAATTGGGATGCATTGCTTTCCTGAGACGAGGTCATT
Source organism: Tenrec ecaudatus (assembly GCF_050624435.1). Lineage (NCBI taxonomy): Eukaryota > Metazoa > Chordata > Mammalia > Afrosoricida > Tenrecidae > Tenrec > Tenrec ecaudatus. The sequence goes on along the minus strand of NC_134541.1, from coordinate 65,161,455 downwards.
GCTGTCTTAGGGGCCAACTCATAGTAGCCTCATGTCCAACAGAGGCTCTTTCCTTTCTTTTCATTTTAATGGCCTTTTGCTTCTTTAATGCATGCTTTCCTTGATGTCATCTTACAATGACTTAACTCTTCTGTTATTGGTGGATAATACGGCAATCTGTTCTTGAGATGTTCTCTATATTCAGATGAGATATACTTGAAGTCGTGTTTAGTCCTCATGGACTTGTTTTAATATTCTTCAGCTTCAATCTGAGCTAGAGATGAGCAATTGATGGTCTGTTTCCAAGTTAGCCACTGATATTTTTAAAAATGATTATATCGAGCTTCTCCATCACCTCTTTCCCCAGATGTAGTCAACTTGATTTCTTTGTATTGGATCTGGGAAAGTCTACTTGTATGATTGTTGCAAAAGGCATTTGCCACAAAGAAGCCCTTGGTCTTACAGAATTCCATCATCCGATCTCCCCCTTCATTTCAGCCATCATGGCTCTATTTTCAAACTATTGATTCTTCCTGTTTAACTCCAACTTTCACATTTTAATTACTGTTCACTACCAAAGAATTTTGATTGCATGTTTGACCAATGTCAGGCTGAAAAACTTGGTAATTTCATTATCACTAGTTTTAGTGATGAGTGTGTCAGTTTGAATACAATTTTCATTCAGTGGGCTTCCTTATAAGGGCATAGATATCAGACAGCATTGTACTGCAAGATAGATATTGAAATTTTTTGAAGGTGTGTCTTTTTTATGTCTTTCGCTTTGTATAGATTCAAACTTTATGTAGTTCATATTGTAATAATTAACTAGAAATTATTTAGGATGTTTTGCAGCTGTTTCTTCTTATTTCGAGTTATGCCCTCTCGGCAAATAAAGATCAACTCTACTTTGAGGAGGCAGCGCTTCCTAAATTCTGTTTCGAGTGCCTTCCAACTTGAGGGATTCATTTGCCAGGCACTATATCTGTCAATGTTCTGCTGCCATTCATAAAGTTTTCAGCCACTAATTTCCCAAAAGTACACACTCATTCCTTCTTCCTCTTGTCTTCTTAGTCTGGAATCTCTGCTGAAACCTGTTCACCATGAATGGCCCTTCTGATCTTTGAGGTGCATTTGGGGCACTTTATAGCTTTCTTTCACAGATGAACCTGAGAAGACTGTTCATTGTGATTAGTTGTGGGTAATGAGCCAGCTGTTTCCAAGTGGGTTGCTGTTTAAAGATTTGCTTTTTTTCCCCCGTGGCTGATGGACATGACTTATAGCGCTTCAGAAGCTGCTGGCTCAACTGCCTGCCTGCCTTGACTTTTCGAGGTTCAATAGTATTTGTTAACAGTATCTCAACTTCCCTATGCTTTTCTAAAGTGGGTATCATAGGAATTCCTATAGCCAATCTACCTTAATGGGACTGCCCTTCTTTACTGGATTCTTTATGCAGGCTGTTGCCTATTGCTGTCACAAGTCAAGTCTAGTAGCCAGTAACAGCTAGCTCCTCTGCTCTCACTCTACTCCCACCCACTCCAACCTCCTGCCCCTTTTGGTAACTCACTTCCACTCTCCAACACACCAACTACTTTGAGATCACAATCTGTACATGTTGTCTTATTACTGGATTTCACAGGATTATTTGCATGGGTGATAAACGAGAATGATGGTTTACTCTGTCATTATGCCCTATTTCTGTTCTAATTCTCCTTGAGTCAGAAAATTTAGGTGATGTGTGTATTTCAGGGAATTGGTCCCTCCAGCAATCTGTTGGCTTGTTGTTCTGTAGTGACTTGTGTGCTGTGATCATTCTGGAAGCTATACCATTAATATTTCAAATACCAACACTGTCACCCATTGTGTACAGGTTTCAATGGATCTTCCAGATAAAGGCACACTAAGAATAACAGTGAAATTATCTATTTCTGGGAAAATAGGCAGTGGATACCTTATAGACAGCCAAAGAACATTATATAACTGTTAGTCAAGGTGGACTAGAAAAACAATCCAGTGACACTCATTGAGATAGTTAATGTTTATTGTGTAAACCTGGCTGATAAACACATATGGGATTAACTGAAGGGCCGAGATACTAATGGCTCAATGAGCCTCACCTTTCTAGTTCTTGGGTCTCTTGCTTTCTGATGGTCGGACCAGGGTGAAGCTGCCTTAGCCAGTTCCCTATTCCAGCTGGCAAGGCTCACTTCCTGCAAGACATCCCTGAGAAGTCACATGGACCTATCCTGATGCAGTCCTGGGTGCTGGAGAAGCCCTGTGAGTGTGCTTACACGCTCACTGACTTGGCTTTCCTCCTGCAGTCGGCTTCATAGTGTGTGCTTTGTGAGATAAAGGAGGACTTTGTGGATTGGTGTCTGACATATGGGTTAATGTTGGACTTGTGGGCTTGGGCAGCACTGGGTTGGGATGTTTCCTTGATGTGCACTTAACCTTTATATAAAACTCTCTCTTATAGGTGAGTTTCTGTGGATTTGTTTCTCTAAAGTACCCAGAGTAACACACTCATACATGTGTAAGAAAGAGTTTTATATCAAACTCTTGAAAAAAAACCTCAGCTCAGTACAACTCAAATTGTACTGACACTAGTCTGACACTAGTGCACAAGTTCCTCTGGAGACTCACACAGTCACAAGCAATGAAGTAGAATACAAGAAGATCACAGGCCGTGGGTGCTAAGTCTTGTGGATTCAATGGTGGTAGATGCATCTCCAGGGCTTTGGTAGGTCTTAAAATGGCCTGCCAGATGGAAGGTCAAGGCAGAGAAAGGGGGGAAGGTTCCCAGCACCCTCTTTATAACAAGGCCACTTCACAAGCAGGCACCATTAGGCTGAGACCTGATTGACAGGCTAGATACAACCCCAACACTTTTATTTATCTTCAAGTTGACATGAAATTATGTAACAACAGAATTTGATCACTTTTTTTTCAAATAGAGGGAAAAATCAAATTAATGTCAAAGGTTCTGAAACTCCCACCTATTAGCAGAGTAACTAAAGTAAGTGAAAGAAATTATGAAGTAAAACAAATAAACAAGGGATTTCAAAGATGTATCAATACACTAGGGGAGAGGGGATTTGGTCAGAATTTCTCAAGTTAAAAATAAACTGAAGAGAAAACAGTGGTATCAGTATTTATTACTGAAAAATTATTTGGACAAAAATTGAATGATGCTAAAAAGACTAAAAGAAGATGAAGGAGTATACAGAACCACTCTCAAATAGAGTTGGTCAGTTTTCAACCATTTCAGGAAGTATCATATTACCAAGAACCACTGGTACTGAGGAATGAATTTAAGCTGCACTAAAAATATTGGATGGAAAAAGAAGGCTGCAGAAATTGGTGGAATACCAATAGAAATACATGAACAAACAAATCAATACTGGAATCATTTACATATCCATGTCAAGAAATTTGCAAGAAAGCTCATTACCCAACCAACTGGAATATGTCCATTTCAGAGAAATGTATGACATGGAATTTACAAACGAATGAAAAATAATAATTATCATATGTTAGGAAAATGTTACTGAGCATTATTTTAAAATAACTTTAACCATAAACCACAGGCAATTGCCAGAAATTCAAGTCACCTTCAGAAAGGGTGTGGAATGGGGAGGATCAGCCCTACTGTGGCTGGCCGCAGATAATATCATCAGGTGGTTTTCTTTGTTTTAGTAACTACATCCAGGCATATGACTATGTGGATCGTACCAAGTTATGGATTACATGATGAAGAATAAGAATTCTAGAACACTCAGGTGTGCTCATGCTGAACCTACAAATGTATAAAGAGGTATTATTTTGAACAAATTAAGATGATTCAGGAAAGATGTGTCAGGACTGTATCCTTTCCCTTACTTGTTTAATGTGTTAGAGTCCTGGTTGGGGTTCTCTGACAAGCTGCCAACCACCGTCAGTAGTTTGAAACCACCGGCCCCTTGATCTTCTGGAGAAACAGGAGCCTTTCTACTCCCATAAACCCGACTCAATGTCAGTGAGTGAGGGTTTTGTTTACACAACATCATCTGTGAAATGACTGTATCAGAAATAACATGGCGTCAAGGTTAGAGGACGGCTCATTAACAACTTGCAATATGCAGATACTATAACCTTACTGAAAATTAACGTACTTGTCTCTTTCACTGATGAGAGTAAAAAAGCAGAAGTTTTTAATTAATTATATCTGAACATAGAAGAAAAATCCATACGACTGGGTTGAGGAATGAAAAATAAATTAGAATAAGCATTCATTGAAGTAGTAGTGAGAAAACAAAGCAATGTATTATATTCGAAAGAGCTGCTGTAAAAGATCTCTTTAAAACGTTAAAAAGAAACGAATTTCACACTTTGTCACAAAGCTGTGCCTGACCCAAATGCAAACAAAGTGTTTTCAATGACCTCACACGCATGTGAAAGCTGCACCATGAACAAAGATTGAGGATAGAATTGGTCATTTGAAGGATGGTATGTTGTATACTGTCAAAGACTTTAAAAAGTACAGGAAAATAAATACGTCCATTAGACGTGAGGATAGTGAGACCAGCTGGCTTCCTTTGTGCACATTATCAGGAGAAAAGAGCATCATCTTGGATAAAGTAAAAGACTGACGAATCAGTACTTAAAAAAAAAAAAATCAAAGAAAGAGAGACCTAAATTGGAAGGATTGCTACAGTAGAGGGAACAGTGAAGTCACGCAGGGCGAGGTTGTGAAGCTATTGCAGGGACAGAGGACAGCTGCGTTAGGGATAACAAAGTAACCAGGAGTTGTAACTGATGCATTGACAACCATTGCCAGCAACAGAAATCGTCATTTCATTTAGGTTGCCTAATGTGCTTCAATATATGAACCCAGGATCGATGGCCCGAGGGGGACAGCAGTGCAACAAGGGTTTCCATGGGTGTGTGGGTGGGGGTGGGGAATGTGTACAAAGGTCGAGGGAGGGGTAAATGGGAGACGACATTAAGGAACCCAGAAAGACGTAGACTGTTTGGATACTGGTTGTGCTATGGATTGTACAATTCTGCTTGACATGATTGAACTATGGAATGATATGTTATATATATTAACTCCCAAATAGTAATACATAATTTTTAAATATCAAAATGCAAATAATAATTTGGGACCTATAATTGTTTGAATCATTTTAAATTACAATATGATTGATAATAATGTCTTTACTCACATTTTATTTTTGACTTTTTAATTTCTCTCACTTATTTAATCTTTTCTCTTTTTTTCTGTCTACCTAAAATTTTGTCAAATTTATTGATGTCGTGCAAAACAAATCAATTAAGCTGAGTCTCTATATTGTTTATTCTTTTTCACTTTTCTCTGTTCCTAGCTTTACTACTCCATTTCCTGTTATCTTATGTTTACTGCACTCTTTATTTTCGAGAACCTCCAGATATTAAGTCAGTGGTGAAAATATGCACATGAAAATATATACACATTCAACGGGGTCTACCTGTACAGTTCACTGACAGTGTTATATACTGAAGTGGACACTATGTCACGATTTTCTTATCTCTGCACATATTGTTTCACTACTGTTAATTTATGCTCTCTGTTCTTTGCAGTCCACATCTGTACTTTATAGCTACTTTTTCAATTTAATTTCATATAAGTAATTAGAAGTTCACCGTACTGACGTCAAACATTAAATGAACTATATTTTTGTTAGGTAGTTCTTCTTTTCTTAAGTATATTTTAAGGATTATAAATTGCTCTGGTTTTAAAATGGAAACATTCTGCCAATCAAAGTGTGTTTCTCTATTGCTGCCTTTTTTAGCACTCTTCTTGGATTAGAAAAGTTGATTAGAGCATCAGCATGGATTATTTTGAATTTACTCATCTTGGAGTTTACTAAGCTACTCAATTATCTAATATTGTATAGTTTTCTATAAAATGTGTGGCGTTTTTCATAATTATTCCTTTAAACACACTTTCTATCTCTCCTTTTGTGATTCCTAACATCTCTATGTTAACATGTTTAAGGGTGTCCCACAGGTGTCTTAGGCACTGTTCATTTTCCCTCATTCCTTCTCTTCTTCCTATTCCTCACACTTGAGGCTCTCAATAGACCTGTCTCAAGTCTGGTCCCACCCCAGGCCCTATCTGCTCAAGTCTGCTCCTGAAGCTTGCTGTTGTTGAACGGGATGTCTCTTCGGCCCTTTCGGTTCCTACTTCTTTTCTGATATTCTGTCTTTATTATCATTCTTATGTTCCCATTAGCATTTTATTATATTTTCAATCATTGCTTAGAAAATATTAGAGACAGTTGATTTAGAGTTTCTCACTAAAGTCTAACATCTGTGCTCCAACAAAGTTGATTTCTGCTATTTATTTATTTATTTTTCTTTTCATCGGCGTGAGCTTTTGTTCCTTTATATGCCTCATATTTTGTCATTCGTAAAATGATCATTTTGAATATTAAAATATGATAATTTTGGAAATAACACTCTCTTTGCTTCTTTAGTGAATATCCTATCTTTTTGAAAAACTGTATTTTTTGTGATCTGTAGTCTCAGAATTTCTTTTTGCTTTGTTGTCTATTTTACCAGAGAGAGAGAGAGAGAGAGAGAGAGAGAGAGAGAGAGGATAAGGACAAAGAGGAGGACGAAGGGGAGGAGGAAGGGAGAGAAGAGAAACAAAGGAAGGGAACCTCCCTTCTTCAGAAATTGTCTGTGTAAGGCGGCATTCCTACAAATGCTCCCAGCAGCTTGTAATGAGAACACGGTGGCTCGTGGTGGCATCCTGGGATCCGCCCATTGTCCTCAGTGCCATGTCAGTGTGAACATGCATGTGAAGGACTTCATGCCACATGGCCCCAATTTACACCCTACCCCTATATCTACTTCTATCATTTCTGCTTCCAGAGCCTGTACACTAATGTACTGGGGGATTTAGAGATGGCCAGTGTTTATTGTTTTAGATGATTTAAAGGAATTGCTTAAGGAGAGAAAATGAGTTTTTCCTTCTGTATGTCATTCTATTAAATAAGCAATGTCACCTAAATTACTTTTGGGACTAAATTCTCACATAGGTTTTAGTTAATTAACTCTTAGAGTCTGTTATTACTTGTAGCTGTTTTTCTAAGTTTATGAAAGTTAAACAAGTGAAAAAATCCAAGTAAGAGAATTTCTATTGCAGTAAGAATCTTCAACTCCCCTCTGACATCTGGAACATTGTCATTAGACAATAAAGCAATTAAATATCTGATATTTTTCTATTTCTTTGTCCTGATTTCTTCCTCAGTCAGCCAACTAATCATTATCTGATTAGTAAATGCAATTTGAATGCTAGCAAGATCATCTTTATCCTCCTAATTATACTCTGAATATACTGTAAAAAATATGCACAGTACTCTTCGACTTTATAGTAAGTAACAAGATGTGTAACAGCCCAAAACAAGAAAGCATAACATTGTAAGATCTTCTGTGTTGACATTGCTAGACTTATTGAAATAGAATCTAAGGTATTGTCCTCCTATTAAGACAACAACAAGAAATTAAGAGAGCTTTAAACTTGCATCAGATGGCTGTGTGTGAGTGGGCATTTGGCCTACTTACATACAAGTTGCCAGGTGGTGAGTGGTAGATGGAGCATATGAGTGCCATTCTGGGCTCAGACATAGGGCCAGGTGCATTTGTCACCATCTCAGTGGGCTTCTGGCTATGGTAGAAGTACACAGCACCCCCTTCTACTTCACCGTTAAACCTGCAGCAAAATAAATTCAGTGTAGACTCAGATTCTTAATTGGACAGGTGTAATAAAACTTTTCTCTCCACATTCTTTCAGCACTTTCTGTCAGTCTAACCTTAACTCTGGCAGGTCAGGAACCAGCAGGTGGTGGGACTGCCAAAGAATGAGGAATGTGTCATTGTGAAACACAAAAATAAAAACAACACTAATCAAAGGGGTGTTTATTCGCCCCTTTCTCAAGTTTCCAAGGGAGAGAGTAATGAAGAATGTTCTTGAATCTTTCTTTTGAAACTGCTATTGTTTCACCATCTGTTGACTCTGATTGACTCTTTCCCTTTACCCTCTCTGTCACTTTGAATGTGTGTGTGTGTGTGTGTGTGTGTGTGTGTGTGTTGGGAACGGGGATGTAGAGAGTGTAAAAGGCAGAAAGAAGTGGAGAAGAAAGCGGGGGAGAAAGATTTCACTTGATGCCTGGAGAGATGTAATCAGTGGAGAATTAAAATGAGATCGATTTTGCTTTTCCAAAGAGGAAAAGATAAAGAGAAATGCAAGCAAGAGTAGAGGAAAGAAGTGAGCATATACTCCCATGATACATTTTATGCAGGGGACTGTGTTACATTATTGCCTGTACCCAGCATCATTCTTCATTCTCATTTCAGGGGAAAACAAACAACAATAAAAACATTCCCCCTAAAATATTCTACACTACTCACCATCATGTCATCTAGTTTAGGAAGTTGCTGGCTACCTTGACTTCATATCTGGCACTAGCACTAATTTCCATTTGGGACTTTGAGCATTTCCACTGCTTTCATATATCTACTTTTCTTTACCTGATGGGGAACATATTAGGAAAATTATTCTAACCCTCCCATCCCAAAATAAACAAATAAGCAAGCAAACAACAAACTTAATGCCATCGTGTATAGGCCAACTCATAGTGACCCAATAGGACAGGGTAAAAAACTATTCCTGTGAGCTTCTGGACTGTACTCTTGACAGGATGTGAGAGCTCCATCTTTCCCCTACGGAGCACCTGATGGTTTTGAACTTCAGATCTTGCTATTAACAGTCATGGAAGAAGCGCACCAGCCTGTGTGATCATGAGGTGCCAATGGGATCAGGTATCAGGCATCAAAGACCCAGAACAAAAAAAAAATCATATAATTGTGAATGAGGGGGAGTGCAGAGTGGAGACCCAAAGCCCAGATATCTGTACACAATTTGGACATCCCCTTACAGAAGGGACACAAGGAAGAAACCAGCCAGTCAGGGTGCAGTATGGCATCAAGGAAAATAGAGCATTCCTCTAGTTCTTTAATGCTTCCTCCCCACAACTATCATGATCCCAATTCTACCTTCCAACTCCAGCTAGACCAGAGCATGTACACAGGTAGAGATAAGAGCTGGAAACAAGGAATCCAGGAGAGATGAACCCCTCAGGACCAATAATGAGAATAGCCATACCAGGAGGGAAAGGGGAAGGTGGGGAGAGAAAGCGGGAACCGATCACAACGATCTACATATAACCCCCTCCTAGGGGAATGGAGAACAGAAAAGTGGGTGAAGAAGACATCAGTCAGTGTAAGACATGAAAAAACAATAACAATTTATAAGTGATCAAGGGTTCATGAAGGAAGGAGGGTGGGGGAAGAGGGGGTAAAATGAGGAGCTGATACCAAGGGCTCAAGTAAAAAGAAAATGTTTGGAAAATGATGGCAACAAATTTACAAATATGCTTGACATTATTTATGTATGTATGTGTGTATGTGTGTGAATGCATGCATGTATGTGTGTATGGATGCATGTGTGTATATATGTATATGTATTTGTGTATGTGTGTATTTATGTGTGTATTGTAATAAGAGCTGTATGAGCCCTCCCTCAGTAAAATGATTTTAAATATATAATAAATGAAATAGGTTCTATCTCCTGAATGTTATTATGGTGCTAGTTTTAAAGGCACCTATGATTATCCGGGCAGGAAACAAGACCAATTGAAACCATACTACCTTTTCTCCAGAAAATAAATTGTAATTTATAATTACCTAGAAAGAATGTCTCCAGCACTATACATTAGTCAAATGGTTCCTAAACAATCAATACCATCAAGAGTTCTTGCTTATAACACACCTCTGAGAACCTGGCGAATTCCTATCAACCCACTAGGGCAATATGTTGTTGAAGGGTCCAGATGCTACTCTAGAGTTTGCCAGGCTGACTCTTACGCTGCCCACAACAAAAGTTTCAGCTGTCTAACCTTGTGCTGGCTTTTCCAAAGGCAGAAAGATAGATAACATGATGTTCTAGCTGTGAAGGAAGTTAGATCTAGCTAGCTAGCTCTGACGGTGGGAGTCTGTACTCAAACTCAAGCTCCCAAGGTCACTTTTCTTCCACCTTTGGATTTAGCCTACATGCCTAGGTCTACCAGGCCGCACCAGGCTCTCACAGCTCATAACACTCCTTATGAAAAAAGGGAGCCCTGGAATTGATACGATCAATGAATCTTAATTTCAGTTATTGGAATTTTAGAAGTGTTTACATCCTCATTTCAACTTTATAAAATGAGGTATTCCAAATTAAAAAAAAAAGAAAACTGATGAATTCTACAGAAATGTATTAGAAATTTTGCTGTTTAAATTGTTTATTATTTTCAAATCATTTATTGTTAATTAGCTAGGGAGTTTTAATAGCAATTTATACATTTATCAGACCTCCTAATGATTTGCCTTGTCTGTTCCTCATATTTTTTCCCATCTCCTCCTTATAAGATATTAACTTCTCCACTACTTATGTGAAAACCTGTGTACCCTTTACTCTATCCTCCCTCTTTCTCTTCCTCCCTCCTGTTCCACCAATGGTAGCCATACAAGCATGTTTCTTTCGGTATGGAAACCATTTCCTGATATTTTTTAATAACTGTAGCCATATACAATATTGGTACTTTTGTGGTTGACTAACTTCACCCAGAAAATGTCCTCCATATCCACTCACAAAATGTCCTTCAAAAACATCCATATGAAGAAGTGTTTCACAATTTAATCACTATTCTTTAACAGCGCATAGTGTTACATTGTGCCACAAGTACCACTGTGTGCTCATCTCTTTCCACCAATGAGCATCTAAGCTGTTTCCATCTTCTTGCAGTGATGCAATGAACATGGGCCTGCACATATATGTTTGTGCTGCTGCTTATTTCTTAAAATATCTACAAAGTTTATTCCCAATTGTTTGAGGAAAATTTATATTGCATTTCATAGTGGTTATACTGTTTTACGGTCTCTCTAGTGTTATAAAGAATTCCAATCTCTGAATCTCTTCAGCATCTGTTATTTTCTATATTTTTAAACTGTGCAAAAGTACAACCAGCATGATAAGGTGTCTCATCATTTTGATTTGCCTCTTTCCGATGGTTAGTGATGGTTAACATAGCAGGTCTGGATGTCTTCTTTCATGAATCCTCTGCCAAATTTTAAATCAGATTATTAGACTTTTCTCATTGAGATATTGGAGATTTTTATAGACTTTAGGGATTGATCTCTTGTCTAATATGCCATTGCCAATTTTAATTTACCCAAATTTGGGGTTCTCCTTTTACTCTGATAGAAATTTGACTTATTTTGGGGAGGTCATATCATTTCATTTGTCTTCAGCTATGTGTGTGCATTTTCTGTTATGTTTGATAGTGTGCTTACACAATGTGTTAAGACCCCTTCGTTTGCACCTATTTTTCAAGGATGGTCTTTATTGTTCTAGGATTTACATTTAGATCGTTACTTCACCTTGACTTTGTTTTGTGTACGGTGTGATATATGAGTCCTCTTTCATTCTGAAAATGTTCATTCCACTTTCCCAGCAATATTTGTTGAAAAAATCTGTCTTCAATTGGTGCACTTCTAACTTGTTTCTGAAATCCGTTGTCTGTAGGTGGATGGACTTGTTGATGGATTCTCTATTCTGTTCCCTTGCTCTCTGTACTTCCTGTGGACCACTACGAGGTTATTTTTAATATTGCGGCAGTGTAGCAGGTGTTGAGGTAGGGAAGTGAGAAGTCTCCCACTTTGTTCCTCTTTAGTAGTGCTTCTTCAATTATCCCGAGTGCCTTTCCTTTCCGTACAAAGTTGGTGATTAGTTTCTCCATTCCTTTAAAGAATTATGCTGAGATCTTGAACAGAATTGCATTATATTTATAAATTGCTTTGGGTAGCAAGGATATGTTCACAATATTATCTTCCTATCGGAGAAAATAATATTCTTTATTTATGTAAATTTCTTTTACTTTCCTGTGACAATGTTTTATAGTTTTTTTGTGCAAATCTTTTGTTTCTCTGGTCGTTAATTCCTAAATATATCATCTTCTGTCTGGTTATTGTAAATAGCATTATTATGTTTAAATCATTTTCAGAGCTCTCTCCATTATCATTCCAGAAACGGATTGATTAAAAATTTTTTAAAATAATTTTAATGGGGGCTCTTACAACTCTTATCACAATAGATACATACATACATATATACGCTTTATCAAGTACATTTTTACATATGTTGCCATCATCGTTTTCGAAACATGTTCTTTCTACTTGAGCCCTTGGTTTCAGTTTCCTTCCCCTCCCTCTCCCATAAACCCTTGAATTTTTGTTTTCACATCTTACACCAACCACTGTCTCCCTTCATGCCCTTTTCTGTTGTTTGTCCCCCTGGGGGGGTTTACATGTACATCATTGTAATGAGTTCTCCCCGCTCCCCCACCTTCCTATTCCCCCTCCTGCGATGGCAGGTCTCATTATTGGTCCTGGGGTTTTAATGTTCTGGATTCCTGTGTTTCCAGCTCTGATCTGTACCAGTGTATATCCTCTGATCTAGCCGGATTTGTAAGGTAGAATTGGCATCGTGATAGTTGAGGGGAGGATGCATTAAAGAACTAAAGGGAAGTTATATGTTTCATTGGTGCCATAAGGCACCCTGACTGGCTCGTCTCTTTAATGTTGCTCTTGTACTCTAGGTACACTAATCATTGAATGCTAATAATTTCCTTGTCAACTTTTTGGGATTTTCAGTATAGTATCCCATCATGTTCAAATAGCATTTTATTTATTTTTGTGTGTATTGCCAATTTGGATGCCTTTGGTTTTTTTGTTTGTTTGTTTGATTTTTTGCCTTTTATTTGATTAATAGCACTTGCTAAGACTTCCAGCCCAATAATGAATAAGGATTATAATAAAGGGCATTATTGTCCGATGTCCATTCACAAAGGGAATGCTTTAAGTTTCTTCTCGTGAAATTAGATGTTGATTTTGCATATATGCCCTTTATGTTAAAAATTTCCCTCCTATCCCTATTTTGTTGAATGCTTTTATCACAAAATGGTATTGAATTCTGTCAAAGGCCTTTTATGCATCTATTGAAATGATCATGTACTTAAAAAAAATCATTTTATAGGGGGCTCATACAACTCTTATCACAATCCATTCATCCATCCATTCATTGTGTCAACCACATTTGTACATTTGTTGTCATCATAATTTTCAAAACATTTACTTTCTACTTGAGCCCTTTTATCAGCTTCTCCTTTTTTTCTCCTCCATCCCTCATAAACCCTTGATAATTTATAAATTATTATTTTTCATGTTTTACACTATGTCTCCCTTCACCCACTTTTCTGTTGTCTGTCCCCAAGGGAGGGGGTTATATATAGATAATTGGGATCAGTTTCCCCTTTATCTCCCCACCTTTCTCTTACCCTCCTGGTATCGCTACTCTCATTATTGGTTCTGAGGATTTATCTGTCCTGGATTCCCTGTGTCTCCATCTCTTATCTGTACCAGTGTACAATCTGTCGTCTAGCCGGATTTGTAAGTTAGAATTGGGATCATGATATTAGGGGGAGGAAGCATTAAAGAACTAAAGGAAAGGTGTATGTTTTACCAGTGCTATACTGCACTCTCACTGGCTCATCTCCTCCCCACAACCCTTCTGTAATGGGATGTCCAGTTGCCTACACATGGATTTTGGGTCTCCACTCAGCACTGCCCTTCATTCACAATGATATGAATTTTTGTTCTCCGTTTTTGAGATCATGTAATTATTTTCCTTTGTTTTATTTATATAGTGAATTGCACTAAATGGTAAACCATCCTTGCATACTTGCTATAAATGCCATTTTATCATGATGTGTTTTTATTATTTTTGCTGTTGATACAATTTTTAATTATATTAGCTGGCATTTTGTTGAAAATATTTTCCTCTATGCTCACAAGGGTTATTTGTCTATAATTGTCTATTCTGACAATGTCTTTGCCTGGTTTTGCTATCAGGGTTATTTTTGCTTTATAAAATTAATTTAGGAATAATTTGAGTAAGATTGGTATCAATTCTTCTCTAAATATTTTGTAGGATTGCCCCAGTGAAGTTTCTGGTCCTGGACTTTGTTGCTGTTATTGTTGGAAGTTGTAAAATGACTTGATAAATTCTATGCTTTGTTATTGGTCTGTTATAAACTAATCTGTGTGAATTTGGGTAGACAATGTGTTTTTTAAAATAGGTTCATTTTTTCTAGAGTTCAAATTTGTTGGAGTATAATATTTCACATTTTTGTGTTGGAATACAGTTCTTTATAGTATATATTTTAAATTTCAGTTTAAATCAGTTGCAATTAGTGATGACATCCTTTCATTTCTTACTTGAGATATTTACATCTTCTCCATTTTTTGTTGTTGTTAACTTTTCAGGAAGATGGAAGGAATACACAGCATCCCCAATATTCAATTATTTTAAGGGATAGAATATTATTAAAAACTAATTATACTAAAGGAAAGACTCTAAACTGAACTGAAGCACTGGTATAAAATAAAACACCAGGCATTGATGAAATACCCATCCGAGTGCTTTAATACACCAACGACCCTCTGGAAGCACTGACCAGTATATGCTGATACATTTGGAAGGCAACTAGCTGGAAGACAACAGATGTGAAAAGATGCACATTTGTACCCATTCCACAGAAAGACGACCCAACAGAATGCTTAACTTCTAGAACGATATCATGGATATCACATGCAAGAACACTTTGTTTCACTTTCCTACAATGGTTGCAGCAGTACACTGACAAGGTAGTGCCAGAAATTCAAGCCAGATTCAGAAGACACCTTGGAATAAGGGATATAATCGTACTTTCAGGTGGATCTTGGCTGGAAGCAGAGTGTCGGCCCCAAGGACATTCAACGTGGATCCTGGAGGAGAGAGTGGGAATTGGGGGGACAAGAGACACGGAAAATGGAGACAATATCCTGATCAAGTCTCGTTTTAATGAACAAAGAGTCACAGCTTATAACGGCCAGCAAAGGGGGGAAACCTCCGCCACACATGCAAATTAGGCTACCTTGGCAACAGACCAATCAGGCAGTTCAGGGGAGCGCGCCGTGCCGTGAGTCAGTAATGGCTTACAGTCTTCAATTAGGTACGCTGAGGAGTGGCATGTATATGCAAATCAAGCACAGGGGAGGATGATCTTTTGCCCAATCAAGGGGATGCAGGACACAGGTGCTTATCTAAAGAGCAAAGCAAGTTGTTTGCTCAAGCTTTACAGCTGCAGTGCTCTGTCACGTACGCTGGGGTAGAAGAATGCCCAGAGCTCAG
This sequence comes from Tenrec ecaudatus, assembly GCF_050624435.1. Classification (NCBI taxonomy): domain Eukaryota; kingdom Metazoa; phylum Chordata; class Mammalia; order Afrosoricida; family Tenrecidae; genus Tenrec; species Tenrec ecaudatus. The sequence continues at coordinate 65,146,124 of NC_134541.1, read as the reverse complement.
GCTAATAAATTCCAAGTCATGGCCGGGCCTCACGGTTCCAGACAGGTCCCCCTTCTATATATTTTTCAAAGCCAAGAGAAATCCCTTAGGGAAATGCGTCTGTCTTAGGTTGTCAGGCATCACGAATCATCCTTATCCGTCATGGATCATGGAATGCCTTCATAAAATAAGAGCAAACCAATGTCTGTCTTAGGTTGGTATGTCTTGTGCTGATCTTACCCGTCACTGACTGCTAGTCCTTCAGACTTTGTGGAGGGGGTAACTCCACGAACTTGGTTCAACTCAAGGCTGTTCAGATGAACTTGTGCAGTAATACATGCTAGCATCATTTGAAAACATTGCAGATAACAAGGCAATAAAATGCAAATTTTAAAAAAATGATAATAATAACAACATTATATTCCTTATATTCATGCAGAAACAACCCAGTGTTCATTATCTCATTGTTAAGCAAGCACATTTGATACACAGAAACTTTATCTTTTGTTAAGACAGACATCCTTGAGAAAATTAAAACACCTGTTTTTCCTAGACCTTGCTTGCTTTCTTGTCCTTGACAGTCTGTTCAAAGCATAGTCACAGAAGAAATCAGGAAACACGTAGGTCGTGAGACTTCTCAGCCGTTTCAAGGCTGAGTCTTAATGGCCTTCAACAGCAGAGGATACCAGAAAGATGGTTACTTGTGTTTTATTGACTGTACAAAGGCAGTCAACTGTCTGGACAATAACAAACCATAGATGGCATGGAAAATAATGAGAATTCTAGAATATCTAATCATGCTCACATGTAACATTTACAAGGATTGAGAAGCATGGGGATTCTGCAGAGTTTAAAATCAGGAAAGGAGTGTGTCAGGGTTGCATCGTTTCACTATAATTATGCAATCTGTATGCTGAACAATCACAGTGGCTGAGCTCTATGAAGAAAAACCAGGATTGGAGGAAAGCTTACTAAAATCTTACTAAAAGCCTGTGAAATGTAGAGCACACAGCCTTGCTCACTGAAAGTGAGCAGGACTGGAAACATTTGCTGTTAAAGATTTAGAATTGGAATCTTAAATATAGATTGAACTCAGTGTAAAGAAAGTAAGCATCCTCACAACTGGGCCAATAGACAACATCATAATAAGTGAAGAAAAGATTGAAGTCGTGAAGGATTTTATCTTACTTGCAGCCACAGTCAATGCTCATAGAAAGAGTCAAGAGATCAATGACATGTTGCATTGAGGAAATCTGCTGCACAAGATCCCTTTCAAGTGTTGGAGAACCAGCATATACTGTTGCCGGATATGCACATGAAAGTTAGACGTTGAATAGGAGGATAGAAGAAGAATCGATGCATTTGAATATGGTGTTGACTGAGTATATTGTAGGTGCCATGGATTCCCAGAAGAACAAACACATGTGTCTTGGAAGAAGTACTGCCTGAGTGTTCCTTTGAAGTGAAATATGGAGTGAGCATGGTAAGACTTGGGCTCACAGTTTTGGGATATGTTATCAAGAGAGACCAGTCCTTGGAGAAGGATTTCATGTTGGGAAAAAAGAACAGCTAAAAAGAAGCTCTTTGATGAGATGGATTAATACAGTGGCTGCCACAATGTCTTTGCGTCTAATGTGTCTTTCTTGTAAGCAGTATATAGATGATGCCTCTCTTATACATCTTATTACTCCATTTAATCCATTTACATTCAGTGTTTATTGATCGGTATAAATTTATTGCTGCCATTTTGCTTTGTTTAGTGGTGTCATTGGTGTCTTTGTTCCTCATATATTTTTTGTAGCTTAATTTGTTTGTCCTGCCTTTTGTGGAATTCTTATTAGATGTATGTAATTCTTCTTGACAGACTCCCACCTAATTCTTACACTCTTGATTTATGTTTTTATTATTTTTATAGCTTCTTCTTCTCATAGATGAGTATTGACTAATTGGTTATAATTTCATGAATTAGGCCTTCATTGCTTCAAATCTATAGCTTTTCTCTTTCAAAATAGCACTTATTTTGAAAATGTTTTTGTGAATTTTTGATTTATATTAGCTGTTTTCTAGGGTTTCTAATTTTTTGTCATTTATGAGGGCTCTTACAATTCTTATTACAATCCACACATCAATTGCATCAGGCATATTTGTACATATGTTGCCATCATTCTTTTCTAGACAACTACTTGCTATTAAGCCCTTGGTATCAGCTCCTCTTTTCCCCTGTCTCCACCCCCCACTCATGACCACTTGATAAATTGTTATTTTCATATCTCACACCAACCACTGTTTTCCTTCCCTCGTGGCTTCTGTTGCTCTTTCCCCTGGAATGGGGTGTGTTTGTGTGTTGATCATTATTGTAGGTTCCCCCGTCTTCCCCTCCTCTGCCCCCTTCTCCCTACCCATCTTGTATTGCTATTTCCATTCCTGCTCCTGGGTTGTGTGTGTCATGAGGTTTTTTTTCTTATCTACACCTGTGTACATGCTCTGGTCTAGTCCAAAATGAGAGACATCACTAGGGTCATGGTGGTGGGGGGGGGGGGGAGAAGAAGCCTAAAGGAACCAGAGGAATATTGTGTGTTTCGTTGGTGCTTTACTGCGCCTGGTTTACTCATCCCTTCCTTGTAACCCTTCTGTGGAGCATGTTCCATTGTCTAAACATGAACTTTGGGTCTCTGCACCAACCCAACTTGTTCTCAACCATATGGTTTTGTTTCTTTGTTTGATTGATTGTTAAGGGTTTTCTGATGCCTATTCCCTGGTCCCAATGACATCTCGTGATCGCACAGGCTGGTGTGTTTCTTCCATGTGGGCTTGTTGTTTCTCTGCTGGATGGTCACTTGTTTAACTTCAATCCTTTAAGATCCCACATGCTGTATCTCTGAATAGCCAGGCACCATCCACTTCCTTCACCACATTTGCCAACCCACCCATTTTCTTTTCAGCGTTTGTGCCTGGAGGGTGAGCATCTCAGATTGCCAATTTGTTAGAACAAAATGTTCTTGTGTTGAGAGAAGGTATTAGCGGAGGCCCAAAGTCACCTATCTCGGTGTATTGCCATATAAATATATATGTACACAGGCCAATACCTCTGTTTTTATGGATTAATATATTTACATATGGACACACCTATGCTTATACTTCTATGCATAGCTTTGCTCCCTAGATCATTCATCTGTTTAGGTTTACCTTCCTCTGCCCCACCATCATGCTCGCCCTACGTCTGCCTCATAGTACTTCCTCTCAGCTAGACTGCTGTTGCTCCAACACCCCCAGGATTTCTACATCCTCCGCATTATTGATTTTTATTCCCAAATTCTTCCCCTGTCTATGGCATTGTTTGCCCACTGTACCCTTCCCCTTCCCTCTTCTTTCCTCACATCCCCCACTCCCCCGGGACCATTGATCCCATTGCTTTGTCATCGAGCTTACTTCCCATGCTTGTCTTAATGCATGTAGGCATGCCACAATGGCATAGACCAAACAAATAGAACACAAACAATTGAAGGGGGGGAAAAGGAAGGGAAAAAAGCAGCGCAATTACAAGTCTGTCCACTGACTTTTATGACTATCTCTCCACTACTCCTTGGGGAATTCTAGAAACTCCCCTCCTAGCCTGAAGTCGATCTTGGGGAGTTCTTTAGGGGCTTTTTGGCTTGACTTTTCTCCTGTTACTGATCTGTTATGTCCCCTTCTTGGTTTGCCCCCCCTGGGGAGTAGGGAGGGGCTGGGTGGGGAGAGGGGTTCAAACTACACATCCTCCCTGCTGTGTGTCGCCAGTGGTGTCCTCTGTCACAGTATGCTCCTGTGAGGAAACAGCATGTCATGGGCCATTGTCGGCCCTACAGTTCTCTCTGCCTTAGCCGTTCCATGCTGGGATGTTGTCCTCTGGGCTTAATGTGTCAATACAGGGTCTTGACTGACGGTCCCTTTCTCTTTTTCCTTCTTGGTTTACTTCTGTGTGGGCATGATATGTCGGCCCCTCACCCCAACCAGCAGGTTTAGTGTTGTTCTCTGTCTTCCGTACTTCTAGGGAGGGGTTCAGTGTGGCTTTAGTTGGGGCCGGCCTGGTAGCCCAATCTTTTCATACATTCCTCCTCATGGTTATGCTGCCTCGCGGTTTGGTGCACTGTGGTGGGGTCTGTATGCACACTCCCTATTCTGTGGTGACAAAACCAATACTCTCCCCATGTGTGGATTAGTGCCCTGCTCCTACCTAGTTTCTAACTTTTAATTTATGTTCTTGTCTTGCTCTGGTATTGTTTTTGCTTTTGTTTCTACATGTTGATGGAGTGGTAATAGAATGGGTGTGACCCCAGACCACCAGTCATAGCTGTTGGAAATATGATGGCACTTGGGGAACAGTTGACTGACTCCCTTCAGGGAATTAGGGAGCTGAGGGAGCTGTAGAAACCCCAGTCCCAGTGTGATTCAGTCCCTTTTCTGTTCGTGAGGGCGGTGGAGCATGCCTGCCTGGTCTGGCTCTCTTCCAACTGCATTCCCGGCCTTGGAATGGGAAGGGAGTTAACAACTAGGCACTCTGTGCAATAGGAGGGGGCTCCATTACTCTCTGTTCACCCAGGTTTTGTGGGAATCCAGGAGTTGCCCTTTATTGTTGCTAGGTTCCAGAGATTGTTTTGCGCCGTTCAGTTCTTGGCTGACCAGAGGAGTACTTCTTCTCTTTCTGGCTGTCAGGGTCTGGCAATGCCCAGCATTGTAGGCAGGTTCACTCTGCTCGTCAGCAGCCGTTAGAGAATTAGCAGGTTTTCTTTAAGTCAGCATGTAGATTTTGCTCCTTCTTTATGAGATGTCTTTCATTGTATTCAAGAGCATGTCTCTGGTTTTGAGCACATTTATTAAATCAAGGATGAACTGAAAGTGAGAAAAACATCTTTCTATGTGTGTGAAACTGACCCAAACCATCCCTTTCTAGAATGATAGATGTTATATATGGAGTTGCCTTGGCTTTTTTGTACATCTACCTGAACGTTTTTTAGGCTTTACTATTCTTTGACTTGAATACTATTGTTTTCTATGTTTCTTTGGGCATTTTAAGCAGCTTATTTAAAAATCTACTTCATCTTGTGTAATTGCATCTATTTTTTTTTTGAGCATTCTCTATCTGCCATGGCACTGGGTTTGTTTGTTTTTTAATAAATTTTTTCCAGTGTGTTATTTTAAACAATTAAAAAAATTTTACTCGGAATGTTTGCAGATATTATAACAATTCATAATTCAATTAGATCAAGCATGGTTGTTCAATTGCTGCCATCATCATTTGCAAAATATTTTCTTTCTTCTTATATTCTTTGATATCATTATCCCCTCCTTGTCCCACCCTACTACCCCCAGAAACATAAACATGGATGTATACACACACACACATGTATATATATATATATATATATATATATATATATATATATATATATATATATATTGCTGTCTCACACCATCCAATGTATTAGTTCACCTAAAATTCTGTTATCCATTCCTCTCGAGTGGGGTTAAACAGTCACTATTGCTTTCAATTCACCATTTCCCCCCTTCCCACTCCTTTTCCTGTACCCTCAGGGAATTATTACTCTCATTACTATTTCTGAAGTGCTTATCTATCTTGGATTTCATGCATTGAATGATCTTAATTGTAAAACGAACATACAAAAGTCTAAAGTGGCTCTCAACCTTTGGCTCACAACCTCTTTGGGGGTTGAGCAACCCTTTCACAGGGGTCCCCCAATCACCTCAGTATATTTATCAAATTAAAGAGCTGATATTGATGCATTATAATGAACTTAAATCCATAATTTATTTATATTTCCTTAGCTTTTGCTTTTTTCAGCAGTATTCTATCTGTGATAATATGTTGCATTTAGTCACCACATGTCCTTAGACCCTCATGGTTGTGTCAGCTCAGCTTTCACACTGCCCTACCCGATGACTTTGATAGTTCTGAGGAGTACTAGTCAAAGATCTTGTAGACTACCCTCAGTTTAATGTCAGATGCGTCTCACATGACTAGATTGGGTTCATGGATTATTGGGAAGAAGAGTAAAGCGGTAAAGTGCCATTCTCATTACAACTCATTAAAGCTACACGAAGCGGTCATGACATGACTGTCAATGCTGACCGTGATCACTTGCAAAGGTATTCTTTCTCCGTTTTCTCCCCCGTAAGGCCGCCTACCCTTTTATTCTGTGCTTTTCTAAGGAAGATGCTACGCAGTTGCAGAGTGGGGAGCGAGGTTCCAGGTCTGTGCTAGACGTTTGTAACAAAGTCTTGTTCAGTAGCTATTCTTCTCCATTTTTTAGTTTAATAATGTACCTATATAAGTATAAATTAATGAATATTCATTTTACATCTTGAGTTATCACTGTTACGTCTCTTCCTTGTCAAATCATTACAGTTTTGAATGATGGGGCCGATCTTAGTTGGCATTTGCGTCTCTGGCACATGCCATCATTGCTTTGCTCTTTTTACTTTAAGGCACTTTGAGAACCATCTTGTAAATTCCCACATCCAGTCCCAGATTAGTTATTTATCAAGGATACACATCACATTTCTTTTCTGGAGGGATGTTGTCAGAAATCAAGCGAGAATGGTGTTAGACATCAAGAACTCAGTGCTCAGTCTGCTCAGGTTACTGAGGAGGGGTCATTACTTAGTCCTCTCAGCTGCCAGGAGGAAAATGGGTGTTGAAGTATATTGAACAGTTTGCACAAAACCTGTTGCTTTGGAGTTGATTCCTATTCGTACCGACCTTAGAGGACAGAAGAGCACTGTCACGCTTGGTTTTCAGGGCTCAAAATCTGTCTGAAGTCAGATTGTCACAGCTTTCAGTTGTGAAGTAGCTGGTGGGGTTGAAACTTGACCCTTTGGGCGAGGAGATAAGCACCTCCAGGGATCCAGGATGGTTTTTATATATTAAACTGCACACATTTACACCCGGATCATCTGTATGTATCTGGCTGATACATAATAACAAAATCCAACATTTATGACCTGTTGAAATAACATTGCATAACATCTATTCAATTATGTGTTCCATGTGTAGTGGTTCGTGAGTTGTTAACCAAAAATATCACAAGAAAAACAAAAGCAAGGAAAAAAACGTAACTGGAACACAATGCTATAGCTCTTTTGGTCTTTAGACATGACTTCATTCATTCCAAAGATATTTATACCAGAACCTTTGACGCCCCACATATTTCAGTGAAGCTATTACATACATTTGTAATGGTTTTTTATTCTCTGGCTACATTTCCCAATCCATCACTATTTATGCTGTGAAATTTGTTTCTTTACAAATACATAGTGTCATTTTTCACTTTTACCCTACTATATAAAATAGTCTCATTACCCTAAGCAATCTCCCATGCTTCGGTTATTTAACATGTGCCTCACCGGCCTAAACCCTTGGCAACCAACCACCAATCTGTCTTCATAGTTTTGATTTTTCCCCAATGTCATATACGTAGAATTGCACATTGTCTAGCCTTTTCAATATGTATTTTTAAATCCTCCACATCTTCTCATAGCTGCATGACTCATTCATTTTTCATCTCTGGATACAGTTGCATAGTATTTATACACCAGCTATGCTCCCATTCACCATCCAAAGTTTTCTTAGATGCTTCCAGTTTGATGATTCTGAATAAAGCTGCGATAAAAATTCACATGTGAGTTTTTAGTATTCCCATAAGTTTTCAAATCTGTTTGGTACATAACTGAGTATGACTGATACATCATGTTATGACTGTGTTTAGCTTCATAGAGAACTATTCTTCAAAGTGGCTGTGCTATTTTGCATTCCCACCAACGATCAATGAGCGTACCCCTTGCTCTGTATTTTTATTAACAGATGCATTACCCGATTTGTGGGGTTTCAGTCATAAGAATAGGTGTGGCTATACCACATACACAAGTACATTTTTGCTGAAGTTAATTTAAAATTAGTCGCAGCGGTACATTGACAAAGAACTGCCAGAACGTCCAGCTGGATTCAGATGACATGGAATGAAGGTTATTCCTGCTGATCATAGCCTTAGGGGTGTGTGTGTGTGTGTGTGTGTGTGTGTGTGTGTGTGTGTGTGTGTGGCGCGTGTGATTGATTTCTCTCACATTGACAAACCAGAAAGGAACAGTCATGCCTGACAGTAGAGGTTCTGCTCCAAGGATCATCTGGGCTCAGAGTTGATGAATTAATGCTGCATTTGTAACACAACATTCCCATTTTTGCACCATTTTTGGTGTTACAGCTCTCTGACTCATGGTCAATAGAATGCTTAGTGCAGGCAATCTAGATCCATAGGACACACACAACATGTGCCTCTTCTTTTTGCTCACTTGTTTAATCTCTTTTATGACTCAAAAGAGATTGACTCAGGATACAGCCTAATCCTGTTGATTGTATTCTGCTTCATTAATATCCAAGAGGTTATTAATTACAATGAATAGTGTAATTACATCAAATCACAAAACAAAAAGTAATTACAAAAAACAGAATGGAGTCATAGCCTAGCCAAGTTGACCCATATTTGGGGTGGGTGAGGGATATAATTTAATCAAAAACACACTGAGGGGAAAATGATCTTGTCATGACTTACATGAGTGGTGGAAAAGCGCTCAGTTAGCAAAGTGCACACCCAAATAATAACTTTTTTATAATGAATGTCTGTGTCTGTGAATTCAGTGGGGGATTTATATTTCAGACCATCAGCGATGCATTCAGCATTTCAGACCGTCAATACTACATTCAACCGCTCATTAGCTTCTCCCGCTCTGGATGTTATCCCACCCCTCCCCTAATTTCTGTTCTTCCCCTTACAGATCTCAATCCCCCATTTTATCAAAGTCAATACCTGCCACCGGTCTAGTCATTGATACATCTTTCCCCTCGAGCCCTCCTCTCTTAGGAACCTCCAAGGGTTTTGGTATGCAAGTCTTTCTCTTGTCTTTGATTCCTACAGTAGTGGTCTCAGACAATTTGGGGCATGACTGACTTCACTCAGCCTAATGAACTCTAGGTTCATCCATGTGTGCGGTGCTTCGTGGTTTTATCTTTTTTAGTGATGCATAGTATTCTATTTTGTGTATCTTTTTAAAATCTATTTTCTAAACCAATGCTTCTTTCAGCTGCCTCTAACTTCTTGCTACTATGAACACTCATGTAATGAACATGGGAATTCATATCTATCTTTGTGTTATGCCTCTTACTATATTAGAAGGTATATACCCAACTGAGGCCTGTTGACCCATAGAATTTATATGCCAGTTGTGTGAGGGAACACCATATCACTTTCCACAGCAGTTGCACATAAAGATCCTCGGCAGTGCACGAGAGTTCCAGTCTCCACGTCCTCTCAAGCATGTGTTATTTTCCACTTTTATTTTTAACTCTCATTGTTGGGGGTAGGTCATAACTGATCCTTGTTTTGATTTGCATCTCTCAGATGATTAATGATTGTATTTTTTCATATAATTGATTCCCTGATGAATATGAGTGGTGATATGGGTATTCTTGTCTAATCTGTGTTGAGGGAGATGTTGGCCATTGGTGTTTAATATATGACTCTTATTGAATAGGGGAATTTCCCTTCAATTCCTATTTTGTTGAATTTTTTTTTCAGGCATAGGTGCTGGATGTTGCCAAATGCTTTTCCTGCTTCTATTGATATGATCATGGGAGATTACATTGATTATTTTTCTAATTTTGAATCATCTTTGTGTATCTTGTATGAATCCCACTTAATCATGTTATGTTATTTTAAAATATACTTTTGGATTCTATTAGCTAGGATTTTCTTGAGATTTATTGCATCTGTGTTCAAAAAATATATTGCTCTGTTGTTTCTATTCATATGGTGTCTGGGTGGATTGGTATAGGATGTCATAAAATGAGTTCAAAAGTTTTCCCCCTTTTCTATATTCTGGAATAATCTGTTTAGGATTAGTGTAAATTCTCTCAATACTTGGTAGAATTCCCTAGTGAAACCATCTGGTTCTGGATATTTTTTTTCATTTGGAAGGTTTTTAATGCCATGAGTTATTTCTTCTTCTTCTTAAATGTATCTGTTGAAGCTTTCTATGTCAGTTTTTAGTAACTTAGTTACATGGTGTATTTCTAGAAATTTGTTCATTTAATCTAGTTTTTATTTTGGAATATACTCTTTCGTGGTAATGTACTATTATTCTTTTTATTTATTTGAGTCTGTTGTTATGTCACTCTTTCACCTCTACTTCTTGATATTTAAGTCTTCCTTTTTTTGTTTGCCAGTGATTTGTCAATTTTGTTCATCTTTTCAAGTGAAAAAATTCTTGTCTTTGATTTTTTTCTATTATTTTTCTGATTCATTTAATTATGCTCTCTTTCTTATTATTTATTTTATCCCGGTGGTTGATAGTTTATTTTGTTTTTCTGGTTCTATTTGTTGAAGATGCAAGGTTAAAGGATTGAATTTAGTTTTCTTCTCTTTTTTTCACCACACATATTGCATGATATAAATTGTGCTCTGTGGCTGTTTTTGCTTTGAGACAGAGTTTTGGTATGTTGTGTTTTCGTTCTGATGTGTTTCAAGGAATTTTTCTGTCGCATCGTTTACTTCATCTATTAACCAATAATTTTAAGTAGTGCATTATTCAGGTTATATTCATTTTATTTTTTACCCTTGTTCTTCTATTGTTGATTTCAATTTATAAAGTGTTATAATTTGAAAAATTAAGTGTAGAATCACAATATTTAAAAATTTATGAAAACTTTCTTTGTGAATTGATATATCATCGATTCTGCAGAATACTCCATTCTCACTGGAAAAGTATGTGTACTGTGTTTCTGTTGGATGGAGTAATGTGTATACATCTAGATAGATTGGTTAATTGGGTGGTTGAAATGTGCAAAGATCTAAAGTCAGAAAATCACAAATGAAGAAGATATTCAGTATATTTTAAACTGAAAGAACTAAAATTAAAACACACCTTGAGTTACAATATTGAAAATGCTAAGGGGAAAATATTGAATGATGCAGAAGCATCAAAAGAAGATGGAAAGATGACACAGAGTCACTGCACCTAAAGGACTCCTCCAAATTAAAACACTTCAAGCAGTAGCACTACTATGAACCAGTGGTACTAAGGAAGAAGTTCACGCTGCATTCAAACCATTAGACAAAAACAATACTCGAGGAATTGATGGAAAATCAATTTAAAGGTTTCAATAGGTCCATGAAGCACTAGCAGTGCTCATTTGTTTGTACCAAGAATTTGGAAGACAGCCACCTGGCCAAGCTATTGGAAGAGATTCATATTTGTACCCATCCCAAAGTAAGGTGATGCAACCGAATGCTCAAATCATACAATGATACCATTGATATCACATGCAAGTAAAATTTGCTGAAGAACACCCAATAGCAGTTGCAAGTCGATAGGGAGCTGCCAGAGATTCAGGCCAGATGCAGAAGAGGATATGGAATAAGGGATATCATTTCTGAAATCCGATGCATTTTACTTTGAGGACTAACATGTATCCAATTAAGTGGCCAGAAGCACCTTATTTCACAAGCAATTTTCCTGCACAAAATCACTCAGTTTAACTTGTCCTGCGGGTTGGGAAGTCTATCACCCAGATATCATTCTGATTCTGGTGCTGCCGCTCTAATCGGATCTGAGTTCCAAAGGAACGGCTCCACTCCTGGCTCTTGCTGGTACTGGCCTTCCTCCTCCTGTTTCTCAAAGGGATAATTTTATGCACAGCAGGATGCCACGCCAGGGAATCCTGTCTGCAGTTACTCACAGGTGAATCCTATCAGTATCTTCTCCCCCCTTCTTACCAGATCCATGTCGGGAAAAGTCATTTGAAGGGAGCTAGAGACTTTGGTTAGATCCACATTAAATAACTCACTTCCCTGCAGCTCTATTATATAATTCTCACTTCAATATTGGAACAGTTTGATTAATGTATATAAAAGTCATTCATTGGATGTATATATGTTTATTATGGTCTGTGTTCTTGTTCCATTATTCCTTTACTAATTATTTAGTGTCCTTTTTTGTCTCTCCTGATATTTTTTGCCTTTGAAGTCAATTTCATTGGAAATTGATATTGCCACTCCTGCTTTTTTTTTCTTTTACTCCATTTTCTTCTTGCCCGCATGATTCTGGGGAAAAGTCTGAGCTTCTTCTGATTGGATTCCCCTCTAGGTAACTATTCTTTTTACCTAACAGCTCACAGGATATTGGATTTTGTTTGATATTGGAGAGTTTCATGATGATGACATGTCATGATAATTTTGTATTTGGGCTATCATTTTGGGGGTTCTGTAAACTTCTTGAATTGTTATTTTCTCTCTTTTATGCCTATAGGAAAGTCCCCTTTCCTCTTGATATCTTGTACTATTTTCTCTGTAGATATTGTACTATTTTATCTATAGATATTTGTTTCTTCTTGGTCTAGAATCCCCATAAGAAGTAAGTTGCCCCCCTTGGTAATGTATCACATTATTCTTAGACTTTCTTCAAATCCCTCTGCTCTTTTTGTTAATTGCTTCTTTCAGTGCTTGTATTACAGGGAATTGTCTTTAATCTCTATAATTTGGCTTTCCATTTCTTTGATTCTATGATTCGGTTATTTTACCATGTTGTCTAATTCTGTTATCTTATTATCTCTGGGAATCTATTTGCTTTAGGATTTCTAATTTCTTTACTCTTTCTGTTGTTCTTCCATTTCCTCAATTCATTGAAAGTTACTGAACATCATTCTGAATTCTATTTCTGGTAGTTCCAGAGCTTTTATTCATAATGTTTCTTTGTATCTGAGTGTTATGCATTTGCTTGTGCCTGTTTTGTGTGTGTGTGTGTGTGTGTGTGTGTGTTGTGGTTAACTTTCATTTTTAGCAGTATTGTGGTGCAGCGTTAGGGTTGGGAGTGGGGCCTATGAGATTAGTTGGCTTTGTCTTGCTTGGGTGTGGGCATGGTCAGGGGTTTCCCAGCTGCATAATGAGACAGCTCAGGGCTTTATTGACAGGTTGTGAGGACACTATGGGTCTTCTTTTCCAGGATTTGGGGACCACTTGATGCTTATATCCTGGTTGTTGGAGAGGGAACCACTCGCCATGTGATGAATTAGACATCATGTTGAGTATATTTCCATATCCTTATTTGCCATCTATAGATCTTCTTTAGTAAAGTGTCTGTGTTGATATTTTCCATATATTTTACTTTGATTATTATAGCCTTATAAAATCTTGTTTTTTTAATAATTTGGATACATGTGTTTTATTAAATACATTTGTCTTTTATTGCTTCTATACAAATTGCTTAAAATAACGCATTTTTTATAATTTTATAATTCTGTGGACCTTGTGAGTCTGAAATCAAGGTCTTAGCCTATCTATACTTATTTCTGCATCTTCAATAGGAGAACTACTTTATTTACCTTTTCTGGCTTCCAGAAATTTCCAATTCCTTGGCTCATAGCTCCTTTTCCTCATCTTTTAAGTTGGGCACACATTTTACTTTGACATATTTTCAATTACAGGTGAAATGGTCTCATTTTGAATCTTGATAGTACTTGAAATTTCTTCAGTCAATAGAATACAATAGACACAACATTGTGCCAGTTTCCCAACCAAGGTCTTAAGAATGTGGTACTTTCCATTTCTCCTCTCTTAGAATACCATGATGGATAGACCTGATCTATCACATGAGTTCAATAAACCTGAGGTACTCAAATTTCTATATTAAAATGTAATAGTACTAACTTTTGATAAATTCTCAGATTTATTTGAGTAGTATATTTTCCTATGACAGTGGTATTTGGATTTTTCTATTTATTATATATAGGATACACTTTCCATTTGCAAGCAGTGTGTTTTCGGTCTTCATGTGCAGAGACAGAGAGAACAAGAGACTATGCATGAGTAACCAACGGGAGTTGATAGGTCTTCTGCTGGGCTGAGTGAGGACAGACAGCGAGGACTGGAAGCTAGCACACAGTTAAGCCCACGTGACTGGGACACTGGCAGTCCCATTAGCATAATCAGAAGATACATTTGTTTGGGCAGTAGACACTAGAAGATGGGAGAATAAGAGGTATCTAAAAGGACCAGTTTGGTTTTCAGTTATAGTTACATTGAAAATGAAAATGATCAATGGTTAAGTGAAAATATGACACAGAATGTTAGCACTATTTATATCAGGTTTATTTACTGATGAATAAAAATCAAACTCACTGCTTTAGAGTCAATTCTGACTAATAGAAATCTTATGGAGAAAGTAGAACTCACTCTGTGGGTTTTTCTGTGATTATAAACCTTTATGGGACTAGAAAACCTCGTCTTTCTCCTGCAGAGTGGATGGTGCATTCCAATAGCTGACCTTGTATCTCTCTGCACCACCAAAGTTGCGTATTGATGGATGGAGTCCTGAAATTACACACAGTCTCTAAGGGACAGCAAAAACTGAAAAGATGGGGATCAAAAACTAATCTAACTTTATTCTTATTTATTGGTCAAGCTAGAGTAATCAGATAGGAGAGGAAGAACCAAGATTATAGCAACTATTGAATTAGTTGCTAAAATAAATGTACTTGTTAGAATATACGAAAAGAAATGGAAGAGAAAAACGTTGCATATAAGCCTAGGAAAATTCCTCAAAACAGAAATATATTTTTGTAATCAGTGAAATTGGTCTTATCCTTTTCCCATGCCATTGGATGTTAACATGTTTTTTTTAATGTTGATAGCTGTTTATCTTTCTAGAGGTTATTTTTTAAAACTTTGTTATACTTTATTTTCCTTCCTCCATCACACTTCCCTTAAATCAAGAGATATTAATTTCTAGAGAAGATTATCACGTTTGGTAAGAAGATGATGATCCTCAATGAGATGGATTGACAGAATGGCTGCAGCAATGAATCAAAATATAGCAATGTTTGTGAGCATGACAGAATACTGAGCAGTATCCAGTTGTATTACATAATTGTTTCATATTCATGAAAGAATATTTAAATATGTGTGCCCCATTAATATCAGATTTGACATAACTTAATTATAGGTGAATGGCTATATTATGTATCTTTCTTTAATACAAATATAGGAACCATGCTATGATTTTACCATGTTTTCTTTTAATACAACACCGGCAATATTTTAGAGAGTGAATAACTCCTTCACCAATATCTCAGACAGAGGATTTCATGCAGCAGAGTCCTTCAAAGTTTGGCATGGACACAGGATGAGTGAGAAACTTTGTCACTGCCACTGAAATTGCTTTACTGTTGCAACTTAACTCAACATTGGCGTCATATTTTGCTCTCTTGATGATGATCTGAGGAGACTGGTGACTTAGTGGTCACACCTTGGACTGGAACCTTCAATCAAGGCCAGCATTTCATAACCACCAGAAGCTCTCAGGGAAGAGACAGGCTTTCTACTCCTGTAAAAACTTAGTCTTGTAAACTAACAGGTGAAGTTCTATACTGATTTACAAGGTCACTCTGCTTTGGAATTGACTTGATGGTTGTGAGATTTCTTTTGGGGGGAGAGGAGTATGGGGAGGCGTGGAGTTGTTAGCAGAGCAGCCCAGGTGGCTTAGTGGTTACACGTCAGACTGTTAACTACAAGGTCTGCAGTTTGAAACCTCCACCTGCTCTTTTGGAGAAA
Source organism: Tenrec ecaudatus (assembly GCF_050624435.1). NCBI lineage: Eukaryota > Metazoa > Chordata > Mammalia > Afrosoricida > Tenrecidae > Tenrec > Tenrec ecaudatus. Next base: position 65,130,492 of record NC_134541.1, on the reverse strand, counting down.
GACAAGACTTTCTACTCCCATGTCAGTGGTTGCACTTTGAGATGCGATTCGCATGGTCAACAGTTTCAAACCACCAGCAGCTCTGAGGGAAGAAGACCAGGTTTTCTACTCCCGTAAACAATTGCTATCTCAGAAACCTCCAAGGGATCTCTATGAGTCAACAGTGACTAGATGCCAGTGAGTTTGGTTTGGGGTTAAAGAATTACAGTCTTGGAAACCCATGGGAACAGTTCTCGCCTACAATATCGGGTCACTGTGAGTGGCAATCAACTTGATGGCAGTGAGTTTTTTGTTTGTTTGCTTGTTTGTTTGAATTATTGGTCACAAGTATAGATGGAGTTCAAGGGTCTTGGATTTATGGATAATAGTCTACTCAGAAGGTGCCACTGTGGTGTAGTGGGTTGCGAGTTTGGCTGCTAAGCACAAGGTCAGCAATTAGAAACTACGAACTGCTCTGCAGGAGAAAGACGAGGCTTTTGACCTAGTAAAAGTTACAATCTCAGAAACCTACAAGGGTTCTACTCAATGGCAGAGAGTGATCTACTTAGTATCTGAACTGTGGGTTGTATGTTTGCACCTGACATTTCATATTAAAAATTATTTCTTTTGCAGAACATTATGACATGTTAATTACTTTTAATCCTAAGTATTGTATCACGATCATCTCATAACACTACAAGAGTAAAAACAAAAAACGAAAACAAACAAAAATACCTCTAATGAATATTAATTTCCTTGCTTAAGAACTAGTTAGCCAAGTGACACTGACAAAGTGCAAATGGAGACTGCATGATAGTGTCTCATCCCAACATATGTCCCCAGAAAGCAGGGGGCGGGGGGGGGGGGGATTCACCATCTCTAATTCTAAACAAAGGCTATGTCATATGAGCGATTTCCTTATAAAAACAACAGCAAAAACTGCATAAAGGTATTTTTAAATTCTGATATTTTCCAAAAGGAAGTCCCATTTCTTTCATCTTAAATCCACAGAATTAGGAAGCAGAATTTCCTAAATTTCCAGATAAGTAAGAAGTTAGGCATATTGTACTCTTAGTTCCATGGATAAGTATCCTGTGTCTTAGGAGTTATCCTCAGGTAAACTTCCTTAATTCTCTTGTCCATCCCAAATTTAAAAAACAAAATCTAAAAACAAGGTCTGTGAGGTACTTAATGAACCTGCACCAATAGAAACATCTTTTTTTGGAAAGTCTTTTCCATTTAGTCCAGATATGAATGGTAACCCTTGGTAACGAGCACATTTTTCTGGGTCTATTCTGTAACATTACAGAGAGAATAGGTAAGCAGCTAAGCATAAAACGAGTGTCTAAAGTGCTTCTTTCTTCCCTCTGCAGTTCTCATAGCAGAGTTTGTGTGTTTTGCAAGCGGAGCTGCCGTCTTCTCCGCTAATTGGATCATGGATGGTAAAAAGTGCCAGGTTGATGTAAAGTGTTGCAGCTCAAAGAGGAAAAATGAATCATCTGTAGTGAGAGGGACTTGGCAAGAAGACAAGCGTGGGCATCACTTCTCAAACACTGAGGTAGGGGAGGTGTCAGAATCTGAAGTTTAGGTATAGAGTATCATCAGCTTTTTATTATTTGGGTTGTTGAATTTCTACAAAAAAATTGGGATGGACAAGGAAAACTACACTCCGATCAAGTAAGATCAAAAGAGCAGAGGTATATAAATATATATGTTCACCGCTTCTGGCTTTTCAATGGTGAGCATTCATTATTTCAGAAAGTTTCTTATCTAATATTCAGGAGGCCTGGAAATGACTCAGAGCTCTCATTTTGTTAGTCCTGTCACTTATTGGGAAATATTTCCAATTGATCCACACACTCTTTAACGGCTAAACTATGACAGTCCCTAATAGGTGGTTACCTCACTGATGCCAGCTTTGTCTTGCCAATACGTTTGTTACAATCACTTAGGGCAAGATTTCTCTTCGTTTTTCTTTCATATCCCCCTTATTATTTAGCACAGTGAGCGATCAATTGCTGACTAAAATAACGGAGGGTATGCAGAGTCATTTCAAAGCCTTAGTTCCCTTACCCCTATAATCAACAACACCAAAAGAGGATTCACTTCCCTTGGAAGAGACAAGTACATCAAGGCTGATTGATTTAAGTTTGCAACATCCACTTCATTTCTGAGCCACATTGAGCCCTCCTCAAAAATATATTCATAGCCAGAAATCTTGCTATGTATTAGCTTTCCAGTGTATAAGTCATCCTAGAAATGTGAGATACGTCATGAACCTAACGCATGATTTGAAAAGTCACTGGTTCTTTGCATAATATCTAGATTTTGTTATCCTCTGACCGATACAGACTGCATTTGTGATTTTATGGCCTTGGAAAAAGAAGATGAAAGGTAGCTTATTGGGGTTTGTTCTCTGTTCTCACAATGACTTGCACTTCATTGTGTTTTATGATTTTTTTTCTGTTCTAAAGAGGGTCTGATTAACTGTGTTTCCGTAAACTCTCTTTATAAGGTATGATTGTTGTTTTTAAAAACAAAGTTTACTTTTCAAAGAGAGACTGCTTTTGTAGGGTTCTTAGGACCTGTTCAAGCTCAAAGGGAGCTCTATATGTGTCGACTCATTCTATGGGAAAAGGTGAAATATTTTCAAAACTTGACAGTATTTATTAAATTATCTATTAATCATTTATACCAGGTTTCACACTCCCAGGTGAGGAAGCTAAAGATATCTATTGATAAATTAAATATTCAGAGTTGTTAAAGTCTAGGACAAATTCCTTATAGGACAAGAAGATAATGGACCAGAGTATGAAAAATTTGGGTTTTGAGAATACAAGCCTGCATTTAAAGCATTATGATTTTAATAATAATAATGCCTACCTTGCAAAATTATTGTGGGATTAAATGAACTATGATACAGAAGTTACATGGCATTCAAGAAGTGTAAACTCTCTTCTTCTAGTCTATATATTTTTTTCAATCTTTGTACCATCATTTTTCTTCAGATAAACCAAAGCAACTATTTTAATAAGTAAGATGAACTTTATACGACTATCTGCAGAACCCTGTCCTATAGCTTAAAAAAGAAGGAAAATATAAAGAGTAACAAAGCATGAGCATACTCATATTCTTTAGTGTGGTTGCTGTAACAAATGGCAGAATGGCACTAAACATAATAGCTCAAAACAACAGAAACACCTTCCAGACAAGATGGCATCCTGGTGAAATACTCCACCTAATCCTTCTAAAACCGAAATGCAAAAATTCAAGTAAAACCCATACAGGTGATAATCCTGAAAATCCAAACATCAAATGAAAGCATAAGGAATTGGGTTTAATAGATGGAAAAGAGAGCGCAAACAAAGGCGGTAATGGAGAAGGATGGAGTGGGGCCCCAAGATGCATCTGGCCTTTGGAGATGTGGAAGGGAACACCTTCAGGTGAGAAGCCCATTCATGGAATTCCCACTGGGCAGAGGTACAAAGACTCAAAACCAAAAGATGGCATTGTTGAAGATTTGATAGAATACATCTTCCTTAATATAGTGAAAGAAAAAATGTGTCTCCCTTTTGACCACTTTTAATTTCTCCTGGTTTTTAATAGTTCCTGCTTTCTTTTCTACTGAGGTTTTTCTCTGATGGATGTTGTTATTGTTCTTTTGTGGCTATCTTCCTTCTTGTACTCATTTTTTGCTTCCCAGTTCTCTCTGACATTCCTCTCATACCCTCAAAAAATCATTAATTGATTTATTTTTCTGTAGATTTACCCATCGATTTCATACTGGAAAACATACCAAATAGTTTGGTCACAGTGACGTTCATCTGGTCACTGTGACCAAAACTATTTCTTTACTAAAAGTTAAGACAGTGAAAGATAGTTTAATTATGCCTACTGTGAGCAGAATGTAAATTAAAAATATTACTATCCCTTGTAAAATGGACAAGGTCAGTATTCCCATATGCCTATTCCTGATGGTAGCCACCCAAATACGAATGGTTTCTGCAAGAGTGTCGTACTGTGAAGGCATGTGTGTCATTGCCCATTTCTGATTATATACTGTTTAACCATGAGCATTAAGCAGTGCTGTCTACAGTATAGACTCCACCTTGCTGAACTAGTAAAAAATCCTAAGCCCGTCTATCGTCCAATGACACGTTAGGAGTCGCTGCTGTGCCTTGATACCCTCAGCAACTTCATGCTATTTGTTCCACAGACATTGATAAATCTGTCAATGGTGTTTCTCCAACTCAACTATGCTGTAACTAGAAATAAAAATGCTCAAATATGTCCAGCCCCCCAATCTGATTGTTGAATCAAGACATTCTAACTTTTCAATATGCAATAATTTGATATCCATTTTCTAATATGTATGGCAATTTTCAATGGCTAACCAAAGGTAACCCAAAGTTCCTAGGCTCACTGTGCTCACATTTACCAAGAATCAAATCATATCAAATTAACAAGAGAGCATCCCTGTAAATCTGCTGTTAATACGAGTGGAATCATTTAAACTAACATAACTAGATCCACCACAATGAAACACATACGCATAAGGGGCACATAAAATATGTCAGGAAGAAATAGAGGGTATAGAAAATTTTGCATGTGAAAGCCAAGTTTCTATTTGGGAATTGTCACGCATAGATAGTCTTCCCAACTACAATTCTGCATTGATGAGGTTACCTGGGGATTCATTGTTATCAACATAAGGGGACAGGAGCAGGAGGGATTGCGTGTGACAGACTATGAGCTGCAGTTTTAACCTGATTGCCATAACACACCTATACCACCAATCTAAATCTTGAGGGAGAGTTTGGTTCATCACTACAAAATAGCCACATTTCCCACAATGCAAGTTAGGATATATTTCAAGTAACTGGGTGTGAAATAAGTAATCATTTGACAATACCCACATGAGATTAAAACAACTATAGATAGTTGTATAGTTGGGTTATTGATGGCAAAGCCCATAAATAAACCTTAATTACATGAGGCAAAGGCTTGGAAGAGTTTAAAGTAGGAAGTGGAATCAAATATAGTTTAAAATAGGAGATGATAACGAATCAGCTTTCTGACTAACGGAAGGAGGATTTTTATGGCAAATTCAACTTGTCTTGATACAGATTGTGGCAGACTAACACAGGAATTATTATTCTAAGAACCCATTCTACTAATATAACAAAAGGTAACTAAAAACAATCAACATAATTTTAGATCACAATTATTACAGATTAACCAAAGCTATATAATAATTAGTACATGTGAAGAAAATAAAATTGTACTTGTGAGTCACTTGTTTATGGGGATTTCTGGTAGGTGGTTATATCTGAATTTCAGCTTCAGTTCTCCCAGTGTCTCAAGTATTTATTCAAGTGTACTGGTTTTCTTTAACTGAGATTTTACATGCTGAAATGTTGCTGCAAAATCATCTGTTATTAAAACCAAATAAGGACTCTTCCATCGTGGTGCCAAAGAATCGTTCATTTGATGCTGTTTCCAATATACTTAATCACCAGACTCTGGACCACAAAACTTTCATAATTAGGAGAAAGAGCATGAGCTCTTGATTAATTCATCATTTGCCTTAGTATATTGTATTAACCTTTGGCAATACTTGACTAGGCTACCAAAAATAAAACATCAAGTCGGGGACTATAACATTGTCAGGAAGAGGCTTAATCACTCCGGTAGCAATTTCAAAGGGAGGTAATCTGTGAGTGCCAAAATGAGGAAACTGTAGACTCTAGCACAGATAAGTTAACAACTGAGACCGCATTGGCTTTAAAGAGGCTGTAAATTTAGTTTATTGGACCGTTATCATTCCACTCATTCTTTTGATCAGTACATAAGATTGTGCGTGACATAGACAGTGCAAACTATGCAAAGCGGGAAGAACATTATTGCTGCCTTTAGAATTTCGCTAGTAGAATGGGAACTTCTATCATTACACAGACTATGAGGTGCTCTCCATTCAGGGAAAATATTTTCTTTTTTCTTTTTTTAGCAGTCAAGATGGCAATGACATTCTAACTTTGAAATGTTGTCACCCAATGAGAATATCTACATAGAATTACTAAAGTATATATTTATAGTTCTGAGCAAAGGCATAAAGTTCATTTGTTTCAAATCTATTTGCCATTCGATCACAGGTTCAATGCCGCGGGAGCATTGGCCTTGAGGAGTTGAGTAAGTTTTCCCTGGGTTACAGTCTTAAAAACAATGCAGCCTCTTACCACTTCACTCACCCAAATTCAAAGAACTCCCTGCCATAGAATCAATTCCTGCTGATAGCAGCACTATAGGACAGAGTCGACCTACCTCTGGGGATTTCTGAGACAACGCATTTATAAGAGTAGAAAATAGCTCTCTCTGATGGAGCAGTGGTGGTCTTGAATTGCCAACCTTTCAGTTAGCCGCTCAACATGTTATTCCAATGTGACAGGTCTTGAAAACTGACATCAATAATATGTTGTTGTTTTTGCCAGGTCTTAACCTTCCCAAATGATCCTATTGGTAGTAACTCTAGGCTATAGGCAAGTGTAGTTCCGATGTGAGGACCAGAGTTTGATGGGGCCCAATTCAAAGACCTGTGACCAGATTCAGATGCATCATTCCTTTCCCCAAAACTGCAGTTCAAAGGAACTCACCGCTTTTTGGTGCACAGGTAGCTCGCCTGTGCTACCTGTCCCTTTTCATGTGCTCCGGTTTGCTATTAATGGCAGAGGTAGGCTTGATTTCCATTCCCAGAGTATCTTGCTGCTGCTGTTTACCCTCACACTGGCGTAGGAAGGCTGGTAATTGTCTGGTTCTGCCCTTTCAGTCACTGGAATGGTCTATCACATCGTCTTTGATATCATGCAAGTAATGGGCTACTCTAGGAGGTCTGTCCAAAAGTGTCTATTCAGATACACAATGTATTCTCTATCCTCCAGTGAGAACAATCAAACATTAGCAAAATCATGTGCACTCTCTTAGGAATGAAAGTCCTATTTTGAGTCCTTTGCATAAGTCGGTCTCCTCATCAAAATAGAATTCTTATATCTAGATGAAATGAAGATGGTGGGGCCTCAAAGCTTGCAATATGCCCAATCCTTGATTATGAATGGCCATTGTCCCAACAGCGTCTGCATTTATCACCCCCATGGGATGATAGAGTTGGGTAACATCCTGGAACTTTTCCACTAGCTTCTCTGTGAGCTGCAACAACTATTCATTTCTTCCAGCACCTTCTTCATTTGGGGGATGCGGTTTAGACTAGTGTGCCTGTGTTCTGACCACAGATATTTCTTAAGGCGTTAATAAAGCATCTAGAGATCATCCTGATGTCTGAAATCATCACTTTCTCCACAATACCCAATACTCATGGACTCCCCAAATTTATCATGGGAACCCATAAATACCATCACAGAGCAGTTGTCTGCTGGTCTGCCACTCAGAAGAGACATCCACTTTGAACTTTACTCCATTTCCTGTCTTTTTAATGAATTTTTACTTTCCTCATATATGATATTCTTGGTTACATCCCATGGCTTATGAAGTTTTCTATCATTAGTATACAATGCATCATATCTGTTTTTGAGATGGTCTCAAAAGTAGGAGGGATATACCCTGTCATAATTTGGCTTATGTTTTAATTTTATTCAGCTTCGTCTGAACTTATTAATAAGAAATTTATGGTCTGTTCCAGAGTTAGTCTTTGGTCTCATTTTGGCTGCTGATGTTGAGCTTCCCCATTTCTCTTCATATATGTATAATCAATTTGATTTCTGTATGTTCAACCCGGAAAAACCATTGTCTTATTGAGAAAAGGTTATTTTCAGTGATGAAGTTGTTCACTTTGAAAAATTCTATCATGGGATATCCAGCTATACTCCGGTCTTTTGCCAAGGTTGTATTTTCTAGCTATTCTCCCCTTTGCTTTGTTTTGAACTTTAGCTTTCCAATCGCCATTAATTGGCACTGCATATCGATTTCATGTTTGATCAACTTCAGACTGAAGATGGTGGTATTCTTCAACCTCTTCATCACTAGGTCTCGTGCTTGATGCATAAATTTGAATAATATCATATTGATTGGATATCTTTGAAGGCAGGTAATATATAAACACATAGGTAGTATTGTACTGCAATATAGATCTTGAAATGTCCTTTTTGAGGATGAATCAGTGTCATGCCTCTTAATTCTGTCACTCCCAGCTTGGCAAACTATATGATTGCCTGATTAAAAATAGCCAACATCAGTTCACTTCCACTTACGAGTGCCTAAGGTGTTGATCTTCATGGATTCCATTTAATTGTTTGATGGCTTCTAATTTTCCTAGATGCATAATTCGCACATTCCAAGTTCTAATTATTAGTAGATTTTTCCAGATGAGAAAGAGGTCACTGCATATCCTCCTTGATATTTGCTTGGTTTCAAATAAGAACCATCTTTGAACAGAGATGGCATAGAAGTTATGCATTGGGCTGTGAACTGCAAGGTCAGCAGAAGCCACCAGCCACACTGCAGGAGAAGTATGAGGAATTCCACTCCTGTAAACAGTTACAATCTAGTCCTGTAAGCAGTTTCCCCAGCACGGCGCAGGAGAAATAGGAGGCATTCTATTCCTATAAACTGTAAATAGTTACATGGGGGGGCAGCTGTAACCTGTTCTGTACGGTTGCAGTGAGTTGGTGGCAGTAGTTTGGGCTGATTTTTGAGATGAATAAAACTAAATAAATATCCAGAAGACTCTCCTGGATGTCTTTAACTGGGGTTAGGCTTTCCTCTGTCAAATCACAGCCGTCATACGGCACTCCTCCTTCTACAGGGAAAAGCGTGGGAGGCATTAAAGCCATTGTATCATTTACTTAAATATTTGAAGGAGCTAACAGCAAAGCTTCATAAGTCAATCACCTGGCAGATAAATGTTGGGTTACAGTAGATCTGACAATAACAGGAACTGCACGTGGCTTCCCGAGGGACAACAGATCTAAATCGACACGTTGTCAGCAATTCTTTGTACTAGCTGAGCAGTGGTTGCTACTTTAGATACAGAGGATAAGCATGGGCCAGTGGTTCTAACCGAAGACAATACTCTTCTTCAGGCCTCTGATGGTCTCCCTGATTCTAAGTTATAACACCATCAGCATCCCCATTGTTTCATTTACATACAAAGAAAAAAGCAAAGCATAATTTGAGAAGCCTCGGTGTCGCAGTGGTTATATGCTGGGCAGCAATCTACTCAAATAAATGGTTACAGTCTGAGAAACTCTCAGGAGCAGTTCTGCTGTGTCCCATAGGGTCCCTGTGAGTCAGCATTGACTCGTTGGAAATGAGTTTGTCTTTGTTTTGATTTGAAAGCCTACATTGTTAGAAGGGCTTGTTGGAGGTCATGTAGAGCCCCCATAACATTTTCAACAAAAGAAAAAAGATCACTTGTTTCTTTCCTCAAGTAACTAACTAAAGTCTGGGCTAAATCTGAAAAATTAGGAGTCCAGTTATGGAGATATCCACAGAAATCAAATCAAACACAAACAAAAAACTAACCTCACTGTCACGGAGTCATTTCTGACTCAGAGAAACCCTACAGGGCAGCTAGATGCGCCTCTGTGAGCTTCCAGACTGTGACTCTGGAGAGCAGTCAATGAGTAATCACTATGCCAACAGAGGTCACTGAAAGACCTCATCGTTGCCTTTTTAGTGGTAGACACAGAAATACTACTACAACATTTTTTTCCTGTTAGTTTTATGAAAATGCCTCAAGCTGATATACGATATCCCAAATATATCACAGCATGTAGGGATATTTTTTAGAACACTGCTCCATGTTGGCCAGCAATCATGATAGCAGCATGAAGTCCTCATTATTTTTCATGGAACGAGAACATACCATGTGGTTGTATACGTATTGCAAAAGTTCTGATCCATGTTTAAACTGAAATGGGACCAACTCTGGATTCAACACTTGTGAGATGTAGGTAGAACTTTAACTATACCCCTACGGTAAAATTGGTCATCAATATTTTGATTCTTCTAGGTAAAAGTGAACAAAAATTGCTGTATTTCTGACTTAGGAGAGTTCGTAAAGGCACTGCACAAATACACAAATGCAAAATATAAAGCATCGCTTGGTACTTGGGCCAACAAAGAAATGAGGATTGGAGACTACTGAGAATCTATCTTATTAATAGCCCCCAAGTCATGTACAAATCTCCATCTGCTGATCTGGGGGTTCTTTGCAAGGAAAATAGGAGTCATTGCAGACACTGAAACCCAGACTGAAGTGAATCAATAGAATGAAAGGTAGTTCCACCACCAGAGACTTTGAGGCCAAATCTGGATATAAAGAAGATTTTTCTTTTTAATTATTTTCTTCCTTTGAATCCTTCCCCTACTCTTTAATGTGCATGGGGGTTCTCTCTATTCAGGCATCTAACAGAGCTTCCTGAATTGTTTGTAATTTTGATGTGTCCTTAGACTATTATACAGTAGCTTCTTAACTTGAAGCAAGAATGTGCATTGGCTGTCTTCTCAAGGGTTCAAAATAGGAATTGAAAAACATTCCCCATTGATTTTGATTTACTGTATGCTCTCTCACTTCTAATATGCACTTTTAAAAAGAGCTAATCCAGGTAACTCACAATTTCACCATCTAGATTACTAGAGAAATAATTTCCTTAGTCAATTTATGCAACTTCTCCTACTATCTTACCAAATCAGGCCCCACACTATTGACCTTATGGGTGTTCCAAGTGGCAAATGGTGAATGTTTTGACTCTTTCCCATTTTAGATGAAAAAGAGAGTTTCATAATGTAGGAATATTTTCCAACTTTTCCATTCATAAAAACAAGCTGGTAGGGAACACCACAGGATTTTGATAGTGTTTTGCTTATACCAATGTATGCTATCTTTGTACAAGAAAGTTCTTCCTTCCCGAGAGCAGGCAACCTAGCACCTGTCTCATGACTACCTTATCTCTGCATGGGAATCTTAAATGCTCACCATGAGCAATGAGGACCACCCTAATGGTTTTATTGGTCAACCCATGCCCAGGATTTCTTTTTATAATTTAAAAAAACCTCACTGCCATCAAATTAATTTCAGCTCGTAGCAACCCCATCAGAAGGGTCAGACTTCCCCTGTGGGTTTCTGAGACTGTCTGTATTTATGGAGGAGCCCGGATGGCAGAGTGGTGATGTGTTGAGCTGTGATGAAGTTCAAAATCACCAGCAGCTCTGAGAGAGAAAGACTGGACTTTCTACTCCTGTGAAGAGTTACAGTCTCAGAAACCCACAGAGGTGAGGTGTGTGGACTGTGAATCAGCATTTATTCAACAGCAGTGAATTTTGGGTTGGAAATCTTTATGCAAACAGAGCACTACATATTTCTTCCATGGAGTGGCTGTGGGTTTGAACTGCTGATCTTATTAGGAGCCAAATGCGTGACACATTGTACCATAATGAAGACATATATGAAATCTTTAAAGAAGGAGGGGGCTAAAGCTCAGTATTTTATGTCCAGCAAAACTATCCCTTAAATCTGTTAGTAAAATTGGTGTACTTCCTGATAAACTCAAGCTACAGGGATTTATTTAAAACATATAAAATGACTCTATCAGAAATGCTAGAAGGAGTAATTTTTACATAGAACTAGCAAAATTAAACAGAAGATTGAGATCATAACAGGTGACTTCACCAAGAAAGCAATCCAGGAAAATAATCCACAAAACTATAATAAACTTGTAAGACTGAACACAGAGAACCAGAAGTGTCAGTCTATAAATGATGACAAGTACAAAGCAAAAATAGAGAGGAAATCAAGATGATATCAAGATAACAAAGCTGGTTTTAAGTTTAGGAAGTCAAGAATAAGTTGTAGGATAACCACAGAGAAATTAAATAAACCTTAAAACCACAAAAAGAAAGAATAAAACTGTAAGTACCTAGTAAACATAAATTCTCCCGGAAGAAATAAAATCAAATTTGGCAACAAAATAACTAAATCCAGATAAATATTTGAACAAAATAAATAATCATCATCAAAGTTAGAAACAGAAAAGAATGATAGTAATAAATTTAAACTAGCATTAGTTACACTGGATGTACCAGTTAAGATAAGCAGTGTGTATGATCAGGTTGACTAGAAAAACAAATTCATTGATAATCATGCATGTGTAAGAAAGAGCTTTTCCTGAAAGAGAAATTGTATCTTGAGAAAACATCATAGCCCAGTCCAGATTACATAAGTCCAATATTAACCCATATGTCTGATACTAGTCCCTAAATTCCTCTTCAGACTAATGTAGCACACACAATGATGCAGAATGGAGGAAGATCACATGCCAGTGGGTACAAAGTCATGTGGATCCAATGTTGGTGGAAGTATCTCATTGCTGGTGTGAGTCTCCATGTGCATCCTCCAAATCTCTTCAACAGGAAGGTGAAGCAGATAGAGAGAGTTACGATGTTCCCAGAAACCTCATAACAAGGCCATGCCCACAGGGAGGCATCATCAGGCTGTGACCTGATTAACAGAATACACTCCACCCCTCCTCTCTTAATATCCTCAAGTTGACACATGATTATGTAGCTACCAAAAATAGTGTGGCAGAACAGATGAAAAACAAGAACTATATCATTATTCTGCCTACAGAAAACTTATATTCAATGCAAAAATTAAAAACCAAAGAATGTAAACTGTATCAGGCATTGAAAAAAGAGCATGAGGGGCAATATTAATGTCCGATAAAACAGGCTTCAAGAAAATATAAGCACAGAAAATAAGGAAGGATATTATATAATGAATAAGGAATCATTGAACAAGAGAGCATAAACATAATAAATACCTATGGATCCAGTGAAGGAGTTCTGGAATACATAAAGGCAATATTAACAGGACTGAAAAGAAATGCAGAATTCCACAATAATTGTAGGAGATTTTAACACATGGTTTTAGATGAAGTCTAACAATTATAAATAAATTTTTTTTGAGGGAGGAAGGGAGGGAGGGTGAGGGTGAGGGTGGGTGTGGGTGTGGGTGTGGGTCAATTATAAATAAATTTAACAAAGATACAGAAGATTTTGACAACACAAATAACCAACATCACATCCATAGTAGTTAGATATTATGTAAATTCAACATTCCTGACGAGGGGCAGAGTTCAACCTGTCAAGTAAATTGGTTTGATGAATGTGGCCTTTTGAATAAGATCAAATGCAGACCATTTTCCTTTCCCACTTTGCCTTCCACCTTGTTGGGACTTCACTGGGACTTCATTGGTCTGCCTCTAAGGGTGGTCCCAGGTGGCCTCCCCAACCCTGAGAGTTTTGGTGTCCTGCCACGCTTCCGCTGACCTGGGATGGACCTATGTGACTGTGAATTTACTCATCTCTAATCTCCCTGCTTCCGACTTCACCTTTCAGCATCACCAGCCTGCAGCTACATGAATCTGAAGAGGGCCTTAGGTACCGTTGGACTTGAGGTGAACCAGGCTGGGATGCCTTCTTGATGTTAAGTTACTTTTTTATATAAAGTTCTTTCTTGTACACAGATGGTTGTCACTGGTTTCTTTCTCTAAACAACCTCATAGATAAATTCAAAAGATTCGACCACAAAAATGCAATATACATTCTTTTCCAGTATGTATGGACCATTCTCTAGAGTAGTCTAGGTCACACAACAAACCTTCAATAAATTAAAAAATAACATCGAAATACTAGAAAGTATCTTCTTATATGACAACACTATAAAATTAGAAAGCAATATAATAGAAAGATAAAAAAGTAAAGAATATCTAGCACATGGAAAATTATTAAAATACTGCTTTTAAAACTACGGTGTAATAGAAGGGAAAAAGTGAAATAAAAATGAATTCCTATAAGCAAGTGGATATGAAAATATAACATATCTAAATGTTTTGGACAAGGAAAAGGCAGTATTCACAAGTCAGTTGACAGTAACAAATGCATATGCCAAAAAAAAAAAAGAGGAATAAATTCAATGCCTTCATCCTGTGAGAGCTAATACTGGAAGAATGTGTCAAATGAGGTTACAGACGCCATAACACAGCAAATAACACAAAGTAGAGTAAAAATAAAGTATCTTTACAAAATTATGAGGACAAAGGACAGAAGGATGAAATAAGATCCATACTTCACATGATATAAAAAAAAATGAATTCACGATGGCTCACAGACCTGAATGTAAAAACCAAAACGTATAAAAATCACCAAAGAAAAATGGGAGAAAATTGGAGGCCCTGCTATACGGCATCAAAAGAAAAGTCAAACCTATAAAATATATTAAAAATACACAGCAGATGAAGATAAACTAGATGGCTGAGACCTTCTAAAAATTATGTACTTATACAGTTTTGAAATGAAGTAAAAGACAACTTCTAGATAGTGGGGAAATAATTGACAATAATATATCTTACCAGTAGTAAAGTAAAAATTTATATACATAGTCAACTCCTTAACAACAAAAAGATAAACAATCCAGCTAAAAAATAGCCAGAAGCTATTAATAGACATTTTACCAAATACAACAGTCAACAAATATGTGAATAAATACTTATAATCATTAGTCATTTTATAGGTGCAAATCAAAACAATGGGCTATCATCTCATTCCAGCAATAATAACAAATTTCAATAATACACAAAACAACAAATCTTGTTGGGGAGAGATTGGAACTCTCATACTTTGCTGGTGGGACTGTAAAGTGATACATTATGTAAAATGGTATGATGCTTTCTGTGCATATTATAAATAGAATTACCATTTCATCCAACAATCACCTAACGAGTTATATCATAATGAAATAAGAGCCAAACAAAAATAAATATATGTGTACCCAATTCAAAACATAAAGTTTTATGCATACCCTTATAGCATTATTCACAATTCCAATAAGCTGGAAACAACTTAAGTGGCCTTAGAAGATGAGTGCAAGCACAAATTATGGTGCATACAAAAATGGAAATAGGGTGCAGCCTTAACGAATAACACGGAATCTGCAAAACACTGCATAACATGGATGCACCCAGAAAATATCATCCTGAGTCCAATATGTAAATCACAAATGACAAATGTTGTATGAATCCATCGTTTACAATGTCAAGACAAAGGTTTATACATACATACACACACATGCAATTTGATAGTTGCCCAGGATGGGAGGTAAAAGGAAAATCACTACGTGAGGATTCAGGTCATGGTATTTCTGTCGCCTCATATGGATGTGAAAGTTAGACGTTGAATAAGGAAGAACATAGAAAAATAGGTGCATTTGAAAGGTGGCGCTGAAGAAGAGTATTGAAGAAGTACCACCGGCTGCTAAAAGGACAAAGCGATCTGTATTGGAAGAGGTACAGCCAAAGTGCTCCTTAGAGGCAAGGATGACAAGACTTCACCTTACAAACTTTGGACTTATTGTCAGGAAAGACCAGTCCCTAGAGAAGGACATCATACTTGGTAAAATGGGGGCGGGGGGCAGAGAATGAGAGGAAGATCTTCAATGGGAATGGATTGGCAGAGTGGCCGCCAACTTTGGGGATAAGAACAATTGTTAGGATGGCAAAGGACAGGGACATGTTTCCTTCCAGAGTGAAAAGGGTCACTATGTGTCGGAACCAACTCCATCACACCTTCCAACAACATATACACATATAATATTCAGGTGAAAGGAAAGAGGTTGCACAATAAAGGTAGATCGCTACAATATTACTAAAGAAAGGAACAAAGAAAGATGCACAAGAGTAGCAGACACAAGTAAATACATGTACTCCATCCTTCTTTATCTGTAATAACCAACATTAGCTTACAAGTCGATACAAAGGAAGACAGATAAAATGAACAAATTTGAATGGACAAAAAGGACTACACTGGTGAACATATGTAAAACTAGGAAAATATATTTCTATATACATATTTGTGTTACTGTAAATTAATTCATTTAGAGAAAGTAAACATGTGACAAAGATATCTAACTTCTTAGCCTTAATCAAGTTCCTTAAGTTAATGTATCCCTGGCTTTGGAGACTTTGGGAGATAGCAAGTCAAAGTAGCTTAGGACCATAATGACATAAGACATAAGAGGGGGTACCCAAAATAAAACCGGATTTTTTTCAAAGCTATGTATTTAAATATTTTTACAAAGCCACCTTCTCACCTTCAAAGTACTCTCCATTACATGTAATATGTTTTTCAAATCTGCGATTCCTTTCTTGAAAATAGTTTTCAAACTCATCCGTTTGGATGGGTTGGCAGCAACTCCCTCGTTTCTCTTTTTTCACCTCTTCTATGTCCTCAAATCGCCATCTTTCATGTCCATCTTGATTCACGGAAACAGAAGTCACACAAAAGCGAGGCCAGGTGAGTCAGGAGTGTGGGGCAAGAAAGGGATACTGTTTTTGCCCAAAATTGGCACACTGAGATGGCTGTGTGAGCAGGTGCATTGTTGTGGTGGCAAAACCAGTTCCTCGTCTCCCACAAATCACGTCATTTTTTGTTACACATTGTTACACCATCATTTCAGAACCTCTAAATAGAAAGCTTGATTAACTGACCTGGTGGAATGAATTCCAAATGCATTAGAAGTCCGTTCAGGAAGTTTATGGATGTCCAGAACAAGGTTTGTCATCAATCAACGTTTCACCTTTTTGAAATGAATAAACCACAGTGCTGTCCATGTAAGCTGTGTCAACATCACAACAGTTTTGAGGCATTTTTCTTGAGCAAGAAACAACATTTCTCAGTTGCACGATCTTCTCTTAAACTGGCCATCATAAAAAACGAGGTTCGAGCAAAATGGCGTTTGTGAAAAAATTCACTTTGACCAGAGAAACTTCCCAGGCGATGCCACTGGGTGCACTGTTTCTCCATGCTCGCCTGGTGGGAAAACAGCATACCACAAAAACTCTGCTAAACCCAGCACAACTCTGGGTTTGGGGGGACATGCTCTCATGATCCACAATAACAATATTCTATGCCATACTTTGGTAATCAGTGACTAGTGTTTTAATAACATGATAAGAAATATAAATATACTATCTCATTGTTTTGAAAGCAAGCAATTCAAAATGACCTGAAATCAAGGTGTGCACAGGGCCAGGTTTCCTTCAGAGGGTCTAGAGTGAAGTCTTTCTTTGACTCTTCCAGTCTTTTGATCACTACTGACATACATCTTGGTTGCGGCCGCACTTTTCCAAACTTCAAGGCCAGCATCTTTAAATTTCTCTATAATATTTTAATCATGTTTTCTTCTCTCTGTGTATTATTAGATGTTCATTCCCTCCTTTGCATCAGACAGTGTTGTGCTTCCTCTGGACTTAATTGACACCTCACTTAGATGGCTACTTATTTGAAGATGAGTCTTTAAAATCGTAAACACTATTCTTTCTGACTGCTGAGCACCATTTAGTTTCTACAAGGCCCTTAATTTAATTATACTTCTAAAGAACTTTCTAACATTTATAAACCCTAGAAATCAGATCTTATATCTTGGTAGGTATGTATTATTCAGTCTACTAACATGGTATCAGTAGAACCACTACTCAATAAATGTAATAATAACATCTCTAAGACATGGTGGAAACCAGTTATCTTTGGAGTGATTTCTCTATTTTGATTATTCTTATTAGTGTTTCTTATCTACTTTTCTTCAAATGACTACATACTTCATAAGGTCATTTGTTATGATCCACATACTTGAATGCCTTTGCATAGTTAATAAAACATGAGGAAATAGCTTTCTGGTATTCCCTGCCTTCAGCCAACAGATCCATCTGGCATCAGGAATGATAGCCCTTTTTCTATGTTCACTTTCTAAAATTGGTTTGAATCTCTGGCAGGTCCTGGTCAATGTATTGCTGCAATGGTTGTTGAGTGATTTTCAGTAAAAATTTACTTGAATGTGATATCAATGATAGCGTTCTATAATTTGTTAATTATCTTGGGTCACCCTTCTTAGGAAGGGTTATAAAAATGGGAATCTTCTTAGTTATCCAGGTAGCTGTCTTCCAAATATCTTAGCATAGACAAGTGGGTGCCTCTGGCATATCATCAGTTTGTTGAAACATTTCAATTAGTATTCTATCAATCCTGGGCCTCTGTTTTTGGTTTCCTCCTGTGCACCTCAGACACCTTCCTTTACTACCATTGGTTCTTAATCATATGATACCACTTGAAATGGTGGAAATAGTATCTAGTTTTTTAGATACAGTGATTCTGTGTATGCTTTCTCTCTTCTTTTGATACATCCTCCATCGTTATATATTTTGTCCATAAAACCTTTCCATATTGCAACAATAGGGTTGAACATTTCCTTGAGCTCTTTCAGTTGAAGATATGCTGAGCTAGTTCTTCCATTTGCGTTTCCTAATGCTAAAACCTCGCACATTAAATTATAATACTTCTTTGTCT
The DNA here is from genome assembly GCF_050624435.1 of Tenrec ecaudatus. Classification (NCBI taxonomy): domain Eukaryota; kingdom Metazoa; phylum Chordata; class Mammalia; order Afrosoricida; family Tenrecidae; genus Tenrec; species Tenrec ecaudatus. The sequence continues at coordinate 65,112,105 of NC_134541.1, read as the reverse complement.
TCTTGAGCTGCCTTTTGGATTTTTCTGCTCAGTTCTTTGACCTCATTATTTCTTCTATTTGCCTTTTGTATGGACTGAATTTCTTGTATGTGTCTAGATATTATCCTATCAAAGAGAGCATGTTGCCTCCATTTAATGGCAAACTTATTTATAACAATTTAAGTGTTGTCTGGTGCTGTCCCAACCTCATGATTGTTGATGTGTTTGCAACATTGTCGTAGCTGTGACGCCAATGTATTTCATTGAGCATGACTTTTATTATGATTGGTATAGAGAATATTTTATAATCATACATTCTCTAGTTGATGTAAACTTCTGGGGATCCCATGTCTGGCAGGGTAGAACTGTGCTCTAGGATTTTTAATGGCTTATATTTTCAAAATAGACACTTGTCTTTCCACAATGGCACCTATGGGTGAACAGTATAGCAAAACTGTTTTGAAAAGGGTTTTCCCAGAATGCATTGGGAAAATATCTAGACTCAAATTAAAGTATCCATGGCCCTTGAAAAATCATTTCAGAATGGAATAGTGAAAAAATTGATTTCGGGTGACAGATTCCTTTTTAACATTCACTCTTATGCTGCTTCTCTATAAAGGTTAGTGGGAAAGAGAGAAGACACAAATAAAAATCACAATAGCACTTTAAGACATTCCTTACAAAACTTCATTTGGAAAATGTCCATGAATAGATTCGACTGTTCATATCAGCATACCAGAAATATATGCATATCTTATGCAACTGCATGAACATCAACACAATTTTATTTCACTGTGGTGCTTCTTTGAAAAAAAAACTTCTCTCTGAAAAGCAAGGGATCCCTGCTTATTATTTGACCCTGGCATATCTAAGTATGCAATTGGGACCTAGACATTTTCACAGGTTTTTTCCCAGCCAAGACAGTTTATCAAAGAATGGAGGAATACAACCACATGCCTTTCAAAATTAGATATGTTAATATTTTACTCTCATTTACAGTTTAAATATTTCTTTGTGTTTGTTTAAAACTAGATATGAAGATGCTTTGGGAGGGAATGGGAACAATTGGAGCAATTGAAATAGAATGGCGATCTCTGCAATATAAATTGAGAATTAAAACCTCCACTGAACAAATGATCATCTTGGGGATATAAGAAAGATTTTCACCAAAAATTTGTATTCTTCTTTTTTACAGCCACCCTTTAAATCTCACCTTTTTAAAGGACAGGTTTTGAGTGGAAATTAGATCTTTTGACTTGAGTTCTAGAATGATTTTCATATGCCATCATTTAGTGAAGATGTCTCCTAATTTGTCTCTGCTTTTGCTCAGGACTAGCTCAAAATCCTGCATCCTAGTGAAAGTATATGTAGACATTTTTGTAGCAGAGTTAATTTCTAGGTTTCCATCTTTTTCTTATCCCATGAAATTACTTTTATACCTGGGGCTTGCAAAAGTTATGGGGAAATGTTCATTGTCTTTTAATTCCAATTTGACATGATTTTTTAAAACCTCTCATAATCTTTCCATAGAAATAAATGACATATACTAAAGGCTAATGAGCAAGTTTTAGTAAAGGTATTTTTAATAGAACTAGAGAGATAAGTATGGCAATCTAAAACTGGCTAGCCTCTCAGAGCAAGCAGTAGCTATAAACTATTACCATAATACTTTAAAAACCATGAGCTACCAGGAAGAAAAAGAATATTCAGAAACTGATTGTGGTAGCAATCATACAATTCTGCTTGATGTGATATGATGTATGTATTAACTCCTAATTAGTAATGAATTACATATATATACAAAAAAACAAACAAACCATTAGCTAAATAGTTGCTGACCCTTGGGAGAGTAGCTGTATAGCAAGGATTGATAAGCAAAAACAAAAGCCACATTGTGATTCAACAGAAGGGAAGGATCTTAGGGAAGAAATGTCTTAACTTTATTCACACTCCCATTTTTTACATTTTCTAATCCCCGATATTAGCTAAATTCAAGATGCAGACCATAGAAGTGACAGATATAATCATGGGTTGTCAAGGATCAAACAGAATATATCCAGCACAAGTAATCAAGGTTGTAAAATGTATGTTAACAATGTTAATTGGGGAAATGAAGTATATTTACCTGTCACCAATAAATTAAGTTGTAGAGTAAATCTTTATAAAAAACCCTGGTGCTCAATTGCTCAGCATTTCCAAAGATAATGCTTATCTATGATAAATCTTTTATCTAAATAAATTTCTACTCATAATTTACAACACCTCAGAATTTACTTACCACGTTAGAAGTAACATAGCAGTCAAGTATTAAAAGTTTGTTACACAAGGGGTACCCCCCCAAAAATACCCCAAAAACAGTTGTGTGCTGGATGTAGCAAAGTTTTAGTAGTAACTCATTTTTCACACTAGATGAGCACTGAAAAATTCTCTCTGAGTTAGTGCATCCAGTTAACTGGGAAGATTCTCTCTGGCCAAAGTGAATTTTTTTTTTTAATAAAAAGCTATTTTGCTTGAACCTCATTTTTTGTGAAGGCCAAAAGAGGATAACATGTGGCAGTGAAATTTTGTCTCCTGCTATGGAAAAATGCCTCAGAAACTGTTGTGATGTTGAGCACAGTTTACAAGGACAGTGCTATGGGTAAAACTCGTGTATGAGTGGTTTTCTCATTTTTAAAAAGGTGAAATGTTGTTTGATGACAAACATTGTTCTGGACGTCTATCAACTTCCATAACAGAAGAAAATATCAACTCCTGGTGCATTTGGAATTCATTCCACCAGGTCAGACTGTTCCACCACGTCAGACTGTTAATCAAGCTTCCTTCTTAGAGGTTCTGAAAAGATTGCATAACAGTGTGCAACAGAAAAGGCCTGGTTTGTGGCAGATGGGACTGGTTTTGCCGCCAGGGGAATGCATCTACTCATGCAGCCATCTCAGTGCACCAGTTTTTGACAAAAAAACCCAGCATGCCTCTCTGTCCCAACACCTACTCACCTTGCCTCATTCCATGTGACTTTTTTTGTTTGTTTCTGTGAACAAATGCCGCCGTCCAGCCGCAGCAGGTGAGGGTCCCGGCTAGGTGGGTAAGGTGTCGACAAGTGGGAGACAGAAACCACACAACTCAAAGGTTGTGGTGACCGTTCCAATTTTATTCATGCAAAGCTTCAACTTACATATTCTTTTTCTTGGCTTAAAGCTTATGGCCTGAGAGCATACATTAGGAAATTCTCAGGCCACAAGACCGTAACAAGTTACATCACTCACATCATGGTTCTTGGTTAAAAATTAGTACATCTTGAAACTAAAACTTTCTCAACTACAAGGGTGATAGACATAAACCTTCTAACAATAACTGAGCACACTTCATCCAACTAAGGCGCATTGTTCTAACCATGAAATCAATAAAGCATTAATACATTTCATTATCAAAAAGTACTTGACAAGCTTTGGCTGTTCTTTCTGTTCCTTCTTGGGCTGTTCCTCTAGGGCTTTCATTTCTTGTTCTTACTTTTCCACTAAGTTCCCATAAATTAAACTTCCAAAGTCTTTCTGTACCAAGGTGTGAGTTGCCTCACAATAGGTAACTTTGCTGCAGTGGACTTCAAACATCACGGAGGCCTTCTTCTTGCTAACCATTCCATAAAACTTAAACTACTAAAAGGAAATTGTACACTTTCTTTGTTAACTATTCTTATGCCATTTTCATTGTAAGCCCTCGTATAAGTTAAATCAGGGCTAGGAACTCTATTTCTCTTTGGGTTATTTCCTGGAGGGGGATACCATATTCTGCCCCCTATGAGGTAACCAAGATAAGGAAAGGGAAAAATCTTGGGAAGAAGATGACAAACTTTATTTAGAATCTTGCACAAAAGCACTCCAAATAATTATGGCAAGTCCAATCAAACAAGTCCAAATACACGTCGAGAATGGGTTTGGGCAGCCAACTCCCACCATCCAGCTTCTTTGAAGCCAGGCCAGGCATTGTTCGACTCTGTCTTCGAAGTCACGTGGCAGGACAGGTCTCCTCAAACAAATAAGGACATGAAAGGACAGTGATTTGAGGATGTAATAGAAGTTAAGGGAATAAATGAGGGAGGGGCTGTCCATATGAGTTTGTTTGGAAACTGTTCGAAAGAATTGAACTGCAGATTTGACCAAATGTATTAAATGCAATGGAGAGTACTTTGAAAATGATAAAGTTGTTTTGTAAAAATATTTAATAGATAGTTTTGAAAAAAAAATCCCATTTTTTGTGGGGGTACCCCTCGTACTTACCAGGCTTCTATCACTGGATGGATTTCTTCTAACTAGCAAAGTATGCTTTAGGTTCCTTTTCATTCCTCAATTCAATTACACCATTCAAATCCAAAGCCTACTGATGCTGAGTCTATTCCAACTCATAGTGACCATGTGCGGAGGGTAGAACTACCTCACAGGGTTCCTAATACTGTAAATATTTTTGGAAGCATATTGTCTCCTATCTCTCCTGTGGAGCTGCTAAATTTACATTATTAATATTTGTTGTATAATTCTAGGATTTCTGAGTGGCTTACCTGATTAAGAGTTTGTCTACTAACCCAAAGGTTAGCAATTCAAGTCACTTAGAGGTGCTTCCGAAGAAAGACCTAGTGATCTGTCCTGAATACTTAGTCACTTAAAACCCTATAGAGCATAGTTTTATTGTGAGACATGAGGTCACTGTGAGTTGAAATCACCTCTCCAGTATTTTATCTTTTTATAGCATGAATACAGCATTGAACCATTTGATGCCAGTTTCTGCTGACTTTGCACTTAAAGTAAAAATGAACGTCTTTAACTGGGTTTTTACCTTATTATTTTATAACATCTAGATCTTGGTGGTGGTGTGGTTATGCTTTGGGCTGCTTACCACAAGTTCAGCAGTTCAAAAACGCCAGCCACTCCTCAGGAGAAAGACGAGAATTTCTATACTGCAAATAGTTAGTCTCAGAAACACCGGGACAATTCTAACCTGTCCTATAGGGTCATTCTGAGTCAGACTTTACTTAATGGTAGTGAGTTCGTTTGTTTGCTTAGTTTACTTCTTAGTAACTAAGTTTCTATGATTGTGCCCACTGTAGAAAAAGGAAACAGGCAGATATAGGGAAAAGTGGAAAGAATTAGAACAAGAGAGAGAAAGAATTATCTAATGGTCAAACTCTATTTCCTATATATTTGGACTTTTTAGCCAGTTTTCTAGAATTTATTATTTTGAAACTCTCAGAATTGACTAAAGAAAAATCCTTACACTAATTTCAAAAACTTATTAACAGTTCATATATGTGCATAGAAATTAGTTTAATCAAAAAATGTTATCTCTGAGATAATTTGCCATACCAAAGATCTGTTGATTTACATTTACAATCTTAATCATTTCAATCTTAATCTCCCCTTCAGTTAGAGATCTAAAAAAATGAAGAAATAACTTTGAAAATGACCAGCCATTTTATTCAAACCACGTAACCCAGAGTTGCCATTAAGACACTTGCTGACCTTGAGTAAGTTTTTTGACCAGCATTTAACATTGTTTAGATCCTTTTAAGAATACTCTTACAGTGTGCATGGACTCATTTTGTCAATTATTTTTAAATTATCACTAATATCAAGGCTATTCTTCATTTTAAGTAACACTAAACATTAAAACACTCCCTGTTTCCGTGTCAGGATTCTTTAATGTTAGGAGTCTTGTTTACTTTCTCAATAGACATTTCCAAACTGTCCAAGGTCTTATAGTAAGGGTTTATTCCTTTCTTGCTAGTTATAATAGCAGTATGGTTTCAGTGTAATAACAGAGCTTTAAACCTCAGAAATCACACTTGCCCAAAACTTGTACTAATTTTTACTCGAGAGGCAAAGAATGAAACTTTCCTCAGGCCAGAGAAAGGGACATTCAGGTGATTGATAGCATAACCTCAGTTGCCTCGTTTCCCATGGCAACCTCCAGTCTTCCAAAGTTGTAACACATAGTGCATTAGTAGCAGTAAAATAGGGTGCTGTTAGTAGCAGGTCCACCGAATGGTGACAGGTGTCAGAACAAAAGAGACAAGCGACAGTTTAACTAGAAATGGCTCTCAGCCTACGGCCAGTAGGTATTGGACACGCAGCCCTTAGTACCACCATCATCCCTGAGGGCATCACTGTATTTGAGGCATACAAATGGCCCTGAGTCATCAAGAAAAGATTACCTTATGTCAAGACTAATTTGCTTAGTAGGGAAAGTATGCATGAAATCCATATTATAAAAATTTCCATCAAAATTAGTTATCTTCTTTTTGTTTTGGAAAATTTTGACTATCAATCATTAGTTACTGCAGAAATGCACATATGAGAAACATTTGGCAGTTGAAAATAAAAATAAAATAGGATTAGGTTTAAAAAGTTAATATCTTCTTAAGGACCAAAGGCGGGATCTAGAAAGATTATTCTAATTTTTATTGGTCTGTGGGTATTATTTTTAGGTTCCATCTAATTAAGTGTTATTCTAATAATCCCACAAAACAACAGGACCATAGGGTTCTCTTGGTTGCATTATTTAAAGAAGCAAATACCCAGTCTCTTTCCAATAACTGGCTTCAAACCACCAAACTTTCTGTTATCAGAGTGCTTGTCCACTGTGATAGATATACATTCCCCTTGTTTTAAGAAGTGCCTTATGCTTCCCCATCATGGGAAAAGAAATGAAGAGGGGTAGTTGGTCTATAGACGACAAAGAGAAAGTGGGCCAAAAATGAAATATATTGAGAGGTCCTGGGGAAAGGAACAGAAAGAGAGAAAACTTTAAAATATAAGATAATAGTGGAAAAGGTCAATGATTCAAATGTTTCCTAAGTTTTCTCATTTTTCTCTTTTTCTGAAGGCTGCTTCCATTCCCCAAATCACTAATGATTTAAGGGACAATAGAACTGCTTACTAGAACCTAACCTTACCTCTTCAAACTGTTTATAGGTAAAGACAATTGGTGAAGTTCTTTCTCTTTTCTTCTTCTTTTTTTTTTTTTTTTTGAAACACCACAAATCTCTCACCCAACTCTTTTATAAAATGTTTGGTTGAAGTTAGGAGGAATTGGGCTAAAGCTAATTTTCATCCCAAGGTGGGATACTTGTACTAATATTTTAAAATTATTTCCCTTAGAGTAATGAATAAACATGAAGATTTCTATGCATTATATTGGAGGACCTGGTCAGTGCAATTTAAAAGCTTTAAAAGATTGTAAAGGGAAAAAATAAAACTACCAATATCCAATATTAACAAAACATGATAGTCTGCATAGAAACTAAGAAAAAAGAGAGGGATTGCCTATTACAAAATCCATGACCAAAAAAAATTAAAACTTGTCATTGGGAGGAGGAAAATAGCAACCATATCCAATGAAAATATTTAAATTTAAAGTTAAATTTAGTTTATAGTCAAAGAAAATGTAAAAGGAAGTATAAAACTCATGTAAATCATTGAATTGAAACACATTAGAGAAGGCCCAAGCAATATATTATTAAGAATTTAAGACATAATAATATAAATTTTACTCAAAATAAAATTGCCAGTTTTAAAAAAAATCAATAATTTGTCTGGTGTGTTTGCTTGTTTCTAGTGAAACAGAGTAAGCTGATTATGAAATGAATATAGATGAACAAAGACCCTAAAGTAATAATAAAGCAAATGGTTTCTCCTAAAAGGTATCAAGGGTTCTTTTAAATATTTTAAGCTATTAAAAATAAGATAGAATGCTATTGATAGACATATAGATAAGTTGACTGGTGAAACATTATAGACAATCGAGATGAATCATGCATTAATAGAAATCTGATGATATTACCGTATATACTTGTGTATAAGCTGAGTTTTCAGTACAAAAATTGTGCTGAAAAACTGGGGTTCAGCTTATACACGGGTCAGTGGTAGCCCAGCAAGGTGTAACATCTCGCTGACCGTCCTCTGCTGTTCATTCAAAGCCCCGCTGACACTGAATGCTTGTTTACTCACATCTAACCAATCAGAGCCGTCCGTCCCATGATGTGTATCTTTGAATAAGCCTTTTAAAGACCGTGTGCGAAGGATGTGGCATGAATAGATGTCATCTGGTCAAGCCTGACTAACAAAAGGAGGAAATCTCATGAAGCCTGACATAGAGTTAATAGCAAAGTGGGTTCGAGATGCATGGGAAGACATTCCAGAAGATATGGTGCAATGTGCCTTCCAGAAATGTAGTATTAGTAATGCTATGGATGGCAGTGAAGACTGCGCTTTGGATGAAAATGACAGTAGTGATGGTGATGATGGCGATCTCAGTGGGGACAGCATCTATAATGACCTCACACCAGCTGAAGCTCGGCATTGGGATATGGGTGACGATGAGGAATACAGTTTTGAAGAATTTTAACTCTACATTTTAGCTTGGTTGCTGATTGAGCTCAGGGCGTAGTACTCTTAAGGTATCATTGTTGATACCTTATTGTTTTTGTTGAACCTATTTTCCACTAACTTTGTTAGTTTACTACTGTTAAATGACTTGTCCTTTTATTTATGGATTTTTTTGCGTTAATAGGTTCCTTTATTGTTGTTTCTTTTTTTATTAATAAATCTTTTTATTGGGGCTCATACAACTCTTATCACAATCCATACATACATCAATTGAGCAAAGCACCGTTATACATTCGTTGCACTCATCATTCTCAAAATTCGCCATCCACTTGGGTTCCTGGAATCAGCTTGGTTTCCTTTTTCCCCCTCCCCCTCCCTCCCGGCTCCCCCCTTCCCCCTTAATAGTTTATAATTATTTTATCTTATCTTACACTGCCCGGCGTCTCCCCTCACCCACCTTCCCATTGCCCATCTCCAAGAGAGGAGGTTACACATAGATCTCCAAGATCAGTTCCCCCTTTCTACACCCACTTCCCTCCCGGTGTTGCCACTCCCACCGCTGGTGTTGAGGGGTTCGTCAGTCCTAGATTCCCTGCATTTCCAGATCCCTACTGCACCACTGTACATCCTCTGGTATAACCAGGTCCGCAAGGTAGAATTGGGGTCATGATAATTGGGAGGGGAGGAAGCGTTCAGGAACTAGAGGAAGGTTTTGAGTTTCATTGTTGCTACACTGAACCCTGAGTGACTCATCTCCTCCCCACTACCCCTCTGCAAAGGATGTCCAGCTTTCTACAGATGGGCATTGGGTCCCCATCACGCACTCCCCCTCATTCACAGTAATGTGATTCCCACCACCACCCCGCCTTTGTTGTTTGACACCTGGTCTCCTCTGCCCTTCACGATCACCCATGTTGGTGTGCTGCTTCCGTGTGGGCTTTGTTGTTTCTGGGCTAGATGGCCACTTGTTTACTTTCAAGCCTTTAAGTCCCCAGACGCTATATCTCTCAGTAGCTGGCCACCATCAGCCTTCTTCACCACACTTGCTTATGCACACCTTCGTCTTCAGCGATTATGTGAGGAAGGTGATGACACAATGATTGTTTTTGTTCCTTGGTGTCTGCTACATGGACCATTCAAAACCTTGTATTCGTTTAGTCTGTGTGCTTCTTCTCTGTGGGCTTTGTTGCTTCTCAGCTAGATGGCCGCTTGTTTGCCTTCAAGCCTTTAAGACCCCAGACGCTATATCTTTTTGATAGCCGGGCACCATTATCTTTCTTCACCACGTTTGCTTACACACACGTCTGTCTTCAGCGATCATGTTGGGAAGGTGGGTATCATGTAATGACCGTTTATCAGGGTGAGGTGCTATTGTATTGGGGGAGTATGCGTGAGGAGGCCCAATGTCCATCTGCTACCCTATTACTGAACCTATAAATATATGCACATAATCTATTTCCCCCATAATCATAAATATATTTACATATGTACATGTCTGTATTTAGGGTTCTCTGTATGCACTTTGCCTCCTACTCTTTTCCTCTATTTCCTTTCGCTTTCCTCCCATCCCTCTACCATGTTCAACCTTCATTCTGGTTTCAGTAATTCCTCTCAGTTATCTTGTTTTTTATTTAAAATAAATAGTTAAATACATTACCCCACTGATGTCTCAATTTTTAGTAATTTTATTTTTATTTGGTTATTGAAACTCACCAATAGCTTCTGCATTTTCCACCCTAGACTTATACCCGAGTCAATCAGTTTTACTGGTTTCCCAGGTAATAATTAGCTACCTCAGCTTATACTCGGGTCAGTTTATATTTGAGTATATATAGTACTTGATTGGCATTGAAGGTAAATGAGAAAATGAGAGTACATTACTTGTGATAAATATTTATTTTAAAGTAGAGAAAGAATAGCTCCCTTCTTCACATCATATAGAAAATGTACTGCCAAATGGATTAAAGATTTAAATATGAAATATATATATCTATATAATAGAAGAAGCATGTTGGTGTCTTAGAAATATGGTGTGATTGGTATGTAAATATTTATTTTCAGGACATTCTTTAAAGAGCACATACATGTATATTTATATACATTTATATAGATAAAGCATTCACATTTTCATATGATTATTTTGCCTTATTTTCTGGGCCACTCTTGATAAAGTAAAATCCTTTCATTGTGTTTCATGCTATTTCAACAACTCTTATTTTTTCCAAAAAATTAAATATGAGCATTATAGAGTTTCAACATTTTTATAGTTTGTGTTATAAGTGAAGCTGAAGACAAATGGTATAATTCCATTCATTTCTTAATCCTTTCCTTCATACATACATAAATACGTATACTAGATAAAAATTAAGCAACTTAATGAAGTTTTATTTTGTGGTACTATATTGGGTTGTGAGGTGCTAGAATTGGTTCATCTCATAGAAACTTTAGTTTCCACAGGGCTTTCTAGACTGCAATCTTTACCGGGTCAGCTCTCTGCTTCTTTCCCTTTCCTTGTTGGTTGATGAGTTTGAACCAACCACCTTTCAGTTAGCAGCTGAGCACTTGTTCACTGCACAATCAAGACAACTATGAGTAAGACACAATAGTAAATCAGTAGTATGTGGGCCCTGTCCACTTGTAACTTAAAGTTTAGCCATACACACTTGATATTTCCTGTTACTACTCTACTTGCAGGCTGGTTTTCTATTATTTCCTGTCCTGCTTCACACCCTAGAACACTAGTGTTCGCCAACTTCCTGGTATAGATTTACTTGCCCTCCAGATTCTGCTGTGATGGGAGACACTGGTAGGATAACTGGTGGTTATAGGAGAAAGAAGCCCAGATATTTGGTGTCATTTCCCTGCCCTGAGTTTTCTTGGTGAATTACTGTTTTCCTACAGTCTTACAACGGTTATCAAATGATCCATATAGCCCTAGTTCTCACTCAGTGTCAATAGTACAAATCCCCCTTTTGCTATTTTTCAGGTCTAATGGTGGTAGCAGCTTCCTAATCTCGCTTGTTCTGGGTATTTTTCTATTCATTCTCTGCTTCTTTATTCCTTTCTCCTCCTCAATCAAATTCCTGAGTGTGGCAGTTATTTTAAAGATATAAAATATCAGAAATAAAATAAGATGTGTATCTGGTATATCTTAAATATCTCTTCTGATTTCCATAGCCTCAGTACTCTTTATAACACAGATAATGCATTATCAGATGGTTATATGTGGACCCACATGGTTATATCTCTCAAATTTCCAGACATGGGTATTTTTGCTTTCCTCTGCAACTTCTGTGCTTAAAGAAATACCACAAAGTAGAATGTGGAATCTGGCTTCCTAATTTATTAACATAGGTTGTAAACGATAACCAGAAATGTAGGGAATTAGTAGTATTCCTGTGACATAAATATTGCCAATGAATTACAGAATATGGAAGAAAATGAAGGTGAAACATATCTTTTCCTTTTACTTCTTTTGCACATGGTTAGTTCTAGAGGGTTGACAAGAGATCGAGTACCAGCTATGTCTTTGCACTGGTATGAAGCAGGAAAGCAGCACCGCGTCACTCCTTTTGCTTCATTCTCACTGATCTGAGGCACTCCCCAAATAGAAAATTAACACATTATGTAGACTGAGCTCTCCAAGAACCCAGGTTAAATAGAGTGCTATAGTGAAGAAACACAAAACGATGTTTTTGGTGTGTTGAGGTTGTGTTTTTGTTGTGTTGAGGAAACAAATCAGAAGAATAGTCCATATAAAAATTGTGGATAAACTTGAATTAGAGTTGTGGCAGAGACTAAAGAAGTGGAGAGATGAATATGAACTGAAAGCAAAAGGAGATATTGAACTTACAAATTGGAAATGGATACTGAGAGAAATAGAGGTGAATATGAAATATCTAGGCTTTTCTATTAGCACTTCTCTGGGTGATGAAGGGCCATTTACTAAAAGTAAGACATTTTAGGGAAGTCCAGGTGAGCAAGCATCTGGAAATAATGGGTTTCATTTGGGAAATTTTCTGTTTTAGACACTTATGACATATCAAAATGTAAATGTCAGGCAGAAGCTAGGCACAAAGGATTATCATTGGAAGGCATCGTTATAAAATTTGTGTTTAAAGTCATGGAGAAGTAGTTATTATCTTGCCTCAGGAAAGATGACAGGGAGGACAGAGAAGAAGGCTGGCGCCAAGTCTAACGAAAAGAGGAACATAGCATTGAAAGAGACAGAGAGGGAGCTGTCGCGGGAGTAGTGCAGTGCGAGCATAAAGCATTAGGGAAACTGAAAGAGGAGTATCTCAACAGGAAGTGATCAGCTGAGTTGAATGCTGCCCTCCCGGAGAGCGTCGATGCAGTTTGACAAAGTGGAGAGCCTGGCCACTTAGAAGGTGAAGATTGAGAAGTGTGACCACAAGACTAAAGTCAGACAAGAGTGAGATAGACATTGAAAGATGCAATCTTGAAATGCCACTTGCCACTCAACAAAGGGCAAAAATGAAAGTCTAATGAAATCACGTGCTACTGAGGATGTGAGAGACCAGGCATGATCATGTACCCGGGGGAATTTGAAAATCTGGAAAAAAAAACAAAATTCAACACGTTGAAACACAACGTGAAAAAAATTAAGTAAGTCAGTCAGTAAACAGAATATGCCTCTATGTATTCATTCTGGAGATATTAGCCTGCCTAATAGTGAGGTCTGCAAAGCATTCACTGAATCTAATACATAGTAACTCGAGTTATTTAAGGGAAAAATCTTACTGTGCATTGAAAGGAGAATGTATAAGATCCATTTATGCAAACAATGATATTATACATAAAATAGCTAAATTATAATTAATCAATTTCATCATCACAGTAAATTTTAAAACAGAATTTTGAGATGGTTGCCCAATAATACTGTGATAAAATTGATGTAAAATACATATTTTTGAGATACATCTGAAAAAATATGAAAGAACATTAATATAAGCATAGTTTTAAGTACTGATAGAGGCTACTTGGAAGGTTCTTGTACCATATTCTTCCATTTTTAATATGCTTTCAATATTTTATAATTAATTTTATGAGTTGATAATATTTTAGAAAATGGAAGAATTGTTTATAGAACATTTGATTATGGAGAGATGTCACTCCAACTTCTTTATTTCGGTTTCTAATCTCTCTCCTAAGTGGTAAGCACATACATTCTTCTTACTATCTACTATACATCTCCACATGTGTATCCAACAGCATTCCAATATTAACATACCAAGCACAGTTTTTGATTTCTCACTCTCATCTTCAACAAATTCTGTTACCTTCTCATCCCATACTCTGTAACGAGTCCCAATATTTGCTCAGTTTTTTTGGCTACAAACTTAGGTTTCATTCTTAATTCCTCTGTTTCTCTTATATCTCTGCATTCACATGGTCAGCAAGTCATTTTGGTTTTAGTTTAAAATACATATTTCAAATATAATCACTTCTCATAACTTCAATAGTTACCCCATATCCTAAAACAAAATCACTGCCTCTTATTGCAACATCATTGCAACGAATTGCTAATTGATGTTTCCTCACTAGCTCTTCCTATAATTCTTTCACCTTACTATATTTGCAAACTGAGAGCCAAATAATGTTATTGTCTTGCTTAAATCATGCATATGACTTCCCACTGCAGTTAGACCAAAATGCAAATTTCATATCATGACATTCATATAAGAAAAAGCAGTTTATGTTTTATGTAAATTGCAAGAATCATATAAGGGTCATCAAAATTGTGGGAGAACACCATTATCTTTTAATCCAAATTGTCCATGAATTTTTGAAGTCTTCTCATTATGTTTATTGAATGAGTAAATAGGAAAAGGGAGTATTCAAAGAGTAAGAAAGTTAAAATGATAAAATGAGATGAAGTCCTGTTTATCTGTGGAGAGATTAGTCCTCAATAAGAAGTAAGAATGTCTCTATAGTAACAGCAGATGATGGGGCAGCAGTGGTCCTGCTTTCATACAGGAAATGTGGGTTTGAGTCCCTGCCAAGGCACCTCCTATATAGCCATCAACTAATTGTCAGGATAATTTTGAATGCTATATTGATATTGAGCATGTTTCAGCAGAATATCCAGATGCAGATAGTCTTGAAAGAAAGGCCTGGTTACTTCTGAAAAACAATCAATGGGAATTGCATGGAGGTTGTTCATGGAGTAACCAAGAGTTGCGAGTAAATTTGATAGATAATACCAACAAAAGTATTACCAGGAAATAAGGTTGAGGAGATGATTATGAATTTAGTGGAAGGGATATCAATGACTTCCTATTTTCTTTTCTTTAGTATATCAGTATATATAGGGAAATGTTTAACAAGCCATTTAGTGAGCAATGCGTAGATTACAGGATTAAGTGTGAGGAGAGATGAAATAGAGGAGAAAACATGTTTTATAGAAGAATTTGAAATGTGTATGAAAGTAGAGTTCTCAGGAAATGTTAATAATCACTTTAGTTTTGTAACTAAGGACTTAAAGTCAAACCTGTCATGCCATTTTCTCTTTTATAGTTAGCTGTGTGTGTTCAGCACAGATAGTTGGGAAACTATTAATTTCCCGAAGGAACTTTGCCATTAGCACATGATAGAGGGGACTGAAGGAAAAGACAAGTGATGGTGTTCGTACTAGGTTTCTTAAAAAAGCTTACATAAAATGCATGTTATGGAGAAAACTGTGCATAGATTTCAGATTTTTTTGCCCTAATGAACTCATACTGACTCGCATCTGAAGAGGATCTGGTTTGAGGCACTAAGGGTAAGAAAGACATCAGCTGTAAAAGAGTGCCTTTCAGAGAAACATGGATTCTAAAAAGAAACCAAGCAAGAACCAGTATTTTATGATGAACCTTGAAGAATGGTGAAATCATTGCTGTTTCATGAAAAGTTTATGGGGACAATGCCCCAAAATAATCAGCAGTCTACCAATGACTAACTTTCCTTAAGAAGAAACGGGATGATGTTGAAGATGAAATCTCTAACTGCAGACCGTCCACATCAACTCCCCAGCTGCAATGATTCAGGAAGGACCAAGAAATCTACCCTAAAGAAAGAAAATAAATATATTGAAGCGGTTAGGAATAGTAAGGAATAAGTAGTGTTAGTAAGTGGACAATTTAGATGTGGGGGTAATTGTAGCAGAGTGCACAATTGAATACGTAATTGAGATGAAGGACAGCAGATGAAGAGTGCTCAATATTCAGAATTCAAAGATGGAACATCAGATTTCAAAGATGGAACATCAGCAACGTGGAACATCAGCTGTGTGGTTGAACAGAGTTGACAGTGGTAATTGCAGATGAAGGGATCGCGGCGTCACGCCATATTAAAGGGAAAGACAGGTGTTGAGCATTGTGTAGAAAGCAAAGGAATAAGGAAGACAATTAGGAAAGTTGACAGCATTCAATACATTTTTCTGTTGTTTTTGTGTTTTTGGAGGAAGTTGAGATAAGGAAATCTGCAAGTATCATTGATGTCAAAAGTTAGAGTATTTCTAATTTTAGTCATGAAATAATGGACCTTACCAGATAAACAATATATGTTTAAGGAATGGGAGGAGCAGCATCTTTATGTTTCTGTTAAAAACTCAGAACACCTGACTCTCCAGTGTGTTCTGCTGTGTAACTTGGGGCAAGACATTTAACATGTCTGTTTCTGACATGTTGACGGGCAATTGTAAGCTATTACACCTTGACTGGTCTGTCAGTTTGTCATACTGTGGTGGTGTGTGTTTGTTGTGATGCTGGAATTGCAACCTGTATTTCAAAAACCATAGGATCACCCACGGTAGACACGTTTTACTCGAAGGTCCAGATTAAGGGGCTGTGGAAATTTGCCAGTGAAAACCTGATGAATAGCAATGATACATTTGTGGTATACTACAAATTGCCAGAAAATGAGGCCTTCGGATTGGAAAGCATTCAGATGAAACTGGGGACAAACTTCCTTTTCAAAGTAGAGTGAAAGGGACTTAATGAGAAGGGTGGAGTAACGGGGACCTTCGTTTTCTAATGTGGCACAACTCAAAATGAGGTACCAACATCCACGAATTATCAGAGCATGAAATAATAAAGTATGAATCTAAGACAACCGAAAGCTGGAAAACTGAAATGTTGACCAGTGAAAAACTGGATAAACTTTGGTATCTTCATACAATGGAAATGGATAACGAAACTGGATAACTCCTTATGCCATGGTTGAATTTGGAAGATATTCTGCTGAGTGAAAATACTCAATCATATAAAGACAAACACCATAGGAGGTTACTGTTACAAAAGAAAAAGATCAAGACAAATGATTTTTATATAAAACTAAATAGATTTACATGGTTACAGGGATGGGAGTTGGGGGAAAGAGGGAAAAGGAGAAGTGAAAAGAAATAACTAAACAAAGCAATACAAAAAAACTGTAATGCATAAGGATTGGTACCCTAGGCTTTGGTAAGCTGAAATTAGCATCTTTTGACCATTTTGAATTAGACAATCATATGGTCTTCTATGCCAGGAGTGACAAATTGAAGAGAAATGGCCTCTCATTTCTTGTCAAAAAGAACATTTTGATAAATATTCTGAAGTTCAACACTCTAAGTAATAGGATAGTATCTGTATGACTAAAGAGAAAACCAATTAATTTGAATATTATTCTAATTTATGAACCAACCACTAATGCCATAGATGAGAAAATTGATGATATTTACTAAATTATATAGAGTTTTTTTATCTTTGTGGTATCTGGCTGGTTTGGGTATCAGGATCATGCTCATTTTATGAGTTTATGAGTTTGCTATCCTTATCTATATTCTGAAATTGTCTTTGTAAAGTTGGTTTCAGCCCTTCTCTGAAAATCTGGTAGCATTTCCCAGTGAAGTTATCTGCTCCAATATTTTTTAATGATGTAAACTATTTCTTCTTTTGTATAGGTCTATTGAAATTTTCTATACCAGTCTTGTTTATTTATGTTTCTAGAAATTTGTTCATTCCATCAAGTTTTCTACTTAATTGGAGTATAGTCTTTCATAATAATGTGTTATTACTCTTTTTCTTTTCGTTCTGTGGCTATGTTACCTTTTTCATATATAATTATCAATATTTGCATCTTCTATTTCTTCTGTTCTGTTAAAATTGCCAGTGGTTGTCAATTTTGTTAATTAATTCAAATAACCAACTTCTTTTTTGTTGAAAAATTTGTTTAATAAATATTTCTATGATTTTGTAACAATACTTTTTTGACCTGCCACTATATGTACAGGTCCCTCATCAACACAATGAAATGGAACTCTCATTCTTTGCAATATTTTCCATAATTTGTTATCATCCATAGAATGGACTGCCTTGGACAGCCAATAAAATACAATAAATAACTTTCTGGTATTTTTTTTCTTTCAGTCGTGGTCCATCAATGGTATCTCTTATTCCATGATCTCTTCTGAATTCAGCTTGAATTTCTTTCAGTTTCCTGTTAATGCACTGCTGCAACTATTTTCAAATTATCTTCAGTAAAATTTCACATGTCTGCAATACTAATGATGCTGTTCAATAATTTCTACATTCTGTTAGATCTTCTATTAATTATTGTGCAATTATAGACATTATTTTGTATAAGTGAATTTTAAATAACTGCACCAACATGCTGCTTTCTTCTCTTTGTTTCCCAAAAGATAAAATTAGTGAAAATATAGTAATCTATACTAATAACCCTAAATTAACTGCATAATTGGAGTTTAGTATCATTGATGATAATCTAAATATCAGATTTTAAAAAGCTCTTAATATTTGGATTTGGACCACAATGTGACTTTACTTACATTGTAAATATATACTACTTAATTACATCACATATGAAGCAAAGTTTGCATCCTCTAAATATCGCTCTGCTTGTGAGATATAAGGGTGGAGATTGGACTTGTGTTAATGGAAGAAAAAAAGGAGCTGAATTAAAAAAAAAAGCAAATTATTTGCTGAATAACAAAACAAGCAAAAGCCCCACACCCAAGCTCACTGTTGTCAAATTGATTCCAACACAGAGTAACCCATGGTTGTGTTTAGAGTCTATAAATCTTTATGCAAGCAGACAGCCTCATATTTCTAAGCTGGTGGGTTTTAACAAACTTTAAGACTAGCAGCTCAATGCCAACTCATTTGCAAACAGGACTCCAGTGAATAATGTAGAGTCAACTAAATCAACTTGGTGCTATTTGACCATCTACAAATTTAAATGACATAAAGTATAAATATTGTAGCACAGTGTTTGGCACAAAACAGCTCAATAAATATTGATTTTTCTTCTAATTCCTTGGTTATTGAAGTGATGCTTTTATTTTTTCCCTTAATTAAGTTATATGAATGTCATTTTTTATCTTCAATATTGATTTTGATGCTCAGAAAATATGGAAATCGCAAGTATGAAAGAAAAAAAAATGCCAAAGCTTTGTTCTGTGACTAAGTTTAATGTAACAATAAGATATTTCTCTTTCCAGTAAGGTGATTGTTAGAGAATGCATGTACTCCCAACCACTGTCAAACCAGTTTACCTTTCAGACATGTGGTAAATGGTCCCTTTGCTTATGATATAAGACTATCTGGCACCACGATAGCAATCATTATATGCATCCATTCTTTAAATGGACAGTTTGAACACAATACAATCTACTTTAGCAAATGGAGTTTTAACATTCTTTAGGTTTGTTTTTGTTTTGTTTTTTTTGCTGTGTGAGATGTACTGTGTTAACTCTCTTTGTTCCGCTCAGACAGGTCATTTATCAAATTCCTCCTCATTATTAAAAATGTATTCAATGGCATTTAATGAGTACATATGGATTCAGAGATGATCACAAATCAAAATTTCTAAAGTCATATTTCCATCTTCAGTGTCCATGGCAATGAGTAGGTAGTAGGTCATAATATGTCCTACTCTTTTCGCTGAAATAAGATGTGAGTTTTTTCAGTCCTCGTGTTTTACATAGAAAATTTCAAAGCCAAGAGAAATGGTTACAGAGCTAGGAAAGAAATGTCAGCAACAATGGAAATCAAACTTTCAGTTCAGCTACTTTATCTTCTAATTTTGTAGTTCAAACTTCACAAGTCACTGCCATTAAGTAGATTCCATCTCATGGTGACCCTATAGGGCAGGATAGAACTGTTTATCTTTTTTTTAATTAAAATATCATTTTGTTGAGAAAGAACTGTGTATTTTCACAGTTGTAGAAAGCCTCATCTTTCTCCTTTGGAGTGACTGGTGGCTTCTAACTGTTGACTTTGCAATTAGCAGCCCAGTTTAGGTAAATAATTATTTTAATTTGAAAATAGTGTTTCCAGAATACTTGGCAAATGAAATTGCATATATGTAGCATATGTATTAATCATTGTCTTAATAAGGGTAACTAAAATGTTAGAAACTTGAAAATTTATTTTGAAGCTTTACCACTTATAATTGCTCAGTCAGAACAGTATATCATAAAACTATGGAGTAGAGAATTTTATTTATAATTACCTAGAGAGTCAGAGACCTCTCAGCTGTTATCTAAACTGAAAGCATTCATGTTAATACTGCTTGCCTGTCAGACACTTTCACAGGACTTCCAGGGAAGTTTCTAGCAGTTGGGTCATTTTCTAATCAAGAATACTTTTAAAAATTTTGATTGTGAAAGGATAAAAAACTAATAGATAAGTGGAGAGAGCAGCCACTGAAAACTGGGCTTAAATATTAAGAAAGCTCTTTTGTCTACTGCTGACTGAGACTTCAGAAGCCATAGCGAAGGGTGGTTGAGAGCAGGGAGGGATGAACCATGATTCATTGATCCCCTGAAGGTGTGTAAAGGTGAAGCTGAGGCCCGGGGAGACAGACAAAGTATAGGACAAAGGAGAGCAGAACCAGAAACAGCTTTATTGGAGGAACTTCTGGACGAGGCTCTGTGACCCAGGCCAACAGGTCAGGGAAGTGGCACCCAGCAGTGGATGGTGGGAGTTTGTAAAGGGGTGTTAAAGAATGTGGGCATTTATGCATGGGGTGTGGCTATTCTGAGAATAGCTTATCGAATCCTTGTGGCTTTCTTGAACCTGGAGCATCTGGTTTTACTTCCTAATATCAGTTATCTTATCTGGCGCTGTCTGGTCTGTTTTTCTTTGCTTTTGGTTGTGGGGGTGCTCAGCCCTTGCCTTCCTGCTCCCATCCTGACAAGGTGAGCTACTTGTTTTGAACTTTATCTATAAGACATAAACTTCTACAGAGTTAGCAATGCATAACTTTTCATATGTAGATATTTTTCTTCTGAAATGTCTCTGAGTAGACTTAAATCGCAGTGCTTTTACTAACTCTGTGTGTGTTGTGTACACACAAAGGGGCTCCAAAAGTTCATGGAATACTACTATTGTTTTGATTCACCAGTTAATTTTAATTTATTAGAAAGAATAGTTTTGTTGATATATATGTCACAAATCATACATTATAATATTCCAATCATATTAAGAAAAGTTGTTCAATAATGACAATCAATTTCAGATTCCCACTTTTTAAATTGCATTTTCTACAAATATTTAAAACTTTTATGGGTAATACTAAAAAAGAAAGTATTACTACTAGATGTCCAGTTCATATATGCATGGATTTATCTGTGATTATTGGATAGCTATGGGATATAAAGAGACTTTTCCCCAGCTTTGTCTTCCTCCAAAGATAAGCCAAACATTAGAGGCTGTTTGCCAGCACAAAGTGGGAGGTCAGATGCTTAGAAATTTACTCCCTGTAGGCATTCAGCTATCCAAAGCAATCAGACACTATTGTTTATTCCCTCCATAGGTGAGGCTCACTCCCTGCTGTTAGGGACAGGGGATAGTTTCCCTGAAAGTTTCAACTAAATCAAGTCTCCAACTCAAGAGCAATCAAGGTCAGGCTACCATCATGAATCTAGGACCCACCCATCTTGTCACACGTATATCCTTAATCCCTCATCTTCCTATAGCATGCACACCCCTAGATCACCGGTCCACTTCCCATTACTGCATTACCTATAGTACAACCCCTTCCTGTGACATATATCTTCCTGTAATCAGGGGACTTGCATGCTCCCAAAAGATATATAAGCCTTGGTTAGTAATAACTCACTCACTCTCTCCTGCCCTCTCTGCAAACGCTGTGCAGAAACCTGACTGTTGAGATCATACTTGTCCAGGAGGTGAGCATGCTACCATGAAATTTATCTCTTTCATTTTACTCTCTCTCCTAGCTCTCTTATTCTCTATGACTTAACGATAATCTGTATATGTATATATATTAACCATATAATTGAGTCTACCAAACCTGTGGCTAGTTGTTGGGGGCTGGTTTCCACCACAGATGGCTGTAGACAAGTTATTTCAGTTTTTAAAAAAAGTTTACAATTTTGAATAGAAAACAGTGGCCTACAAGGATATCTTCTTGGGAGGAGGTCAGTTCAGAAGGTTATGACTATTGTGTTTTGGATTCCAATGGGGTGATTTTGATAGATTTTAATAAAGCACACAGTATAATCATGGGGACTTACTATTAGGACATTTAAATTAACTGCTTTAGAATGAAAAAGTCCAGGAAAGTTGGACCGAAGGACATTTTTTGACATCATGAAAATCAATACACCTGATTATTCTTCAATGGTAGCAGAGGCTGTGGTCTGGAAACCCTACGACTCTGATCTTCTGCCTTCAGACTTCATTTCCCCCTCAAATGCAATTAATATTTCCAATAAAAGCAAGGATGCCTGAACTTTTGTTTTAAGATCATGAAAATGAAAGAATTTTACTTTAAGGAAGGGTTCGAGAGATAGAAATAGCCTGCATCCAAATGGGTACATGGATGGGGGATATTTCAATAAATAATGGATAATATTTTCATAATGTTGCTTACTAATGTAGTTTATAGTTTCATAAATGTTGTATGATTTTATAGCAATATTTCTTGACTGACCTTCAAAGATTTGTGTATTTTCAAGGACCCTTCAAAAAGTTCATGGAAAAATTGAATTAAAAAATAATGAAAATTTTCCCACAATTTCTTGAAGGTGATTCCTATGTATATGTTTCTGGAACTGAGGTTAGATATGGGTGTGTCTCTCCCTATCTATCTGTCTGTCTATCTATCTATCTACTTTATATATGTATATATGTGTGTGTTTGTATATGTATGTGTGTCTGTATAGTAGTCAAGTTGTTTCTGACTGTAGAAATCATATGGGGAAAAGTAGAATTGACATCAATTTTCCTATACTAGAATCAACCATAAGAGTAGATTGTCAAGTATTTTCTTCTGCAAATCAGCTGATTAATTTGAAGAGTTAAACTTTTGTTAGCCATTGAGTATGTAACCACTGTGCTACCAAGGCTATTTATGTATTTATTTAAAATATTTGCACTGTACATATGTATATATGCTTATACATAGTGCATATAGAGAGTACATATAGACACATGTGTAAATATATGAACACACAAGTAGTATATATACTCTCTATATAGTGCATGAAATATGCATATATACATATTAAAATTGATATGGAAATTTATTTTTTAAATGTGTTGATTATACTATATCTAAACTTCTTAAATGAAGGTAAAAGATAATCCCTGCTTCTGAGTGTTGATCATTTGAATAGTGCTTTTATATTGTTTACTAAGTATAGGCTTAGGCCCAGATGCTAGGATGATTATGTATCCCACAGGGGACGATCAAGTGCCTTTAACAGTGTAGAAGGAAGAATTGTGGGATATGGTAAATCTGGACAGTCCTCTTAAGCTAATTCTTTGTGATCATTGGCATGGAGAGAATGGGCAGCTTCAGTCCAAGGATCTCTGCCGAGCCACCCCTGCTGAGATAAGTTGTCACTGCAGTACAACTACGATGCTCCAGATATTGCTGCATAAGACCCTGCTGCCAGGTACCTGCTGGGCTGTTCAGGCCATGATCCGTTCCATGACTTATTTGTATCTTACAGCAAAAATGGCTACATTCTTAGCATTTCACTGATTTTTTCCTTCACATCTCCCATCTTTAAAATGAGTATAATCCTGTTACATTTTTCTTCTTCCCTCTATTTACTAGAAGCCTGTGTCTAGATGTGATTCAATCCTTATCAGTGCTTCTTGTGTCTAAAGTCACAAACTGCTGAAAGATCAATCTGAGAGACACTCAACAATTTCCCCTTTCTCTCCAAAGACCAAGCAACATAATTTAAAACCAATTTCTTTCTTTCTCTGACAGATGCAGTAGCCATTACATTGAGGGTTAAGTGGGTTTCACTCTCTTAAAATGGTTAAGATGCCAGTGTTATTGGGTTACTTCAGCTCGCTGTGATCCGTATCCTTTTGGCAACTGAGGTCACAGAGATCTTGAAAGTGGAGAGTTGTTGAGTCTTGGAGGTGCAGGTTTTATTTAAGAAGTGTCAGCACATCATTGATGATAAGAAACCTTCCAATTCTACCTTACAAATATGACTAGACAAGAGGCTATAAACTGGTACAGATAGGAACTGGAAACACAGGGAATCCAGGACAGATGATCCCTTCAGGACCAGTGCTGAGAGTGGTGATACTGGGAGGGTGATGGGAGGGTGGGTTGGAAAGAGGGAACCGATTGCAAAGATCTCTATGTAACCTCTTCCCTGGAGGATGGACAACAGAAAAGTAGGTGAAGGGAGATGTCGGACAGAGTAAGATATGACAAAATAATAATTTATCAATTATCAAGGGTTTATAATGGAGGGGTGAGCAGGAAGGGAGGGGGCAAATGAGGAATTGATTCTAGGGTCTTATGTGAGGAGCAAATATTTTGAGAATAAGGAAAGTGAATGTAAAAATGTGCTTTACACAATTGATGTATGTAGGGATTGTGATAAGAGTTGCATGAGCCCCCAATAAAAGATTTTTAAAAAAAGAAGAAGAAGAAGCCTTCCAACTTCTGAGATCTCTGTAGAGTTCTCTTATTAGGCTGACATCTAAAGCAAAGAAGACCCAAACCACCAACAATCTTTCAGAATGCTTGTCATAACATCAAGCAGAGCATCCTAAGATCACCTAGTTTTAGGGATCATTCTCATACTTATCAGAATGCTAGGGGGAAAGAGCCTGAGAACCTTTATGGTGAGCCCACCCCATTACAGATCTCTTTGGAAATTCAGTGCATTACCCATAGTTTCTAACCCTAATCCCTCTTTTTTTTAAAAATCATTTTATTAGGGGCTCATACAGCTCATCACAATCCATACATATCAATTGTGTAAAGCACTTCTGTACATTCATTTCCCTCATCATTCTCAAAATATTTGTTCTCCACTTAAGCCCCCAGCATCAGCTGCTCATTTTTTCTCCTCACTCCCAGCTCCCCACTCCTCATGAACCCTTGATAATTTATAAATTATTATTTTTCCATATCTTACACTATCCGACATCTCCCTTCACCCACTTTTATGTTAGCTGTCCCCAAGGGAGGAGGTTATATTTAGATCCTTGTAATTGGTTCCCCTTTCCTACCCACTCTCCCTTCCACCCTCCCAGTATCACCACTCTCATCACTGGTCCTGAAGGGACCATCTGGACTGGATGTGTTTCTAGTTCCTATCTGTACCAGTGTACACACTCTGGTCTAGCCAGATTTGTAAGGAAAATTGGGACCATGATAGTGGGGGTGGGTGGAGTGGGAGGAAGCATTTAGGAACTAGAGGAAAGTTGTATGTTTCATCATTGCCACATCACACCCTGACTGGCTCGTCTCCTCTCTGAGACCCTTCTGTGAAGGGATGTCCAATGGCGTACAAATGGGCTTTGGGTCTCCTATCCACACTCCCCCCAATATGATTTTTTGTTCTGATGATGCCTGCTACCTGATCCCTTTGACACCATGTGATTTCCCAGACTGGTGTACTTTTTCCATGTGAACTTTGTTGCTTCTGAGCTAGATGGCTGCTTGCTTACCTTTAAGCCTTTAAGACCCTAGATGCTATATCTTTTGATAGCTGGACACCATCAGCTTTCTTCACCACATTTGTTTATGCACCCATTTGTCTTCAGCGATCGTATCAGGCAGATGAGCACACAATGTTATGCTTTTTTTATTCTTTGATGCCTGATAACTGATCCCTTCAGCACCTCATGACCACGAAGGCTTGTGTGCTTCTTCCATGTGGGCTTTGTTGCTTTTGAGCGGGATAGTCGCTTGTTTACCTTCAAGCCTTTAAGAACCCAGATGCTATATATTTTGATAGCTGGGCACCATCAGCTTTCTTCACCACATTTACTTATGCACCTGCTTTGCCTTCAGCAATTGTGTTGGGATGGTTAGCCAGTTTAGTAGGACAAAGTATTCTTGCATTGAGGAGTATTGAGTGGAGGTGCAATGTCCATCTTCTACCTTAATACTAAACCTATTAATATATGCACATAGATCTGTTTCCCCATTCTTATATATAAATAGATTTACATATGTACATGCCTTTATTTAGCCCTCTATAAATGTCCTTTGCCCCCTAGCTCTTTCCTCTATTTCATTTGACTGTCCTCTTGTCCTACTATCATGCTCAGTCTTCATTTGGGTTTTAGTACTTCCTCTCAGTTACATTACCCTTGATCACACCCTACCAAAACTGCTACTCCCTCCTCACCACTGGTTTGAATCACTTGTTGTTCCCTTGTCCCCTGGGTTTGTTAGCACCACTACCTTTTCCCCCACCTCCCCTTCTCCCATATCCTCCTGGAACTGTCGGTCCCATTGTTTTCTCCTCCAGATTGTTCATCCAGCCTATTTTATTTAGACCTGCATCTAATCCCTCTTTTTAAATAAGTTCTTGTCCTACCCTCCAATTTCCCTTTCAAACCACAACTACCAGTTTCTTTTCAGCCCAGTTTGTCTCAAATCTCAAATTTCTCACATCTTTGATGTATCAAAATAGAGCTGTGCTACACAAGGATCGCAAACATTGGTTTTATTGGGAGTATATTACAAAGTCTTTCTTCTGAGATGTCTCCAGTTGGACTCAAATCTTTAACCTTTGATTAGTAACTTGGAGATTTAAATGTTTACATTATCCAGGTGTAAACTCTTCATAATGGAATAAATAGCATTAAGGAAATTTTCAACAGTCTATACCCTATTCATATCAATTCCCTCTTTCCTTATAAAAAGGGTGACATCATTTGATCCAAAATGGACCTAAATATCTCATGCTCATGATTTTGTTATTTTCTTGTGTTATAAAAATTAAGATAAAATTGAGCATATTGGTGAATTTGTTGCTTCCTTGACACAGTAGTACATGTCTTCAACTCAAGTACTATAGTGGTACGAAGCCTTTGTTTAAAGACAGTAACTATATCCTTAGCCAGAAGAAGTTGCCAATGAGCTAGAATAGTAATATAGGGAATCATAAGGATCCAAGGAACTTCATTTGCCCTTTGCGGGCAGGCATTTTCACTCTGTCTTTCCTCACATCAACAGGGCGATGTCAGGCTTGAATTAACCACACATTTGACTCGAATCTTGCTTATATCCCAACTAGATTACTTGGTAGCCCTTTGTTTTCCTATTCTTTTTTTGATTTGTGATTCTAAAATACCTTTCTAATGACACTCTCTGGCTTAATAAGGTTTAATGTGTCCTCGTTGCCTTTAAGATAAAATTGCATGCACAATTAACTGTAGTACAGCAAGCTAATAATAGCTAGCATTTATTGAATCCCTTTTATGTACACTGTTGTGAACTCATTATATGCAGATTTAATTTCACAATTATTACACTGGGTCAGTATTGTTATTCCCATTACACAGATGAGAAATCTGAGGTTCCAAATGGTAAGAGGCTTAAGATCAAAGAGCTACTGGGTGGTGAAGCCAGGATTTAAACTTTTTTTTAAAAATTCTGAATACATTAGTCTCCCAATTGAGCATGTAACCATGTTGTTCATCAATTAATTCATTTACTTAATTGATATTAATGGCATTTACATCAACAACATATTATGGGAAGATAAAAAGGGACAATTAAATCTGTTGGAGGCATTAAAAAGGCTAGTATTTGAAGGATAAATTAAATTTTGTCAAATAGTGGGAGTGTGGGTTTATGCATGGGGTGGGATTGCTTTTTGCAAATTGGCCTTCCTAGCAGGATCAAGCAGTGTGTTGTTCTGTTTTGTATTGGGTCACTATGACTCAGAACTGTCTTGATGGCACCTAGCAACGACATCAGAGTGAACAGCAGGAGAAATGAACTTTGAAAAATGAAGCATCCTGTTCTAGAAAAATGTAAAAAAAAAGGAAAAATAAATTAAAACTATAAGAAATATTTCTCTCACTGATTTATCCCAAGTTTACTGTTTTTCAGATATATATATGGAAAAGTTTTATCAAGATGGTCACCTACACAAACATGCTGCACTGACCCTTAGAAATGAAAATAAAGGGGAGAGGGAATACAGAGGAAAAAATCACAGCCCTGAATCTTGGAGGAAAGAAAAATAAGTGAGCCAAATAAGAGGGAGAAAATTAAAAGATGGAGACCACACAAAGAGATGAAAGGAAACAGCAAATTCTCCTCTGACCAACTGCAAGGCAAACAGCTCCTCCCACTTCAAAGAGCAAGTTCTGACAAGCCAAAAGGAGGAGGATGGGCTTCCATTGCCCCACACAGCCACTAAATAGATGCAAAGATGGCAAAGGTGCCAGCCTAGTCAAAGCAGCAGCTGGCTGCACTCTGTCTTCACACCCTTGGGTTGAAGAGAGAACCAGGTGATTGCAAAGGTATAGGAAGCAAACAATGGCCAGAGTGCAGGGGAGGCTAGTCCACAGATTTGTACACTAGACTCTGGTAAAGGCAGTTATTTCCTACTAGAGCCTGTCCTTCAGCACTAGTGGGGCTCCTATCTATCCCCTGGAGGGCCCTGGGGCTAAAAGAAGCAACGAGGATTTGCTGGGTTTGGGTTGTAATTTTCCTTCTTTTATTAGTTTTGATAAACCACTATTGCAATTACAAAAAGGATAGAACCAACCCTAATACTCACACCCCCCGCAAACTCTCAAATTCATTGTTATCAAGTCAATTCTGCCTCATAGTGTTCCTGTAGAACAAGGTAGAACTGCCTTTGTGGGTTTCCAAAACAATAACTTTTCATAGGAATAGAAAATCACATCTTTCTTCCAAAGAGCAAATTGTGATTTTAAGCTACTAGCTTCATGTTAGCAGCCCAATATGGAACCCACTGGAGCTCCTTCCAACACCATCACAATCAGCTGTGGGACAAAGATAATGATGAAAAGCAAGCAGCAGCCAGTTCTACCTTTGGGTTTTCTTGTTTTTGTATATTTTTTGCTCTTCTTTTGTTGTTTTGATAAACAAGTAGAAAGCCACAGGATACAAGAGTAGACAAATCATCTCTAATTCTCTATAACCCCCAGTCGACATGGAAATTCGTAGCCACCGTCCTTCTACTCTCCTGCTGGTAGGTTCCTGCATTGGGCTGCCTCAGTTTTTGCTTCGCAGCACTGAAAGAATTCATGCAGCAGAAGCACGTTTGCAATCCAAATGACTTTTATGAGGAAAGGGGGAAGTACACAGTTTCTGGAAAGTATGCAAGGCCACATAGGAGCTGCACAAGAGTTCACAGCTGAACGCAAAAGCCCATGAGGAAAGAATACAGGAACACTAGCCCAAAACCCACACTTCAGAACCATGAAGTCCCAAGGGGCCAAGAGAGCATGGGCCCCACAGGCCCTGGGCAGTAGGCATGCAGGTTCATGTGTGCCCACATGTGGGAGGGCCTTCCACCCTCTGCTTTCAGTGTGCAGCTGGACAAAAGTGGGGTAAAAGAGCATATGGCCTTTGGCCTCTGTATTTAACCCCTCTGGCTGGGGAGCTGTGGTTGGAGGTTGGCTGATCTTACTGGCTGAGTTTAGGCCCACCTGTGTGATGTCATGTAGCTGGACCTGGTATGTGCACCAAGTGAACCTCCTACCTGGGCCTGGAGGGCTTAGTCTGCACATGCTCAGTTTGGAGTTTCCCATAGGTGTCTAATGGTTACCAGATTTCTCCACAACCCCATTGATGTGGCCCTTTGCAGGCACCCCTTTGGTCCCTATCCTTTGCAGGCACCCCCTTTGTCCCTATTCTGGCTACCTAATACTACTATGCATATCCTGGGCAAGAATTTAATAAGCATCCATTGGTGGTGGTGGTGGTGGTGGTGGTACATATATTTTTCCTGCGTGTTTGAGTGTTTTCTCATTTGTCTGATTGCTTTTGTTTTGTTTTTATTATTATTTTCTTACTTGACTTGATAAAGTCATCTGTCCATAAATGACCCAGGAACCTTCACATGTCCAATAACTACAACTAGTAGACAAGAACCAAGTTCCACTATATCACAACTTAGTCAACAAGTAAAATCAAATAGAAAAAAACGGTACAATGTCTCAAGAAAAAACAACAGGCAATTTCTCTTTTTAATCATTTTATTGGACCTCGTACAACTATTATCACAATCCACACATACATACATTGTGTCAAGCACATTTGTACATTTGTTGCCTTCAACATTCTCAAAACATTTGCTTTCTACTTGAACCCTTGGTATCGGCTCCTCATCTTTTTCCCTCCCTCCCCAATACCCGCCCTCATAAACCCTTGGATAATTTACAAATTATTATTATTTGTCATATCTTACACTGTCAAAAGCAGACAATTTCAGTTCACATAAAAGAATAAAATATTTCAAACAGTAATCAATATGCAGAGCCAAAATATCTTCCTCAAAAAGAAAAGGCTTTGGAAATACCAGAAAGGGGATTCAAAAGAATGACTTAGATACATTCAATAGATGGGGAGGGGGGGGAAATCTAGAATTAGTGGGGGGGAAAACAAAACAGAAAAAAAACAATAATGAATCACTCCAGATAACTCTACAAGAGCAATAGGACAAATAATAAAAATTATAAACCATACAATACAACAAATATGAGACCAGCAAATTATTACTATGCTTTTAAAAGTAGATAACACTTTGAAAAAGCAAAATATGGCAACAATGAACGTCAGAATTAGTGATATTAAAGACAAATATCTCAATACCAATTGTGGGATTTAGGGATTATACCAAGTACACATTCCTCACTAAAGATGGAGCCAAACTTGTCAGTCAATTGTTAGTTTAATAGCAATGCCTTGGGAGTGTAGATGTTTGTTTAAGGGTGAGGGACTCAGCAAACAGTCTCTCTCTTGCTCCCTCTCCACCTTCCTGCCTGCTGGAACATTGTCTGCCTCCAAGGCAACATGTGGGCTGCTCTCTCCTGAGAGCTGCTGATCTGCCATGTTTCCATTGACTTTGGATACACACACCTGTGCATCCACTGCCTATGATCATTCTGCTTCCCGTTTTACCATTCTGTGTCACCAGCATGTGGTTACATGAGTCTGAAAAGTGGGCTTATGAACTAGCATCAGGATTATGGACTTCAGTCTGGCAGATCTGGGATGGATTCTTGATATATAATTACTTTTTTTATATAAAGCTCTTTATTACATATAGATGATTGTTACTGGGTTTGTTTCTCTAGACAAGTCAGCCTAACACACCAATATAGGAGAATAATTCATTTAAAAATGGAAGAAAGTCTAAGGATGTTGTACGACATTTTCAAGAAGAATAACACGTGAATCATAAGGATTACAGAGCAGAAAGAATAAAACCTGAACAGATAAATAAAACCTGAACAAAAGCAGTGAAAATTAGACCATGAACAGTTGGAATAAAACTTCCCACACATCATAAAACAGGAGAAAATAACCGTTCAAGATATTGAAAGAATCCCTAGCAGAATGGACCCCACCTTTCCAAATTATTACAACATTTAATAATTGTAACAATATCTAAGTCAAGGAAAGACTAATGAGAGTAGCTCGAGAAAAATGAAAAAGTACTTCCAAGGGGGACCCAATAAGGTTAAGCTCGGATTTTTTTCAACATAAACCATGCAGGCGAGAAGGCACTAGAATAGCATATATAAAATTTGGTGGAGGTGTGGGGGAAACCAGGAATTTCCAAATAAACTAGATAAATTGATAAAAACAAGATCAATCTACAAGAACATTGAGAAGGTGGGGTTCTTTGGACAGAGGCAACAGCAGTCATTTGTCTGACCAGAAATAACACAAATCAGATATACAATAGAGACTAGCATGGCAAAGGATTTAAACTCAGAGTTTTAAATATAAGGTAGATGAAGGACTGCAGTCCAACAACTCTGAAATATAGAAGAAATTGACACATTTCTAGGAACACATTACCTACACAAGCTAGCACAGATTAATGTAAATAACCTGAACAGACCCTTCACAGAAAAATTGTTCATATAATTAAAAATTTCCAACAAAAATATATGGGATCATACAACTTCACTAAGTAATTCTACCAAACAATCAGAGAAAAATTGGTACCGATTCTTTTTTTTTGGTTTCCAAAGGCTATTTTTTTAATCGCTTTATTAGGGGCTCATACAACTCTTACCAAAATCCATACGTACATCAATTGTGTAAAGCACATTTTTACATTCATTACCTTCATCATGCTCAAAGCATTTGCTCTCCACCTAAACCCCTGGCATCAGTTCCTCTTTTTTTTTTTTTATTACTCCAAGGTCAATGTTTATTGGAAACATCCTGCCAGGGGTGTAGGTCATATATGCATAAATAAGATACATGCTAGGGGTGTAGAATAGCTTATTGTATTTAGGTATCATTAAAAAGGTGGAGGGTGGAATTTCATTGCATTATCAATACTCAGTGGAACTCCCACCAAATTACTTTCTCTGCATGGGACTGCTACAATGGTGGGGGAAGAAAGATACTGATAGGATTCACCTGTGAGTAATTGTGAACAAAATTCCCTGCATGCCATTCTGTTTCACAAAATGAGCCCTCTAAGAAGCACAGAGCATGATTTCATCACCAGCAAGAGTCACAGGTGGAGCGAATCTTCTGAACCCAACATCTATCGTACTCTTGCCTGACCTTTGGGTTTTTTTTCTTTTTTAAACATTTTATTAGGGGCTCATACAACTCTTATCACAATCCATACATATACATACATCAATTGTATAAAACACATCTGTACATTCTCTGCCCTAATCATTCTCAAAGCATTTGCTCTCCACTTAAGCCCTCCACATCAGGTCCTCTTTTTTTTCCCCTCCCTCCCCACTCCCCCTCCCTCATGAGCCCTTGATAATTTATAGATTGTTATTTTGTCATATCTTGCCCTATCCGGAGTCTCCCTTCCCCCCCTTCTCTGCCGTCTGTCTCCCAGGGAGGAGGTCACACATGGATCCTTGTAATCAGTTCCCCCTTTCCAACCCACTCACCCTACACTCTCCCAGCCTCGCCCCTCACACCCCTGGTCCTGAAGGTATCATCCACCCTGGGTTCCCTGTCCCTCCAGCCCCCATATGCACTAATTCTATTCAAATGATTCTAGAATATAGAATAGTATAGCAAATTTCTGAATTAATTTTATGGAGTGAGCAGAAACTTGACATAAAACCAGACATTGACAGGACAGAAAATCGCAGACCAATATGTTTTTTGAGTATAGATGCACAAATTCTCAGCAAAATCCTAGACAATAAAATCCAACAAAATTTTAATAACAGCAACAAAATAATACATAATAATCAAGTGGTATTCATGTCAGTTATGGTAGAATGATCTGACATTTTAAAAATGCAATCCACCATGTAAATAAAACAAAGGAAAAACGTGATCATCTCTATTGATGCACAAAAGAAGACTTACAAAATCCCATACCCGTTCCTGATAAAAACACCCAACAAAACAGAATAGAAAGGAAATCCCTCCACATAATAAAGGGCATATACACAAAACCAATGGCTAACACTTTGCGCAATGGGGAGAAACTTAAAGCGCTCCCCTTGTAAATGGAAATCAGAAAGGTTTCTGGATGATATTCTATTTGTAGAAAGCTTCAAAGATGCAACAAAAAGACTGAACTAATTTGAAGATTCAGTAGCATTTAGAGTTACAAGATTAACATACAAAAATCTATTGGATTCTTGCATATTAATGAACAAAACTCTGGAAAGGAAATCAAGAAAGTAATACCATTTACAGTAGCTAGCAAATGAGAAAATATCTGGTAATAAATGTAACGAGAGAAACAAATGTCGAGTACAAGAAAACGTGCAAACCACTACTATTGTAAACCAAGAGAGAGCTACACAAATGTAGGTCTATACAATGTTCATGGAAAGGAAGACTTACCATTCTGTCAATGCTCCACAAAATGATCTAAAAATGTAATGTAATTCAGATCTAGATCACAGCACCAGTCTTAAAACAGACAGTGAATCTAATCACCAACTCTTTATGGAAGGGAACGAGGTCTAGGATAAGCAAAGCACTATGAAAGAAGCGTAAAGCAGGAGGCCTTTCACGTCCTTCCTTCCTTCCTGTCCTCAAAAGCTACTCCACAGTCATGCTAGTCAAAATAACCTTGTCCTGGTACAATGGGAGATAACAAGAAAAATA
This sequence comes from Tenrec ecaudatus, assembly GCF_050624435.1. NCBI lineage: Eukaryota > Metazoa > Chordata > Mammalia > Afrosoricida > Tenrecidae > Tenrec > Tenrec ecaudatus. The sequence goes on along the minus strand of NC_134541.1, from coordinate 65,078,182 downwards.
AGTCCACCTACAGACAGCTGAATTTTGACCAAGGAACTAAACACACTCTATAGAGAAGAGAGTCTGCCTACAGAAAGAAGAGAACCCTAGAATAAGCATACCAATACAGATACTCGGAAAAAAAAATAGGAGACCTTTAGTTTCCATCCTCATAACATAGCCACTGTAGTCAAAGCAGCTTAACACTGGTAAAATGAAGGATAAATAGACCAATGAATTCGCATTTCAATTTAATCAATGGTAAAATAATTTGCAATAGGATACATAGGCAAGTATTTCAGGTGATCAGATATGATTAGGTAAAGGCACTGCACTCATGACCATCTGTAGGTTGGACAGATGGTACTTTTACATTTGTGCTTGTATGTGATCTAATTGTGTCCAAGTGGGAAAGAATTCCTACAAAATTATACAAACCTTTATTTAACAAAAAATATCAATATGAAAAGCTATTGCTTCTCAATATATCCACATTCCTTATCTATACACTTCTGAAGGTGCTGTTTTCAGTTCTCTAATCTTTTCACCTCAAAATGCTCATTCTGACATCTTCATGAGACCCAAATCATGTTGCTATTAAAATATGTATTGTGTTTAGAGAACAACAATAAAAATACATCGTGAGGCATTATCAGGGGCTTGGGGTGTATGGAGAAGGTTTCGTAATGAAATGCATGTCAGCGAGCCCTTGAGAGCCTCCAGAAAATGAGCAGATTCGGTGTCGTGACGGGTGGGAAATTCCTTGGTCCAACTTTCCTGCCTTTCCTTTTTTTTTCTTTCACAAATAAAAATTTCAGTTTTCTTGAAATCACTCCATAATAATCCTTCATAGTTGCCCTTGTGTCCTCTTAGTAAATCTCAAGATTAACACCTTTGGAATCCTTAAAATTTTTAAGCTGAACTTTCTGACTTGAATTTAACTAGGCAAGCCGATCCCCGTGCTCTCCATAGTGGTAAATCCGAGGCTCATCCTCAGTTATGATTGTTATTATAAAATCCTCTCCATTATCACAATTTTGTTTAAATGACATAGAAAAATTAACTCTTTGAGATTGCTGCTAGCTGATCTTTGTGCAATGATTTTGGCATCCATTTGTTAGACTGGATTATCTACAGAAACAGAACCAGCTACATTCATCTATGCGGGGTATCAAAAAAACCTGGATTTTGTTCATATTATGTATTTAATTGTTTGTTTTTACAAAACAACCTTATCATCTTCAAAGTACTCCCTATTACACTGTTTTGACAAACTCCTCGGTTTGGAGGGCTGACCGCACCTCCCTCGTTTTTTCTTCAGCTCTTCTGCTCATCAAATCACTGTCCTTTCCCATTTCTCTTCATTCAGAGAAACAACAAGAAGCAGCAGAGAGTGAGGTCTGGTGAGTAAGGTGCATGAGACAAGAGAGGCATGCTGTTTTTTTGTCAAAGGCTGGCACACTGAGATGGCTGTGTGAGCAGGTGCATTGTTGTGGTGGCAAGACCTGGTGGAATGAACTTCAATTGCACCCTCCCCCACAGATAAAAAAATGTGCATTACCTTGATCTTTGATTTCACTTGAGCATTTTGGGGGGGGGGTGACAATGGCATCTTCCGCTGGCTTGATTGATGCTTGCCTTGCCTTGAGGGTTGTAAGAATAGCACCATGTTTCATCATCAGTAATGACCTTGGGGGAAAAAAAGTCTGCATCTCTTTGGAGCATTTCTTTCAAAGCATAGCATGTTTCCACTTGGTGCTCTTTTTCCAGGTCAGTGAGAACCTGAGGCACAAATTTCCCTGCAAGCCTTCTCATTCCCAAGTCTTCCATTATAAATTAGTGAACCGAGCTTCGAGATAACCCAGATAACTTCCTCATCTCTTCTCTGGTCCATTGATCTTTGTGATAGTTAGGTGTATCATGCCAATTAGGCCAATAGGAATGTGTGGGTGGAGTTTAATCAGGTCACAGCTTGATTGGAGGCCTAAGAGATAAATGATTCTGCAAGGGCATCCCCTGTCTCTCTTGCTCCCTTGTAGTCAGACCAGCTTGCTGCTGGTTTACTTAGTTCTCTGCCTCAACCTGTTTGCTACACTACCTTTGGGCCAAGGCAACCCATGAATCATGTCACTAGAGCTTGAGGTTTCTTTGAGAACTGTTTGGCTATGCTGCTGGTGTGTACATTGTTTGAGCTTGAGGCAGGTGGAGCTTGTCACCGTGTTGGAGTTCCAGATCTAGTCTCCATGCTTGAGTTCCATATCCCATCAGGGCTTGTCTCAATAAGCTTCTGTTGCTTACCCACCCATTGAGGTTTGAAAGCCTGCCGATGATCAGCTAAGGTGCAACGATTAGTCTTTCCTTGTTCTGAGCATAAAGGAATGAATAAAATCAAAGACTCACCCAAACAAGTAGTCCAAACAGCTAGTGAACTATGTGAACCTTAGCCTCCACTACCGTGATAAAGGTGAACTAGATCACGCCTAAACTAGATAGAACTATCACTAATGACAACTTTGAAAGGGCTCGCGACAGAAGGTCCTGGATAGAGTGGAAGGAAAATGTGGAACAAAACTGAAAATTATTAAAAAAAAAGATCGGTCCTAAGGGTCTGACAGAGACTGGTACAGCTCCTAGATGTGGCCTTTAGTCAATCTTCAGACCTACAACTGAATTCACCTTCATGACTCAATTCTCAGCAAAACAATGGGCAGGTCTATTATGAACAGCAACAGCGGGAGGCAAGCACTCCTCAGAACAATCAACCAGAAGAAATCAAAAGGGCAACATTTGCCCTGTGATACCACTTTGAAGGCAGGAATAAATAAGAAATAAGGACAAATGAAAATGTTAAGCACAGTAAGGAAGAGAGAAAAGTGCTGTTACATTGTGGGGCCTGCAATCAATGTCATGAACCAAAAATATGTATGAATTGTTGCAGGGAATAATAATTTTCTCTGTAAACTTTCACGAAAATCATAAAAATTAAACACAATGAAACAAAAACCTACAGGGTATCACTGTTTCCCTTTTTGTCCCATGAAGCTCTTCGCCCCAGGTCAATTTTCTCTCTGCTCTCACTGGTTCTGTTTCCAACTTCTTGTGTCTCAGATAAGACATTTGGGATTGGTTATGCTCTCCTCCTGCCCTTTCCACACCTCTTACAGCAGTCCTTCACGGTCTGCCCCAGATACATCACTAAAGGGACAGTGCAGTAGGAAGGCTTGCAGCCCAAGGTATTTCTTCGTGCTAAATTTAACTTTACTCCTGTTACCTCAAGCAAGCCATTTCCCATCTCTGTGTCTGTATCTTGCCTCATATGAAATGGAGATAATAACACTTACCTTCTGCATCCCACCAGGGTGTTATGAGGATTAATTAAAGTTCTTTGAAGATGACAAGTCCTGAGTATGGTTATTATTAGCTAAGCAAACTGCCTGTCTTAATGCCAAGGGTCTGTGAGAGGGCCAGATGAGGTCCCTTAAGCACAGGCCTCAATCCCATTCGTTCTCTGTATTAGTTCTTGCCAGCGCCTGCATGCAGGAACCTGGGGGAGTGCTCTTTGGAGAATATGCTTTTTCAATGGGATTAAACTGCATAAATAATTGAAAAGGGCCAATGTGCCTAAAGAGTATAGAGCACTTTCTCATTACTTCCTGCCTCCCCAACCCCTCTGTGGTGACATGACTCAGAGTCCTCTATCCTGTCTGAGGTTAATAGTACAGAGGCCAGTTTTAATTAATACTTGGAATCTACATACTATTTTTTTTCAATACAAAATATTTTCCAAAGCGGTATGTACAAAACCAAAGAGTGGCTCATTTGTTCTCATTTCCAAGGTGGATTAATTGAGGTGGAGAAATAGTTACTAACTAGATTAAAGACACAAAGGGAACATAACAAAGCAAAATCTCAATTCTTAAGCTCAGATATTTTTGCATTGGAGATTTTGAGTTGTTTAAAATATGTTGTATTTTTACATTTAAAGATGACTCTTCGTTTAGCACCAATTTTTGCGACTTTGCTGTCATTAGTTGCCATCAAGGTGATTCCAGCCTATGAAGGCTGAGTTTGTAACAAAAGGAAATCTCGCCCAGCTCTGCACCGTCCTCACAATGGTTGCAATGGTTAAGTCCATCATGTAGACTTTTGGGTACCTCATCTCTTTAAAGGTCTCCTTCTTTTGCATTAGCAGACTAATTTCTAAGCACAAGATCTTTTTCTAGTATTTGTTTTGTCCTGATCAGGTATTCAAAGAAAGATGAATGCTAGAAATCTGCACTCCAAGGAGCATTTGAGCTGCACTGATTGGCTATTCCCTCACCCCCACCCCGGTATTCACTGTATATTCAATAGGCTGCTACGATACTATCACGATGCATCAGTTCTTCTCAGTCCTTGTATGCCTATGAGGTGACTGAAGAGCCCCGCACTTGAGTCAGGAGCACGTTAGTCATCAAAGTAACATTTTTCCTTTTTACCCCTTTACATAAGTCTTTTGAAGCATATTTTCCCCCATAAAGTGCATCATTAGATTCCTTGACTGCTGCTTCTTTGGATATTGATGGTGAATCCACGTCAAACAAAATCCATGATGTAATTTTGATTTCTTTGCAATTTATCTTCATGTTGTTTCTGGGTGTTGCTTTGACCATATTTGCTGCTTCTATGATCCGGTGTAACAGAGTGAAGGCTGTAGTCTGTTCCCTTCATCACGACGTGCTGCTGGTCAGCTCCCTGCAGTCGCAAGGTGACTTTGAAGCACCAGCGGTAACTGACTCCTGAAGGTAAACTGGTGAGCTTCTGGCTTTTCTCGCTTTCATTCATCACTATTTTCACATTTACAAATAAAATATCTCTATTTGAGGGACTTTCATTCTAGTCGATCATTTCAAATGCCTTACCTCCTCTCTGACAACCTTGAAAAATTTGATGGTGTCAGTGTACATCAAGACATCTAGAGATGGTCTGGCCAGTGAGGATGGCCAAGAAACAGCTTCCTCTCTTTCAAACTTTATTTCATCTGACTTAGAAGACACAATATTAAAATTCCCTATCAACTCACATCTCTGCATCAAATTAATGAACTATTTCTCCCCTGTCCTTTATGGTACAATTGATGTTTAAATCTGTATGCAAGGTCTCACATTAGTGAATATTTATTTACCATTTGTGTTAGGCTGAGTTTTCTAGAGAAGCCGTGGGTCAGATGCCAGATGGACCACTCCTTAGACTCACACAGCTGCTAGTGGTTAACACAGGAAGGTGAAGCAGGAAACTGGGAGGTCACAGGCTGATGGGTGCAGAGTATCATGGATCTAAGGTCCGCAGGAAAAAGGCAGGGTGCCACATCCTGGACGGTCAGCAGACTATGGGGTCTGTCAACTTGAGAACCAGATGCGCAATTCAAGTGTACAGGAAGTGAAGAGGGGTGAGAGAGATACATGGAGACAAACCCACAGACAGAGACAGATATAATCTCAGCGACTCAGTTGTTTAAAACTTGTATTTGCCCTGATCCTTGCATGCAATCTATGACATTTTCCCGAACAGTGATTTAAAGGGGAATTCTAGTATGTGTGTTATTCCCTTTTAATATGTCTGTGCTGCAAAGAAAAACAACTCTTGATAAATGAGAGAAAATGTTTTGAGAATGATGATGGCAACATATGTACTAATGTGCTTACACAATGGATGGATGGATGGATGGATGGATGGATGGATGGATGGATGGGTTGTGATAAGAGCTGTAAGAGCCCCAAATAAATTGATTTTTAAAAGATAAAGAAAAACCAAAGCAAGACAAAGAGTTGATAAATTGTTAAAATTGTAGAAATAAGAGTGATAGTGAAGTACAGAAAATTAAAAAAAATTCTTTCCATATATTTCAAAGTAGGGATAATTCCATTTCCCCCAGACCACAAAATAATGTGTTTAATATGATACGAAAAACATAACTCCTTATATACAGACATTTTCTCTAACTTCTTATAACATCACTTTCCCTATGTCATTTTCCTTTCTTGTCTATCACAAATATTAAAACATTCCATAATTTAAGACAAATAATTTCTTATTGAATTCTAAGTGAGGAACTTCGGAAAGTTCATGTAAAACTTGATGTCAAAGATAATGGCATTTCCCCACAAACTTTCTGAAGTTCCTTTAAACTATGCAGTATAACCTGATTTTGTTCTAACAACTGCTTCTCGGTGTGTAAAGGTTCTGAATGAGCACGATTCTGGAATTCCTATTCTTTACAGTGTTATCCATCATTTGTTAAGACTATCACCGTCAAATGCCTTGGGGTAGTCAATAAAGCACAAGTAAATATCTTTCTAGTATTCTCTGGTTTCAGTCAAAATCCATCTGTCATCCAATATTATACCTGCTGTCAATGTCTCCTAAAGCAGCTTGGGTTTTTAACAGATCTCTGGCTATGCTCTTGGATTATCTTCTGCAATTGTACTTTCTTGTGATATTGAAGATATTGGTTGATAACTTTGACATTCTGTTGGGTCACCTTTCTTTGGAATAGGCACAAACATGAGTTTCTATGAGTATGTTGGTCAGGTTGCTTCCAGGGCTGCATCCATTTGTTAAAACATTCCAAATGGCAGTCAATTTCTAGGGCCTTTTTAATTTAATTTAATTTTTTTTTTTTTTGCTATTGCCTTCAGTGCATCTCGAAAGTCTTCCTTCAATACCATTCGTTTGATCGACCAATTATTTTGGTCCAGTGTCTCTATGTTTTTCCATCTTCTTTCAGTCTTTCCTGAATCATTCAATAGTTTGCCAAATAAAATCATTCAATGTTGCATCTCAACATGTGAATTTTTTCTTTCATTCTTTCAGCTTGAGAGATAGCGTGTGTTCTTTTCTTCTTGAGATAGCAGTTACAATTTTCTGGCTAGCTCTTTTACATGGTCATTTTTCCCCACTTACTTTAGCAACATTTAACACACAAGTTTCAAAGTCTGAGGACGAAGGGAACAGTGCGTGGCCTTATTTGATTTCCTCTGGCCTCAGAAGGAAGAAGAAACATTCAACTCCACATCTGCTCAAGGGTGGCTCCTGTGGAGCAGAGGTTAGACGTGCCTCCGCCTTCCAATCTTCTTTACCCCATCCTGTCGGCAGCTGTCCTTCACACAGCACTCCACTGTCCTGCTGAGTTTGAGAATCCATTGAAATGTCTATAGACAACTCACAGGCCATGTACACATTATAGGAGTTTTTTAAGAGATTTTAACAGGTTATAAGAATCAGGATCTGAAAACACTAAGAATATAGCAACTCTTTTCAGCCAGGCCAGTAGGCACATATCTCTCTGATTCTCAACTTCAACTGCTGCCCATCAGGGTCTAAACTGCTCAGGTAAATGTTACAAAATTCATTTAGTGTTTCTAACTACCCAAAGTGCACTCCCTCCACACATCAGCCTCCTGCCCAAAGACACTCAGCTCTATTGTTTCCATGGACTAGGAAGTTGGTCACTCTCTTTAATAGTCTCTGCTGCTACTGTCTCTGAGAGGAATAAATGCTGCCTCTGCCATTTTGACTCTTCATTCTCTCTGCTTTTGAGATGCCGGGCTTTACACTCACTGGAATAGCAAAACTAACCAATCTCCACGTTAGAACCCTCTATACTGTATTTGCACATACTCACCCATTCATTTGGTGGGAATCACAAAGACCATAGCTAGACAAGACATACTAAGTAAATGCAATTCTGTCACTGTGTCCACTTTGATCTTTCTTTCTACTTGTTCGCTATACTTATTCAATCTGTATTGCAAACAAATAATCCAAAAGTTGTATTATATCAAAAGAAGGCCACATCAGGTGTGGGGGTGGAGGAGGGGTGGAGTCATTACCAGCCTATGACATAAACAGGTGGCATAACGTAGCTTGATGAAATCGAAGAGATCTTTAAACCCTTGAGGAATATCAAAGACTACAGCCTGCAGTATGAATTGTTATTTAATGTAAAGAAAATAAAAGACCTCATGATTGGACCAATAGAGAGTATCCTGATTAACAGAGAAATGATTGAGTTTATCAAGGATTTCATTTAATTGGATACAAAATTAATGCCCATGGAAGCAACAGTCAAAAAATGACTTATTTCATTAGGGAAATCTGCAAAATCAATTCTTATAGTATTAAAGATCAAAGCTGTCACTGTAAGTACTAAAATGCACCTGACTGAAGTCATGGCATTTATGTGCATATGACAGTTGAACAATGAATAAGGAAGATCAGGGAAGAATTAATGCATTTTAGTCTACCATGGACTGCCAGAAGAACAAACAAATCTGTCTTGGAAGAAATATAGCCAGAATGCTCCTTCGGAGTAAAGTACTTAAGTCTCATGCACCTTGGACATGTTATCAGGAGAGCCAACTTCTTGGAAAAAGCAACCGTGTTTGATATAGTAGATGGGATGTTATCACAAAGCAGTGCAAAAATGGGCCCACATAGAGCAACCGTTGTGAGGCAGGCAGAGGACTGGGCAGTGGCTCATTCTCTTGTAAGTAGGATCCCCATGGGTTGGAACTGACTCCAGAGCAGCAGCACAGGGAGATTGTTCCTAGTGTTTCCATTACTGAGAGGCTTCCCAGCGAACAGCATAGCCCATTATGTCCTGGAGGCCTTTATGGCAGTATCACTCGCAATTAGGCCATAGTATCCTGATTAATGAACTTGTTTGTTACTTCACCTGCCTACCCTATTTTGGAAATGGTGCTACAGCAATTGCCTTTAATTTCTAGTTTTATTAAAATTTTTAATTCACACGGGTTTACCCTTTTGCCTGTAATAGCTGCACAAAGAAACAAACAACAGCCAGGAAGAGCCATAAGCAAACCTCAGAGAACTAAGTCATAATTGTATAGCCTGCAACCCACAGTCATTTTCTGGGCTACAATTTTTCTAGCGTGCCTTGCTGCCAGAGTGTGGGGTGTAAACAGACATGTGCTTTGGGGAAAGGAAGATTGAAGCTGAGAGGCAGGAGCCAAAGTAGAAGGTTAAGGTGTCTTATAAAAAACAAAAGCTTTACAAAATTAAAGCTGTACGAGCACAAAGATTGCCTTTTGAATTGTGCAAGTGAGATTTGCTTTCGTAAATCCAGTTCAGGTTCCTGGCCTGTCAGTCTTGGCTTCCGTCTCCCTGTGAATGTACACAGTGGGTTTGAGTAGTGATTGCTGGACACTTTCCACACGCTGCTGAATAAAGACGTGGTGTTAATTATATTTTTAATCAATAGCAATAATCTAACAATATAATTTAAATATACAAATGATAATAATTGATAACAGCAAAAGTAATGTGAACTCTATTAACATGATTCAAATCAGAAAGCTGTAAACATCAATAATTCACTTTTTTTTCTTTTTAGTCAGTTGTGATATCAAAGAATGTAGTATCACGGAGGCAGGTTTCCCTCAGAATATTATGACAATAAGAAGAGGAGATTAAGAGAATTAATCATCACTGCAATTCGTACACTTTTATGTCTATTGCTTTCTTTTCCCTACCCCCGTTGTAGATCTCTCAGACACAAGCTTGCCCTGAATATCGCACAGCTGTTAATCCATGCAGTCTTGAACCTCGATCTGTCATTTTCATTTTCCACTTAGGGACCAAAGGGACACTCTTTTGACAGCTGGAGACTGGTTAGAAATCTGTGGCAGGCACTGGGAAGAGGGAGTGGGCCAAGGGAATGAAGGAAGACTGTCCCAGGTGCATTTCATGTTTGTTTCTTATTTTTCTCTTGCTTGCAAGTCTGTGGCACCTTTCTGAGATACACCGTACTCTTAAAATTGATGAACGCATTTCTTTCCCTGATTTTTTTCTTGTTCTTTTTCTCCTCTTCTTATTTTAGGTGTTCTGATTTTCTCCAAGCCATTTAACTCCTGATAAAGAGAGAGGGGGAAGCGGTAAACTACAAGGAAGAAGAAGTGTTCTAAGATGGATTGTAGTAAAGATTGTACAAGTATCACTGAAGACAAACATGTGCATAAGCAAATGTGAGGAAGAAAGCTGATGGTGCCCGGCTATCAAAAGATATAGCATCCGGGGTCTGAAAGGCTTGAAGATAAACAACAGTCATCTAGCTCAGAAGCAACCAAGCCCACATGGAAGAAGCACACCAGCCTGTGGGACCACAAGCTGTGGAATGGATCAGGTATCAAGCATCAAGGAATAAAAAATCATATTGTTGTAAATGAGGATGAGTGCAGAGTGGAGACTCAAAGCCCATCGGTAGGCAACTGGACACCCCCTTACTGAAGGGTAGTTGGGAAGAGATGAGCCAGTTAGGGTGCAGGGCAGCCAAGATGAAACATATAACTTTCAACCAAAAAAAAGAAACATATAACTTTCCTGTAGTTCTTAAATGCTTCCTTCCCTCTGGCCCGCCCCCTCCCACTATCATGATCCCAATTCTACCTTACAAATCTGGCTAGACCAGAGGATGTACATTGGTACAGATAGCAACTGGAAACACAGGGAATCCAAGGCAGATGACCCCTTCAGGATCAGTGGTGAGAGTGGCAATACCTGGAGGGTGGAGGTAATGTAAGGTGGAAAGGGGAAACCGATTACATGAATCTACATATAGCCTCCCTGGGAGATGACTGGCAGAGAAGAGGGCGGGGGAGACATCGGACAGTGTAACATATGACAAAATAATAATACTTTATGAATGATGAAGGGTTCATGAGGTACGGGGGAGTGGGAAGGGAGAGGGAAAATGAGGAACCGATATTAAGGGCTCAAGTAGAAAGCAAATGTTTTGAGAATGATGATGGCAACAAATGTACACATGTGCTTGACACATGGATGTACGTATGGATTGTGATAAGAATTGTATGAGCCCCCAATCCAATGATTAAAAAAAGATTGTACAATTCTTCTTGATATGGTTGAATTATTGAATTGTATGATATGCGGATGAAGTGCTAGTAAAACTGTTAATATATATGTATTGTAGAGTGTCAGTTAAGAAGCACTTTAAGCTATTTTCGGAATTGTATAAAGTTTGTGCTCTTTATCTGCTATTAAAAAAAAGCTTCTGACCTGGAGATTGAAGGAAGTCAAAAGGAAAAGCTGGTGCCCAGCTATCAAAAAGAGCAGTGGTTGCAATCTTTTTTAAAATAGTTTTTCTGGGACTCTTACAGCTCTTATCACAATCCATCCATCGTGTCCAGCATGTTTGGTATCAGGCATCAAAGACCCAGAACATAAAAAATCATATCGATGTGAATGAGGGGAGGGCAGAGTGGAGACCCAAAGCCTATCTGTAGACAATTGGACACCCCCTTACAGACCAGTCACAGGCAGAGATGAGCCAGAAAAGCACAGAAGAAATATACAGCTTTCCTCTAGTTCTTTAATACGTCTGGAATCTTAAGGGCTTGTATTCAAAGAAGCAGCCATCTAAGTGTGGTATCAGCTAACTAATTTCACATAGAAGAAGCATACCAGTCTGTATGATCCAAAAATGATAAGTAATAAAATCTAAAACCAAAGGAGAGAGTCGTCTCGGAGCTTAACTTGTGAACACCCAATTTATAGAAGTGTGTGGACGACAGTGTGAGCCCCAAATCCATTTGCAGATTCATAAATGGATTAAGCCTCTTACGAGTCCCCGCTGGCCACCGTCATGGAATGGAAATCATTTCCCTATCAGAGAGAAAGTATTATAAACCAGATTATGGCAGATGTAGTTAGGTTAAAATGCAATACTTTATCAGTTGATCTTCCTTTTGACCCATTTTAAATTTGTTCTAGTTGTTAATATTTCCTGATTTTTCCATGATTGAGTTTTCCTCTGCTTTAATATTGTTGCTGGTTTCTTTCTTTTAATATATATTTTCAGGGGGGTTTGTTCGGGTTTGATATATTTTCCAGTGTATGAAGTCCAGGATATGGAAATGTACAGAGACAGTGACTGGTGGAATGGCTTCCTGCGGATAAAGGGGAGATGGGAGGGAGAGGAGGAGCACATAATGAATACAAGAAGGGAACAGTGGTCTAAACTGGTTTTAGTGATGTTTACTCAGCTCTTCTTAATCTGTCTGACCTATGGAATGTATGACACATGAGTTATATATCTCAATAACAGTACTAAAAACTTAATGAAAATAATCAAAGCTAAAAATCCTTTTTTTTAATCATCAAGAAAGTTGAACTGAAGTGCCAGTAAAATAATTTCCCACAACATAATGTATGGTACCTTTTAAGAGACGATTATAAATGCCCTTAAATATTTTAAGAAGAAAGGTTATTTTGGAATTTAAGTTAAACATAATTACACCTACATTTTTCCACAAAGAAACCAATAATGTGATGCACCTGATATTTCACCAGACTCTGAAAACCAGAAATAGAAAGCTAAATAATTTGGCATAGCTTACAAATCTCGAGTCATTTTTCAATGAATCTACAACAAACAAACATGTGTCTTCTCTAAACTTTATTTAGAAACAGAAATAATTAAAATCCATTCCGTGAACCAAGAAGTCAATCGTATAAGTGATTTTCTTGAATTGTCTCCAAATACAAAGTTACACCAGAAACTTGTGATGACTAAGATTTTCCGAGGGGCTCTCAGTGAGATTTTACATGACTGCTCCCGTGACTTTTTAAGTACATAACTTTGTAAATATGTCCTGCCTGTAGGAAATACTATCATCTGTTCAGTTGTCTTGATATTTATGTGTATATCTAGCAAACTCTGTGTCTCCTCTGCATGCCGTCATAGCGAGCAACCATAGAGTCAGTTTCAGACTCATGACAAAACCAGGCCAAATGAAAAAAACATGGCTGCTCCATTCACAGGATCAATTGAACAACTGACTGTACTGAACCTCTGGTTTTCTTCGGTTGATTTTTAAAAGTAGATCACCAGGACATTCTTCTTAGTCTGTCTTAGTCTCCAATTCTGCTGGAAAGCATTCCATCTCGTGACAACATGCTAGCCTCCCTTGACAGATGGATCATGGCTGAGTTTGAGGTTCATTTGCCTTGAATCAAACACATCTCTCACATGGAAGGTAAATATTTTATCATTGAAACACTGGTGGCCCCACCTATTGCCTGCATAGTGTTCCACTTATAATATTGCTTTGCAGTTTTATTCGTTCATTTAAGCCACAACTCAGGGGCCTTCCATTATAAAGAAGGTAGATAGATAATAAACATTTACCTGGTTTTCCACCAGAATTTTATCCAAATCAGGCCACACAGTGACTATATATGATACATACCAAAATCTTATTTGTCAAAATGAATTTAATTGTATATGTAATTGTTGCCCACCTGAAACAACTGCATCCTTTCTTTGGAGTCTTCTCTCTGGTGACACTCCTGCAGTTGTCAGTAGATGTCTCATCTGTGCTTGAGACATCAAGCTATTTCTCACTAGGCTGAGACTTGGTTCCCTTGTTTGTTCTGGTTTTTAATTAAGAACGACCTCCGGAGTGGCTATTGCTTTTGCCATTCTTCTAAGAGCTCTTCTCTGGACACACTATCCACTGTCCTCTCTGCCCTTGTTTTCAATACCAGTTTACTGCTCAATGTTTGACCTAGTCTGCTGCTGGTCATGCTGTGGGCTGTTTGCTCTCCGTATTGCTACCAGCATCCCTTGGGGTTTATTGATTGCTACTACAAGGTTACCAATAAGACTAGGAAAGCCTGACCTAGAGAGTGTAATCCAGTGAGCCTCTGCTAACGTTCTATTGGTCAGTCTGCTTGGTGGCACGTCCTTTGCGCTCACTCGCATGTCTATTTAAGGCCACCGCTGATCGCATGTCTTGGATAAGCTTTGAAATGTTCCCTGTTCTGGGATTTTCTTTCATCGAGAGGTTCTACAGTAGGTTGCTTGGATCCTGAGGCCTGCAGTTTTACACACACAGGTTTTCATTCTTTAAAGCACCCATTGAATGTGACTGTTAGGTTTCTCCAATAAAATTTCGGTTTTGGCTTCAAAGATGAAAGACTTCACACTGAAGGCCGTTTTGTAATCCAAGTGGGTGTTTATGAAGGACAAGTTTCAGTTGCAGGGGTCCTCCAACTACGGCCCGCAGGCCACATGCAGCCCGCCGAGGAGATTTATCCAGCCCACCAGGTGTTTTTGCCCCGTTTGTTTTTACTTCAAATAAGATATGTGTGGTGTACACAGGAATTTGTTCATAGTTTTTTTAAACTATAGTCCGGCCCTCCAACACGTCTGAGGGACAGTGAACTGGCCCCTGTTAGGCAGCTTAGCCTAGGGAATTGGGAAGTCCACTGACGCATGCCCAGGAGAGCCAGCATAGGACAAAGCTGGATTTTCCCGCTGGTGGACGCGGATGGGCGTTACATGTGGAGCAGCCCACCTGGGCCAGGTGATTGCAATTCAGCCAATGCGATCGACCTGGGGTTGTTCACCACGCCTCCCCCGGGAATACTTGAAAAGGCAGGAACCGGGAGGGAGAGGGGGCTTGTCTTGTCTTGTCTGGTCATCTTCTTGGGAGGAGAGAGATCCTTATGTGACCCAGAGCAGTCTACCAGGCCGCATGGTCAAAGGAATCCTATGGGTGCTGCGTAAAACCTGAAGCTTCTTTTAACTCTCATTAAATTCACTTGGTTCAGAGCTTGGCTTCGGCGTGAAATTTTTTCACGCAGAGCCGAGGACTGAGGTTGGAATCTAGTCCTGGAGAGAGAGAGACCTTATAGCCCCCTGTTTACAAAGTTTGAGGACCCCTGGAAGGGTTCACAAGTGGGCACAAGCAACCTGTGGAAAAGAGCAGCCCCTCATGTGGAAGTGGGGAATAGTGTCTAGGGACTGAGGAGTCCAGGGAGCAAGGGCCCGGAGGACATGCAGGCCAGAGAATGATGGGCCAGCGCACGCAGAGGCAAGAGGCCTGGAGCAAGAGAGCAAAGGGGAGGGAGAGGGCATGCCAGAGCTGGCTCCCTGCCTTTATTCTAGCCCACCCCCTGGCTGGAGGAAGGCCTAGTTTAAGGTATTGGTTGTCCCCATTGGCTGGGTTTAGCCTGCCTGGGTCTAGTTTGGACCACCCAGGTGTACCTCCCATCTGGCGGGCGGGGGGGTGGGGGGGGCTTGATGGTGAGCAATGCCAGTTTGGGGTCTTCATAGATGTCTAATGGCTGCCTGATTTATTCCCAACCTCCTCTACGGGGGCCTTTGCAGGCATGGGAGGGACAACCCACCCATCCCTAAATCTAGCTGCTTAACAAGAGCAGCTGAATTGAGATGGAATTTAACAAAAATCCGCATACTGCTTTTTGTTTGTTTATTTGAAATATTATACTTCCTTAATCTTCTATTTGATTTACAGGGTCATTTGCTTTGCCTGACTCATTTCTCTACGATTAATTTCTTCACAAGCACAAGTAAATGCATTGACATCCAGTTGATTTCAACACACAGAGCAGAAGAGCTCCAATTGCTTGAGGAAGTTTCCTTGGGGCTGTAATCTCTAAGGAAGCAGATGGAAATTCCTTTCTTCTGCCGTGCCACAGTTTGGGTTTAAACCACCATTTTTATGTTAATCACAAACTATTTGACCCAGGGATGTGAATTTCCTCACAGAGGCCCTGATATCCCAATAGGAACCTAAGTTTTTCCAAATATGCACTTAAATCACAAGTGTTCGTGTATGTATGATTCAGGAATGCACTACCCAGGATCTCACTGAGAGTCAATGGATACACAGAAATATAGAACAGAGATGGCATAAAATATTAAGTTCTACTTGTCAATTACTGCTAATCTTGGAACCCCTGCATGTTATAAAGGAGGATAATAAATTAGATTTTATTTTTTTTAATCCTCAAAGCCTTCAGAACTTATTCATGACATGAATTCTGAAGATACTAGGTGTATTAATCCTTCAATTACTTTTATTTTTTCACCACAATAGATCTTTTGAATATGGATAAGTTGTCTCATTTTTATGGTTGAGATACTGGAGTTTGACATTATTTAAGTAAAACAATTTTTAATTCAGAAATTATGACTTAAAGTTCAATGTTACCTGCAAAATCCTATAGCGTCAGTTTACACATTTAGCTTAGAATGTACATATTAGGAGCTCTAACTGACTTCTACCTAAATTAAAGGGATGCAGAAAAGGTAGAGTGAGATATTATTAGACTTTGTCTGCTAAGACTCTTGGTTATCAAAACAATTTGTATGTCTGGAGGATTGAAGAAATTCTCTTCCCTCCTTATTTGAGCATATCTAGCGCAGTAAGGTATCATGGAGATAAACTGATGCATCTGTCTTACTTCGTGTAATTAGCAACAATTCTAATTAAGAGATGTCAATCTTTCAAAAGCTGAGGAATGCAGAAGCTGATGGCTTGTCTTCTATCAGAACATGAATCCCTGAGAGAAGATGTTGATGCCTGTGTCTGATCACCAATCCACTGTTCGTTTCCAAAATTAGATAGTCCACATGCTGATTTTGCTATTGTTAGTTGCCAGTTAGCTGATTCTGAAGCATGGAAATCCCTGATAGGAAGTAGAACTGTTTCATAGGATTTTCATAGCTGAGCTCTTTGGGAAGGAGATCCGCAATTCTGTCTTCCAATGACCCTCTAGGTGGGTTCATTTTGTTGGCCATTTGACTAGCAGTTAAATGGTGAACAGTTTGCACCCCCAGGGGGTTCTTGTTTTTCACTAACTCACATTATACATACATTGTGTGTTATATGGCTGTGGCATATATTATATGTGGTTTAACGTTATACAAGTCAAGATAAATAGGCATTTACTGCTGACTCAAAGGTGTGAGGGTCAAACCCATCAGTGGGTTTGGAAGGCATTGAGCTTATGTTAACGGGCAAAAGCAACTCAGAAAAGAAGAGTGAGAATGATTGTATAATTCAAATAATGTCATCCATATTACTGAATTTTGTATTTAGAAACAATTCAATTGAGGCATGTTGTCAGTAATACAGCAAAATAAATAAAAGTATTTTAAAATGATATGAGGCATGTATAAATGCTAAAGCAGGTAAGTACTGATTAAATCATTGATAATTAAAATAGAATAGCATTGAACCTGCCTGCTGCTGGAAAGATGTGCAGATCTAGAAAGCTCCTGGACCGTGTCGTCATGAGTGACAATGAGCGCTTGGGTTTTTGTTATACCAGGAATAATGGCATTCTTCACAGACTGGTGTTTCCTGATAACCTGTCCATAGTGTGTGAGAGAGTTTTACCATCCAAACTTCGAAGGAGAATTCTAGTTGTATTTATCCTGGCAGATTTTATTATTATTATTATTTTTGCATCACCAATTTCTTCACCACCACTGCAATTTAATTTAAATCCATCAATTAGCTGGTCTCCATTGTTCAGTACTTGGCTTCCACATGTATATGAGGCTCGGTCAGCCCACCTTACTCCTCAAAGTGACATCCTTGCTTTACAACCCTTTAAAGAGTTCTGTTAGCCCAATTCAATACATTGCTGATTTGCTTTGACTGCTGTGTCCATGAACAAACAATAATTGTGGATCCAAGAATAAAGAAAGCCTTGAAATTTTCTATCTTTTGTCCATTTTAAGTAACATTGTCTATTGATCCAATTATGAGGAATTTGCTTTCTTTACACTGAGGTATAATCCATACTAAAGACTGTAGTTTTTGATCTTCATCAATAAGTGGTTCAAGACCTTAGTTTCAGCAAACCAAGTTGTCATCTATATCTCGTAGATTGTTAATAACTTTCTTCGTACATACCAGCATCTCTAGTTCTTTGTTTAGTGTTCACGTTGAATAAGTAGGATGGAAATATACAATCTGGACATACATCTTTCCGGATTTTCAATCATGCTTCCTGGTTTAAGTCATTCAGTATTCCTTCATTCTGTTTGAACGAGTGACTCTTGGACTCTGCACATGAGTGAAACTAACTGTTCAGGAATTCCCATTCTTACAAAGGTTATCCATAGCTTGTTATGATCAAAATCATAGAATGATTTTGAATAGTCAATAAGCCACAAGTAATCATCTTTCTTGTTATTCTTGGCGTTCAGCCAAGATCCAGTTGATTTCAATACTGATGTCCCTCATTCCACCTCAACTCCTGCATCCAGCTTGAGTTTCTAGTAGCTTCCTGTCAATGTATTGTTGCAACTTGTATAGTACTGAATGATTTTACTTACATGTGATACTCATGATATATCTGATAATGTTT
Source organism: Tenrec ecaudatus (assembly GCF_050624435.1). Classification (NCBI taxonomy): domain Eukaryota; kingdom Metazoa; phylum Chordata; class Mammalia; order Afrosoricida; family Tenrecidae; genus Tenrec; species Tenrec ecaudatus. The sequence continues at coordinate 65,059,993 of NC_134541.1, read as the reverse complement.
GCCTTCTATGGAGTTGGCTTTCTTCAGAATAGAAACAAAGATGGATCTCATCCAGTGTGTTGGTTAGGTAGCTCTCTTCCAATCATTTTCCTGAATTAAATTTCTAGTACTGCCAGGGCAAGAGCTCTTCTTCAGAGTAATTCTTTGTATCGGGGTGTTTTTCTTTTGTTTGTGGCTGTTTTTCCCGATTTTTGTGCGAGCTGTGATTGACTGCTATTGTCATGGAATCATGGTGCAGGTATTATTCTTGGCTGGGTTGCTGGATTGTGTGGGGGAAGCTGACTCTTGCTGAGTTGTTATGATGGTCAGGTCTTCCTTGCCTAGGGGCAGGGAAGACAGGGACCTTTTTGCAGGGCTGCAGAAGTGGCAGAGACATCCATTATCAGGTCCTGGGGACAACGCAAGCCTTCCTTCACTGGGTATGGCTGGGGTCTTCTTTGCTGGATCATGGGGACACCTGGGGCTGGCGTCCTTGCATGGGGCAGGGACAGCTGGAGCTTACATTGCCAGGGTGGGTGGGTGAGGAATGACTGGAATTTACCTTACATGGGGACAGGGCCCTCCTTGCCAATTTGGTGGGAAGACCAGCATCTTCCTCACTGAGTAAACAGGGACAGTTAATGCCTTTCTTACTTGTCTGGGATGGGGGTGAGGGTGGGGGCGGGGGTTTGGGGGTGCAGTAGGACACCTAGTTTCTTCCTTGCCTGGGAGCAGGAAACCTGAGCCTTTGTTGCCAGTTCTCAGGGATGCATTCCTCGGGCCTTTCCTGCTGGATTTCTTGGCTGGCCAGGGCTTCCTTGTTGCAGGGAAGAAACAGGAAGGCTTTTCCCTGGTGGTAGTAACGGCCAGGGCTTTCCTGGTTGGTTTGCAGGTGTGGCTGGGGCCTAACTTGCCAGGTGCTGGGCTTAGTTGGAGCCTTCCTTGATGAGACATGGCTAAAGACTTCCTTGCTGAGTTGATGGGACAGCTGGGCCTTTTCCTGCATGGGAGCAGGGATGGCCGGGGCCTACCTTGCCAGGGAGTGAGATGGCTGAATCCCACCTTGCAAGAGGGCAAAGACATCCAGGGCCTTCCTTGCTAGTTTGCTGGGAAGGCTAGGCCTTTCCTTTTAGGCAAAGTGGGCAGAAAGGAAGGCGGGAGCCTTCTGTTAGTTCTTGAACTATTCTATTTTAATTATCAATGATTTAATCACTACTTACCTGCTTTAGCACTTATACATGCCTCATATCATTTTAAAATACTTTTATTAATTTTGCTATATTACTGACAACATACTTCAATTGAATTGTTTCTAAATACACAATTCAGTAATATGGATTACATTATTTGAATTATGCCATCATTCTCACTCTTCTTTTCTGAGTTGCTTTTGCCCATTAGCATAAGTTCAGTGCCCACTAATTTTCTTATTTATTCTTTTGAGCTACTGCTGTAATTTGATCTCCTATAGTTATTTAAAAAGCGTGATGCTCAAAGTGGCTTTTCTTTCTTAAGCTAAGTGGTTTGGTTTTAAGATTTCCGGATATTTTTAGTTCCAGATAGAAATTTTATCTCAGGGAAGTTGTTTCAGTGGTTCATCCAAACTTCATGTCTCTAACAAGTGTGGCAGACAAATGAAGTTGAAATTTTTTACTACTTTTTACCCTTTGAACAAGATTCTTCTATCTATGGACTCTTTGACCAAAATATTCAGTATGGTAGTGGGGACCATCCAGTTCTTAGTGTCAGGGCAAAGGAGGAACTTCATAAAAACTATTAACCACATATCCCACATCTTTCGCCTGTTTCTGACAGTGCTTCTGACGTGTTCCAGGCAAATACAGACCAATTCCATGACTTGGATGCATGCTTGCAAGCTTTTAAGACAACATGTACTGTCCACTGAATTATAAGGTAGAATTTGTTCCATGCTAATTAGGCCCATTAATTGAGATTTTCCATGAAAATCCCACTCTCGACCTTCAAATGAAGAAGTGAAATCCTATGAAATTTTATTTGGTGGACTAAGCAGTGACAACAGCTACTATTTTCTTCTTATTTTTTTTAATATTCCTGGGAGTATATCCATTACACTGCTTTTAACAATTTGACTTTTTTACAGGTGTACAACTTATTGACAGTAATTACAACCCTACAATTAGTCAATGTGATGTACCCATCACCCTAACCCCTTCCACGGTCCCTCCTGCTTCTGGTAACGACTAATAAACTTTGGTCTATATTCCTTAGCCTTTTCCTGTCTTTTTATGTAGGTGAGGTCATGCAATGCTTGTCCTTTTGTTATTGACATTTCACTCAGCACAATGTATTCCATTTTCATGCATAATGTATCATGTGTCGATATTTAACTTTATCTTACTACTGTAGTATTATTCCATTGTATTTTGTTATGCATTCATCTGTTGATAGGCATTTAAAGTGCCACTTTTCATTGCTGTGAAAGGCAATGCAATGACTGTTTGTGTTCAGATCTGTTTGGCTAGCTGCTCTCACATCTTTGGGGTATGTGCTTAGGAGTGAAATTGCTCGACCATACAAGGCTTCTTTTAGGACGACTGCTGCATCGCTTTCTATCCTGGGTGTGCCAGTTTACATGTCATCAGCCGTCGGTAAGGATTTCAATTTCCTCACACGCTCATCAATATTTGTTATTTTCATTTTAAAACAGTAACCACTCTAGTAGTAGTGAAATTACCATCTCATCGTGGTCCTGATTTTCTTCTCTCTAATGACTAATGGTATTGGGCTTTTTTCCTTCTTCATATATTCAGTGGCAATTAGAATGTTTTATCTGATTAAATATCTACTGAAGTCTTTTGAACATTATGCAATTAGGTTATTTTTTCTTTTGATGTAAAGTGGTTGAAGTTTTAGCTACATAGATAGATGATAGATAGATGATAGATAGATATGTAGAAAGAAAGATGATAGGAAGACAGATGATAGATACATAGATAGATGATAGATTGAAAGATGACAGGTAGATGATAGATAAGTAGATAGATGATAGAAAGATAGATGATAGATACATAGATGATAGAGGATGGATAGATGATAGATAATAGATAAGTAGGTAGAAAGATGATAGATAGATAGATAGATAGATAGATAGATAGATAGATAGATAGATAGATAGATTCTTACCACATATATGATTTCTTCCAAGCAATTGTTTCTTTGAACTTTTTGGTAAAGTCCTTTGATGAACCAAGGTACTTTTTGAACTTTTTGGTAAAATCCTTAATTTTTTTGAGGTCCCATTTATTTATTTTGTGCTCTTTGTGCTTTTATTATGGTAGTTAATCCATTGTTAATAACTAGGCCAGACATCTTTGCCCCTACTTTTACCTCTAAGATTTTGTTGTTCATATTTAGGTCCTTAATCCACTTTGAATTTTTGTACATGATGTAAATTGAGATTTTGTTTCATTCTTATACGTGAGAACATACAATTTACCAGCATCATCTACTAAAGAAATTTTTACTCATTCTAATGATTTTAGTGTTCTTATTTTTAAAATGAGTTGACGATAGTGGTGTGGGTTTATTTCTGGACTCTCTATACCATTGGTTGATAATGGTATACAGGTTGATAGCATTATTTCTCTATACCATCGGTTGATAATGGTATACAGGTTGATAGCATTATTTCTCTATACCACTGGTTGATGTTGTAAAACAGGCACCTGTCTGTCTTGTTTACTATAGCTGCCTGGTCTTGTGGATATGTGACAACCAAAATGTGACCTCTCGTGATGCCCCTACGTACAGCCGAATAAAACATTGCCAGCTCTGCGTCATCATCATCATCATTTTTATATTTGCCCATTGTATCAACCCATCTCATTACGGATTTTTATCTCTTTTGCACTGGCTCTCTCTTTTCTCAACCGTCAGTCCTTGTGAAGGACTGATGACTCTAGATAATATGTCCAAATGTAGGATGAAGTCCTGCCCTTTTGCTTCTAAGGGATATTTTGTTTAAACTTACCCTGAGACAAATGTATTTCTTCTTCTGTTAGTCCACAGTACTTTCACTATTCTCCACCAACACCCTAATTTAAATGCGTCAATTCTTCTGCCACTGTTGTTGCTGTTACAAGCCCTCTAGTTGGTTCTGACTCCCGGCAACCCTGTGTACAACAGAGTGAACACTGTCTTTCCTGAGCCATCTTCACAAAGTTTGAGAACGGTTGCAACCATTGTGTCAATCCATCTTCTCCAAGGCCCTCCTCTTCTTTACTTCCCTTCTGCTGTGCCAAGCACGGTCTTCTTTTCCAGGGACTGATCTACCCTGAAACATCTCCAAAGCACGTGAGATAAAGTCTCGCCATTCTCACTTCTAAGGAGAATGCTTACTGTACTTCTTCCAAGATAGATCAGTTTATTCCTTCTAGATCTTTGTGCATATCCTGGTTTCCTGGGAATAAGTCATGGAATTGTCCTTTCCCTACTTAGACTATGCAATTGAAAAGGTTTCAGCGAATTGAGTTGGATCCTTTGATGAGGCTATGATTTCCAGTAGGTTTTCTGATCACTAGGCGTGATGTCCCAGGGACAGAACTAAGAATAGAATCATCTGATCCAATGTGCCAAAGAATGATTGAGATTAAAGTTCCTGAACTATTTGTGTTCAAAGGATACAAGGCACAGTTGTAATTTTCAAAACTTAAAATATTTTACTCTATTTAAATGAGATAATCAGGGTAGTTGAACTATTTAATTAGGGCTGAGCAGAGTAGAGGGAGTGGTTATGGAGATGTAATCATAAATAAGGGGTGAAATCTGAGGAGAACTCCAAATCTTCTGGAGTTGTTTCCAGCATAAAATTTGGTCAAAAGAATGTGAAGCTGATTGATAAAATTCGGGTATCAATTTGGCCACCTGTTAAATAGTAGATGGAATGTCCCTCCATCAGCAAAATCATCATAATGAGAATGCTCCTTTCAGTAAAAGCTGCACTTAATGAGTAGAGGTAGAAACTTTATTGGACAATCAATATATAAATAATTATTGAACATATAGTAGTATGATTTTGTGCTAGGTCCCTCTAATTTGGGATGCAAACAAATATAAAGGAATTTCTTCCTTGCAAGAAAATGTATCTTCTGTAAGACAGGCATGGGAGCCATGGAGATCCCATGGTTAAGTGCCTGGCTACCAAGCAAAAGAACAGAGATTTGAGCTCACCAGCACCTCTCTGAGGAACAAAAAATAGCAATCTACCCTCACAAAGAATACATTGGGAGATGATACAACTCTGTTACAAAGTGTTACAAGAGTTGGAATCAATCCAATGATAGACACACACAGACAGACAGACAGACAGACACAAACCAGGAAAAACCATGTTACAATCAAATAATAATCCCAATTTTTAGTGCTTTGGAGTATCTGCTGGGGTTATGTCTATCAACTGTAGGGTTCTGATTTCAGTTTCCTCATCTACAAATAACAAGCAGTATTTGCTGTTTTGTGTTTCAAATCTTAACCACTGTATTCATAGTGAAATGGTATCTCATTGTGTTTTTTGTATCTTTCTTCTTTCTCAAGTTATGCAAAATGGCAGATACTGCTACTGGGACCAGTATGATCTAACTCATTCCTCTTTTGAGAATAAGGACAGACCTGAGGATAGAAGATATACTCAGATTTATACCATAAGTAGTCTGACTCTTCTCTCCCCAGTGTATTATAGCAGATATCATGGATAGGAACATGAAGGATAGCAGAAGGGTTTCCATACTTGGTTTGGATCTAGTGAAGGCTCAGCTCCGTCGCATTTCTTTAGTACAAAACCATATTTCTTCCCACTTTATGCAATTATAATTATGGTATTCTTTCATAATCATGGTATTCTTTCTAATATGAGTTTTTAACATAAATGAATTTTTTGCTTGTTTATAAAATGCCATCTGCTGGTGCCCGGCTATCAAAAGAGATAGTGTCTGGGGTCTTAAAGGCTTGAAGGTGAACAAGCGGCCATCTAGCTCAGAAGCATAAAAGCCCACATGGAAGAAGCACACTGGCCAGTGCGATCATGAGGTGCCAAGGGACCAGGTATAAGGCATCATGCAAAAAAAAGAGATATAAGTGTGTGTATGTATGTGTATATGTGTGTATATGTATATATGTATATGTATATATATACCATATTAAATGAAGGGGGGAGTGCAGAGTGGAGACCCAAGGCCCAAGTGTCGGCCAATGGAGATTCCCTCATAGAGGGGTTTAGGAGAGGAGACGGGTCAGTCAGGGTGTAAGGTAGTACCGACGAAGAGCACAGCTTTCCCCCAGATCCTGGATGCTTCCTCCCCCCAACTACCATGATCCGAACTCTACCTTGCAGGGCTGGATAGGACAGAGGCTGTACACTGGTACATATGAGGGCTGGAGGTACAGGGAATCCAGGGTGGATGATACCTTCAGGACGAAGGGTGTGAGGGACGATGCTGGGAGAGTGGAGGGTGAGTGGGTTGGAAAGGGGGAACTGATTACAAGGATCCACATGTGACCTCTTCCCTGGGAGAGGGACAGCAGAGAAGGGGGGAAGGGAGACTCTGGATAGGGCAAGATATGACAAAATAACGATGTATAAATTACCAAGGGCACATGAGGGAGTGGGGAAAGGGGAGGGAGGGGAAAAAAAAGGGAACCTGATGCAAAGGGCTTAAGTGGAGAGCAAATGCCTTGAGAATGATTGGGGCAGGGAATGTATGGATGTGCTTTATACAATTGATGTATGTATATGTATGGATGGTGATAAGAGTTGTATGAGTCCCTAATAAAATGTAAAAAAAGAAAAGAGGAGAAAAAAATGATTAGGGCAAAGACTGTACAGTTGTGCTTTATACAATTGATGTTTGTATATGTATGAACTGTGATAAGAATTGTATGAGCCCCAATAAATTGTTAAAAAAAAATTTTTTTTTAAATGCCATCTGCTTACAAGGAAAACAGAAGCTGGTCTGTAGCTCCTTTTTTCTGTTTAATGGGTCCTGGCCACATAACAAAAGAAATGGCCACTAATCAGCTTTAGTGCATGACAAACAATCATTCATGCCTCTATTTGAGTTGTAAATCCTACACCTGAAAGGACAGAGTCAAAAGTGAGTGAGCAAACTAGCCAACTAGTCTGCCAGGAAACATAGAAAGGAGGACCAGCGACAGTTTGTTAGATAGGAGAAAAGTTATGGCTAAGGATTAGTTATATTTCTTCTTCACTTATGAGTCTGCTCACAGCTCGTACCTAGTCTGTGTTAGTTAGGTAACATGTTGGTAGCATTGATCTTTTTCTTACAGTTTTTCAAATTTGTTAGAGTACAGTTGTTTTATAATATTCTGTGATTAATGCACATACCAAAAAAGAACCAAAATCAATATCTTATCTCCACAACCAGAAAATTAGGGGAGAAAGTATAGGGAATAAAAAGTATACAGTCACTACATGAAAAGATAATAACAATGAGAGCAGAAATAAATAACAAAAAATAGAAATAACCAATAAGACTAAAAGTTGCTTCCTTGGAGAGATTAAAACAATCAACAAACCACTGTCTAACCTAAAAAATAAAAAAAATTAAGATGCAAATAATACAAATAACAAATAAAACAGAGGATGTTACAATAGAATTGACTGAAACAAAAAATATTCTAATTCTATCAGCTTTACTTTCAACTCTTTAAAGCAGTGGTTCTCAACCTTCCTAATGCTGTGACCCTTTAACACAGTTCTTCATGTTGTGGTGACCCCCAACCATAAAATTATTTTCATTGCTACTTTGTAACTGTAATTTTGTGACTGTTATGAATTGGGCAAACCCTGTGAAGGGGTCATTCAACCCTCAAAGGGGTCGCAATCCACAGGTTGAGAACTGCTGTTTAAAGTGAACCTCTGACCTTCTGCTCTGTAGGAAGGTTCTGTACTCTCTGAGCTCACTTTAGCACACTGGCAAACAGATGTACTGCCCTGGTCAAACGCCCCACCTGTCATTATAAGGAAAGCTAGTTAAAACTGAGTTTAAAAAAATTCTCTCACTGTACCCTCACTATCTATATATTACAACACAAAGAGAAGCAATGGATATAGGCACCAAACATATCAGGTGTTGAATGCAGAAAACTCAGATAGATAGTTGTCCCATCTGTAAATTTTTCACTTCAATTTCCTATTTTTTAAATGTTTAGAAAAAGTAATTTCCAACAAGAAAAATATCTTGGGTCACATGGCTTCCCTGAAAAATCCTAACAAAAATCTAGAAAAGGCCGGGCACCAATTATGGCCTGAATTTTACTCAAAAGTATAGAAAAGGTTTAAAAACAAACTCACTTCTGAATTTTTCTCTAATCCAAGTATAGCTGCAATATCAAAGCTAGGCAAAGACATGATTAAATAATGAAATTATTAATCTACATTTCTTATGAACATAGATAAAAAATGCTCAACAATATCTAGCAAGTATAATCCAAAACTACACTAAACATATATCAGGCCAAGTGAGATTCACTGTAGGCATGCATGGTTGGTTCACCATTTTTAAAAAGTATTGTAATCTACCATACAAATAATAAAAAGAAAAAGAATCATATGATTGCATCAATTTATGCAGAAATGCATGTGATAAAATCCAATACCCATTTTTAATAAACACACTCAGTAAAATAAGAAAAGTTGGAACCATTCTTAATATAATTGAAAGCATATACAGAAAATTAATGGCAAAAACTATTTCAACTGATAAAAATTGAAATAATTCTTCTTGAGAAAGGGAATCAAATAAGAATAGCCTTTACCATCACCCCTAGTCAATACTATATTGGAAGTCCTAGACAGAGCACTAAGTCAATAAAGATAAGTAAATGACACTCAAATTGTTAAGAAGTAAAGTTATCTCCATTTGCAGATGATATGTCCCAAACATAGAAAACCCCAGACATAGGGCAAGAAAACAAAGTAGGACAAATAGAATTCAACAAAGTGGTAAGGTCAAGATCCACAGACCAAAACTAATTGATTTTATTTACACTAGCAAACAGAACTCTGAGAAGGAAATTAGGAAAGCATTACCATTTACAATAGCCACTAAAGGATGATATACTTAAAATAAATGTATACCATCTATACCAAAGGCCAATACAAAGAAAACTACGAAGCACTACTACAAGCCAAAATAGGACTATACAAACGAAAGAATAGATGAAAGTCATAAATAGGAAGATTTAGCACTGTGAAAATATCAATACTACAGATGCAATGCAATAACAATCCAATTCTGTCATCATTCTTTAGATAGATAGAAAACTAATCATTTCATTTATTTGAAATGGAAAGACATCCTAGATACATAAAACACTACCAGAGTAGAAGAAAAAAATTAAGATGTCACCTTCTCTCCAATCCTAAAACTCTTATACAGTCACAGAGTCAACACAACCGAGTACTATTTCACTGATTTATTTTGTTTTTTCTAAATCATTTTATTAGGGGCTCATACAACTCTTATCACAATCCATACATACATCAATTGTGTAAAGCACATCTGTACATTCATTGCTCTCATCATTCTCAAAACATTTGCTCTCCACTTAAGCCCCTGGCATCAGGTCTTCATTTTTCCCCTCCCTCCCTGCTCCTTCATGAACCCTTGATAATTTATAAATTATTATTTTGTCATATCTTGCCCTGTCCAATGTCTCTCTTATAATGTAACAAAATTGATAATCAAAAGTAAATACTCATAAATCCACCTATGAACAATTAGTGTTTAACAATGGTTAAAAAAAAACCCTCATTAAATAGGGAATAGATAATCTCTCTAACAGATGGTACAGGTAAAACTCCATATCCATCTTCAGGATATTTAAACAGGATCCATATATATCTATATATATGAACATCTAATTAAAGATGTATTAAAGACAACAATATAAAACTTAAGATCATAAGCTTATCAAAGAAAAAAATAAAGGCAGATTTAGGGATCTGCAAATATACACAGATAGTAGAAGATACACTAGACAGTGATTATCTCCTAAAAATTTAAAATGTTTTGCTCATCAAAAACGTTTTGCTTGTTGGTTTATTTTAAGTAAAAAGAAAAAATCCACAAACTGGGAAATATATTTAACCATGTTATCTTGGACAAAGAATTAATTTCTAACTGTATAACTAAGTTCAGTACCCCCAAAACAAAAAGATGAACAATCTAATAAAAAATACCCAGAGAACATGAACACAGACTAGAAAGGGGAATCAGACAGTTGCTAGCAAAGAGAGTCAGACAGCAGACATACACATGCTAAAATGATGGAGATCCTTAGTCATTAACCTACTTCCATAGAATTGATTCGAGCAAGCACATAGTGATTTCCAAGTCTGTAAACCACTTTATAAGGTACAAATAGCCTTATCTTTTTTCAGTTTTTTTTTTAAAGAAAATGACATCACTTTAAAAATAGTCTTATCTTTCTAGAGGTTTGAACCTTATACATTGGCAATCCTATGACTAACCAACAAACTAAAAACAACCATATAATACTATCTCACCCCATCATTAATAGCAAAGTTCAAAGCAACAGAAAACAAGTGTTTGTTTAAGGTATGACGAAACAAGAACCCTATACTCGGTTTGTGGCATTTTAAAATGGTACAACTGTGGAAAAAGCATGGCACCTCCTCAAACAATAGAAATATAAATACGACACAATCCAGCAATCCTACTACTTTATATATAACCTAACACATAGGAGCAGTGGGATAAATAGATATATGTGCACACATGCCTCATAGCACTAACCACAGTAGCAAAGGTACCCAGATCGGCAGAATGAATAAACAAACCTATTGTGATACGTGTACACAACAGAATGGAATGTGACATAAAAGAATAAGGATGCATTTTTGAAAAAAATCTCATGACATATAAGCATGGAAGACATTATGCTGAATGAAATTAGTCAATTACAAGAGGCCAACTATTATATGACATTACTATGTTAAAAGTCAAAAAACCACACAGACCATTCTTTGAGGACAGGGGATCTGAAGGTAAAGATGTATTTATTTTGTTAAGGAGAAGAAATATGAAACAAGATGCTAGTCTGCACAAATGCCCAAAGCAAAAGAAGAGACTGGGATGAGCACAAGCGTCAAAGAACAGCTTTTATTCAAAGACAAAGAGTCAGGAAAGGAGGGAGTAAGTGGAAAAACTCCTTTGACACTGTGGGAATTACAGTCAATGTCACGAAACAAAATATGTATGAAATACTGAATATGTGAATGTGCATTGCAGGTTAAGTTTCTGGATATCAAGTTTACAGAAGACTAAGGTTTACCACTTATTTCTCAGTTTGTCATAGTGTGCTGGCTAGTGTGTTGCTAGAAGCTCTCTCACTTGCATGTCAAATACTAGCAGGATCACAAAAAGGGAGGAGGTTGCAGCAGAGCCTCTAGACTGGAACAGACTACAATGAAGGGTTTTGCTGCCCATTCTGAGCAATTAGCCACTTAAAGTCTAATGGACAACATCAGAAAATTGTCAGGCACAGAAAAACTCATGTATGGGAGAACATTGTCAGAGATACTGCCAGTGGATAAGCCCTGCGGGCACTTAAAATATGACCAAGGAAGAGCTGCCTTCTCAAAGCAGAATTGACTATATTGATATGGCAAACTCTGTGGGAATAAGGCCTTCGGGAACTATCTTTGTCGATGAGACACTCCTCAAAATGAGAAGCAGCTGAAAAATTTTAATTACAATTGGAACTTGAAATATATGAAGTCTGACTCTAGGAAAATTGTAAGTCATCAAAAATTAAATGGAATATAGAAAGATTGATATCCTAGGCACTAGTGAGGTGAAATGAACTGGTATGGGCCATTTTGAGTTAGAAAATGATGATTTACTAAGCAGAGAATAACACAATCAAGAGGATGTGGCATTGCATTCAGAATCAAAAAAAACATTTCAAGGTATACTTTGAAGTACAAAGTTGTCTCTGTGTGTTAATCACCTAATCTGGTGTCAATTTAAGGATTAAGAGTGTAGGGGTGTAAGCTAGGCTGTCAATCTGGAAATAACCAATGAGACTTCTTTGTCGGCATGGTCTTCTCCTGAGAATCCTGGGAAATCTGGTACTTCCTCCTTGGATATGGAAGACCATATCTCTCTGCTGCTTCCTGGGAGACAAGTTACATGGACGCAACCAGACCTCTGAAGCCAGAGAAGCCACAGAGAGACCCCTGTCAGCACTGGGATGCTGACAACACCACTGGACCCAAAGACTTCCTGCCTGATCGTCCAGCCTTTGGCTTATTGCATGTGTTTTGTGAGTCTGAAGAGGATTTTATAGATTGGTATCAGACATATGGGCTAGGATAAGACTTATGGACTTGCAGTGGACTGGGTTGGGATGCTTTCTTAATGTACAATTGCTCTTGTATATAAACCTCTTCCTTATACACATGTGTGTCTATGAATTTCTTTCTCTAGTCCACCCGGACTAACTCACTGTGATTGAATTATTTATCCTCATTCAAAGAAATTCAACTAATACAATTACTTTTCAAATTTATTCATCAATCACTAACGCTAGTGATGTACAAATTGAAGAATTCTACTAATATCTCCGGTCTGAAATTTATCAAGAATGCAATCAAGATACATTGGTAATTATTGGTGACTGAAAAGCAAAAGTTGGAGACAAAGAGGAAGGAACGGTAGTTCGGAAATATGACCTTGGCGATAGAAATGAAACTGCAAAGCATATAATAGGATATTGAAAGACCAATTACTTGCTCATAGCAAATACCTTTTGTCAACAATGCAAACAGCAATATTACACATGGACTTCTCTAGATGGAATACATAGATATCTAATTGCATATACTGTGACAAGATACAATGGACAAGTTCAATATATCACCTGAAACAAGATAAGGTACTGACAGAGGAACAGACCACCAATTTCTCACATGTTCAGGTTGGATTTGAAGAAAATGAAAACAAATTCCAGAGACCCAAAATACCACCTGGAGTGTATCCCCCTGGAGTTTGAGAGCAACTCAAGAATTGATTCGCTGCATTTAACAGTAAGGACAGAAGACCTGATACGTTGTGGGAGGACATCAAGAATATCATCCATGAAGAAAGCAAAAGGTCTTGTTTCAGTTGATATATTGATTGGTGTCAGAAATGCACCAATAGATAACGTCCAGATAAAGAGAGAAATCATTGAATTTTTCAAGTGTTTCATCTGGCTTGAATTCATTATCCATGTTCATGGAAGCACCAGTCAAGATAGGAAATAACACATTGCTCTGGGCAAATCTGCTGCCAGGGCCTCTTCAAAGTGTTGAAAAGCAAGGGTACTTTGAGGACTAAGGTGCACATGACTCAAATAGGGGTATTTTTAATTGTCTGGAAAATGGACATTGATTAAGGAAGACTAAAAAAGAATAGATATATTTTAATTATGGCGGTGATAAAAAATATTGAAAGCATTGTAGACTGCCAAAGCACAAAACTATCTTGGAAGAAGTTCAGACAGAATGCTCCTTGGAGCCAAGGACAGTGAAAGTTAGTGTTACATACTTTGCACATGTTGTTAGGAGAAGGACATCATGGTTAGTAAACCAGAGGGTCAGTGAAAAAGATGAAGGCCATGGACAAGAAGAATTGACAGAGTGGCTACCACAAATGACACACACATAGAACAATTGTGAGGAGAGTGCATACCAGGCAGTATTGTATTCTGCTATACATAAGGTTGATGAGATTTGGAACTGGCTTGATGGCACCTCACAAAAACAACAAGCTTTGCAGTGGAAGCCTTAAATCTATTTATGACCCTCCACATGAATGCAATCCCCTTTGAATTCTTTCTGACCATGTTACTAGCTGTCCCGTCCCACGGGAACTTCAACGTGGATCCTGGAGGAGAGAGTGGGAATTGGGGGGGTACAGGAGGCACGGAGAATGAAGACAAGACAATATCCTGATCAAGTCTCATTTAATGAACAAAGGGTTACAGCTTATATCGGCCAGCAAGGGGTGGGGGGGGGGGCGGCGAGGAGCATCCGTCGCACATGAAAATTAGGCTACTTTGGCAACAGGCCAATCAGGGAGCTCAGGGGAGCGCGCCCTGCTGTGAGTCAGTAGGGCTTACAGTCTTCAACCAGGTACGTGTTTATGTAAATCAGGCGCGGGCAAGGACAATCTTTTACCCAATCAAGGGGATGTAGGACACAGGTGCTTATCTAAAGAGCATCACACCTTGTTTGCTCAAGCTTTACAGCTGCAGTGCTCTGTCGCGTAGGCTGGGGTAGAAGAGTACCCAGAGCTCAGGCTAATAAATTCCAAGTCATGGCCGGGCCTCATGGCTCTGGACAACTAGCAATGTAAATAGCCTTTCACCCAGGTGGAGTGCAATGGAAATTTACTATCGCTCTTCTCGCCAGCCTTAGGGACTTGCCTGGGTGTGCCCTGAAAGGTAACTGTGGTGCTGAGTGTATGGCCGGTTCAATGCCAGGCCAGCTTCTAGTAGCAGGTGACCTTAAATCTCCCCGCCACCCCCTTCCTTGCGGAGCTGACCATTGCTGGCTGAAACAACTAGCAGCAAGTGCCCTTGAATCTCCCACACACACCTGCGGAGCTGACCAGAGCTGGCTATGTAACCTGTCAGCAGCTTTGCAAGTTTTTTCTTTCTTTTCCTCACGGCCCGTTTTGTGCACGGTCCATTTGGCTCAGTGCCCGCTTTGCTCTCGACCCTCCACTCTGCACCTGGCAAGGCCCATTTGGCTCAGTGCCCGCTCGGCCCACCGCTCTGCACCTAGCACCGGCAGAGCCCGTTTGGCTCCATGCCTGCTTTGTTCTTGCCCACCACTCTGCACCCGGCACGAATAAACCCGGAACCAGGAAGACACCTTACATTCCAGAAACCTGGACATACCTATACATATTAAGCATCACCCCTATAGCCTGCAGAGGGACTCCTCTGGCCCAGATACTGTGGACCATGGGACTTCGTCCAGGCTGGGTCTTTCTCCCCAATAAAGCCTGTTTGCTCTAACTTGACTGATTTGGTCTTTGGCGCCTCTCAACTTCCTTACATTGCGATCACATGCTGTGAGCTATACCTTGACTGCCTTGACCAAAGCTTCTCCAGCCATTGTAAATGCATTTCTCTAGCACATGGTGTGTCTCCCAAACATGTTCCCATTCCTGCGACTGTGACTGTTTCCTTTTTCCTCTCATGTCCTATTTAAGTTTCTCACTCTCTATAAATCCCTGGATGCAATATGATTTCACGCTACTGGTCTTCCTCATGAGGGTGATGTGTTTTGTCTTGTATTTTTGTGTAAGACTTAATAAATGTTCTCCTTAAAGTATATTTGAGATTTGGGGCCTCTTTTGAACCCTAAAACAACTGTAAATCAATTTTCACCCAAAGGATAAGAAGCATAAAAAAATAAATGGAGATTTGAATTTTGAACTGACAAAGATATTTTAATATCTAATACCTAAAGATGGCTACCACTACTAACCTTGTGCCTACCTCTAAGCAAATCAGCCCGCTACAAGATAACACTGTTACTTGAAGTATATTGACCATTGAGGCCCTGATGGAATTCTTCAGAAACAAATATCAGAAATATGCAGCTAGAGAAGACATTCTCAATTAGATATTTGAATCACTTGTTAAAATCAAATTTCTGGTCTACAACCCTGCAATTTCTGATCCAGTGAGATTGGGGTAGCACCAGAGTATTTGCATTCCTAACCAATTCTCAGATGGTGCTTTTTTGCCTGCTTGGAAACCATGATGTAAGAATCACGCGGCAGAGATGGAAGAAGATAGCATCTAGGTAGATTCACCTGCCTAGAGCACCTACTGCCAGACCATAAAATTGGGAGGTAAAATGAAGGGACTGGTAGGCAGAGTCCTGGAATTAGAATCAGGGTACTAGGATCTGTCCTGAACCCCAATTGTTTGGATTTCCACTCACAAAGCAAACCAAGAACGCAGTAAATTGCTCTAGGCTTGGTGGGCTGGGCTCAGGGGCTTCAGCTGAGGAGTTACCTGTGCCCTAATTTGGCAGCAAGTAGTCATTTCCCCAGACTGACGCCCTATAGGGGACATAATCCCAGACACAAGGAGAACCTCTGAAAGCTAGTCACAGGACCCACACCAGGGCTCCCTGTGCTGTTAGCTGCCTTGAGCTCATAGCCTGGGGGAAGGGGTTGGCAGTTAGCCATAGAATTGGACCAAGTGAAAAAGAGGTAAGGAAATTTACCTTAGTCAGGTTGAGATGTGGCAGAAAATAAATTTATAGTCAAAGTCCAGGGGGCAAATTCATTGCCAATTGGCCAAGAGAAAACAACCCCTCTGATAAGCTGGATCTCCTCCTCTGGGGGTCAGTATGGCAGCCCCCAAATCGGGGCCCTACACAAGCCCAATATAAAAAAAGAGAGAAAATATTTTCTTGGTAAAAACTGCAAATTCCAGGCTCATTGTTTAACTCCAAGGCAACAGGTAGAAGGAGTCCTTTAACACACATTAGCATAATAAGGGAGCCCATGCACATAAAACTGTTTCCCCACAATCTTATATAAATATATTTACATATGTACATTCCAGTCTTTAGACCTCTGTAAATACCCTTTGTCACCTAGTTCTTTCCTCTATTTCCTTTTACTTTCCTCTTGTCCCACTATCATGCTCAGCCTTCCTTTGGGTTTCAGTAATTTTTCTCGATTGCCTTGCCCTTGCTGAATCCCTACCAGGCCTCTCACACCCTCCTTGCCACTGATTTTGGATCACTTGTTGCCCCGCTGTCCCTGGGTTGGTCAGCACCACCTCCTTACCTCCTTCTCCCCCTCTCTAATATCCCCCCAGAACCATTGATTCCTTTGTTTTCTCCTCCAGACTATTCATCCAATCTATCTTATCAAGATAGACCTGTAGAGATATAACATGCACCAAAAATCAAGCCATAGAAAGATAGGCGATGAATGAGAAAACAGCAATGACAACAAAAAAGGAAACCAATTACCCTTAGAAGAATAAATTAATTAAAAGAAAAAAATTTAAAAAGAAAGAAAAACTTGTAAATAGATCAAGGTCTGATTTTTTAATCTCTAGGCGTGTCCTTCAGTCAGGTCCAGTGGGGTACCATGCTTTGGCCCCAAGGTCTGTCTTTTGTACTCCCTCAGGGACTCCCTGCTCTGCTCCCATGGTTGCTTTGCCGCATGCTTTTAGTGGTTTGCTGTAGTGTCACAGGGTCAATGTGGGCCAGTCCCAACACTGAGTCTCCAGTGTTGTCCTCTTTAGGGCCCTGGGCCATCATGGGATGGTGTGTCTCATAGTGGGATCAGCCATATTATCCACTATGTTTATTGGCTGTTCAGAGCAGGGATATTGTCCTCTAGGCCTGATGGCCAGGATGTGCTCCAGTCTCTCTTCCTCCCCCTTCATTTGCTCTCATTTGCTCTGATCAGACATGCCCCTCTCCCCTAGCTGCAGCTTCAGTGCCGTCTTCTCAAGTAAATTCTTCTGGGGTAAGGGGCAGTTGTCCATGTACTGGTATGGGGGCCGAGCCCTCAGGCCCCTCCACTGGCTCCCCACTCCTTGCCGGCACACTGCATTCATCTGGCACTGGCTTTATATCTGGTCCCTCTTTCCCTGTGGAGACACAAACAATACCCTCTCCTTGGGTGAGTCAGAGCCCTATTCTCCCATCACACATCTTGTCTTTTTCTTTCCCCTTTCCTCCCTCCACCCTCTTTTTAGTTTTTACCATATGTATCCCTGGATTTGGTCTGGCCTCTGCCATACTACCTGGACCTCACCCCTGGAGTGTTTGTATACAGTAGCTATTTCCCTGTGGCCCCTTTTACACTTAACTTTCTGTTCTCATATATATATATATATATATATATATATATATATATATATATATATATAAACTTACCTCAGCAGACTCATGTTATACTTGTCCTTTTGTGCTTGGCTTACTTCATTTAGCATAATTTCCTCCAGTTCTTCCCATGTGGCGATATGCTTCATACGTTCATCACTGCTTTTTAGTGATGCATAGTACTCCAATGTATGTATGCACCACAGTTTTCTAATCCATTCATCTGTTGATGGGAATTTGGGTTGTTTCCAACTCCTTGCAATTGTGAACTGTGCCACAATGAATATTGGAGCACAGATGTCTGGCCGTGGTTTGTGTCTTGCCTCTTCTGGGTATATGCCCAGTAGGGGGATTGCTGGGATGTATGGTAACTCAATTTTTATCTGTTTGAGAAAGTGCCAAATCAATTTCCATAATGGCTGTACATACCTACAGATCCACCAGCAGTGGATGAGAGTTCCCTTTCTCACCACAGCCCCTCCAACATTGTTGCTTTCTGATTGTTTGAATTGGGCTATCTTTGAGGGTGTCAGGTGGTATCTCATAGTTGTTTGGATTTGCATTTCTCTTAGGGCTAATGAACGGGAACATTTTCTCATATATTTATTGGCCATTTGGATTTCAGATTCTGTGAAACTTCTGTTCAGGTCCTTTGCCCACCTTCTCAGTGGGCAATTAGTTTTTCTTTTATTGTAAGATTGCAAAGTATTGTAGATTTTAGTAGTAAGGCCTTTGTCTGATGTGTAATTCCTAAAGATGTTTTCCCAGTTGGTGTACTCTCTTAATTACTCTCTTGGTGAATTATTTTGATGTACACAGGTGTCTTATCTTCAATATATGCCATTTGTCAATTTGTGCCTCCTCTGTGTTTGTGTCCTTCCCTATTTCTGATAGCCTATGTATTCCCTGTGCCAAGGTTCTTAGGTTTACCACAATTCCCTCATTAATGGACCTAATTGTTTGGGCTTTTTTCTTGTGCATGGAGTGAGGTAAGGGTCTTGCGTCATTTTTCTGCAGGTAGATATCAATTTTTTTCCAGCACCATTTGTTGATGATGACATCTGCTTCACATTGGATGTTTATTGGATCCTTATCAAAGATCATTTGCCTATATGCTGATATTTTTATTTCTGGATCTTCAGTTCTTTTCCATTGGTCTGAATATCTGTCACTATTTGTTCCTTCCTTTCTTTGGTTAGGATTGCCAGAGGTATATAAATTCTGTTAATTCTTTCAAAGAACCAACATTTAGCAGCATTAATTTTTTACATAATTTTCTTGCTTTCCCTCTCCTGTATCTCGGCTCTGATTTTTATTATATCTATCCTCTTGCTATTGGTAGGATTATTCTGTTGACTTTTCCCTAATTGGTGTAAGTTTTGTGTCAGCATATCATCCACGAGTCACTTCATTTTTAATGTGTGCATTTATTGCTATCAGCCTTCCTCTAATAAATGCCTTTGCTGTATCCCACAGGTTTGGGTACATCGTATTTTCATTCTCATTGGTTTCTAGAAATTTCCTGATCTCATCTCTGATCTGGGTCAACACCCATTCCTTTTGCAATAGGAAATTGTTCATCCTCCAATTGTTTACCCTTTTTTCTTCACTGTCCTGTTAATTCCCAGCTTTATGGCACAATGATCAGAGAGAGATGTCTGTAAAACCTCTATGGGCTTGAATTTACTCAAGTTCGACTGTGTCCCAGCATGTGGTCTATTTTCAAATATGTGCCATGTGGGCTTGAAAAGAATGTGATCTTTTTTGCATGTGGGTGGAAAGCTCTGAAAATATCAAGTCAATTTGTCCAATTGTGCTATTTAGATCTGTAGCCTCCTTGCCGAGTTTCTTTTCCAAAGATCTTTCTTTTTCAGAGAGTGGTGTATTAAAGTCACCAACCATAATTTTTGAGCCTGTGATCTCTTTTTTCATTTTCAGAGTGTTTGATTTATGAATTTTGCTGGTCTCTCGTTAGGTGCATATATATTTATTATGTTCGCTGGTTCTTGTTCTATTGTTCCCTTGAGGATTATATAGTGCCCTTCCTTGTCTCTGGCTATGGCCTCTATCTTGAGGTCAATTTGATCAGATAGTAAGATCGCTACTCATGCTTTCTTTGCATTACCATTTGCTTGGTATATTTTTCTCCAGCCTTTAATTCTCAACCTGTTTTTGTCTGTAAGTTTGAGATGAGTCTCCTGGAGGCAGCACATAAATGAGTTATGTTTCCTGAGCCAGTCTGCTCGCCTGTACCATTTAATGCCTGAGTTCAGATCATTGATGTTCTGTGTTATTATATCCATCTGTGGACTTTGTGATGTCATCTTGAAACTTTTGTATTGGATATTTTCCTATTTACCTATCATATCTGCTTGGTTTGTGTGTGGTTTATGTTTGCCTTCTTTCCACTATTGAGCTGATGCGATCCTGGGGGCGGTTTCCTCTTTGTCACCATATGGGTAGAGTCATTCTATGTGATGGTCTCTTATTTGGCCTTACTGAGTGTTGATCTTCTGCCCATACTGGAACTGCAAGAATCTTTTGCAGGGCTGGGTTTCTTTTTATATATTCTTTGAGGTTGGGCCTGTCTGGGAAGACTCTACTTCTCCATTTATCTTAATAGATAATTTGGCTGGGTAAAGTATTCTTGGGTTTACGTTGCTTTCCTTCAATTTGTGGAATATGTTACTCCATTCCCGTTTCCGATGATAGATCTGAACATACTCTTATTGGCATACCTTTATACATGACTGTTCCTTTTCCCTAGCTGCTTTTTTTAAACATTTTATTAGGGGCTCATACAACTCTTATCACAACCATACATATGCATACATCAATTGTATAAAGCACACCTGTACATTTTTTGCCCTCATCAATTTCAAAGCATTTGCTCTCCACTTAAGCCCTTTGCAACAGGTCCTCTTTTTTCCCCTCCCTCCCCGCTCCCCCACCCTCATGAGCCCTTGATAATTTATAAATCATTAGTTTTTCATATCTTGCCCTATCAGGCATCTCCCCTCACCCCCTTTTCTGTTGTCCATCCCCCAGGGAGGAGATCAGATGTAGATCCTTGTAATCGGTTCCCTCTTTCCAACCCACTCACACTCCACTCTCCCAGGATTGCCCCTCACACCCCTGATCCTGAAGGTATCATCCACCCTGGATTCCCTGTGCCTCCAGCTCCTATCTGCACCAGTGTACAACCTCTGCTCTATCCAGACTTGTAAGGTAGAATTCGGATCATGGTAGTTGGGAGGTGGTGGGAGGAAGCACTTAGGAACTGGGGGAAAGCTTTATTCTTCATCAGTGCTACATCGCACCCTGACTGACTCATCTCCTCCCATAGACCCCTCTCTGAGGAGATCTCCAGTGGCCAACAAATGGGCTTTGGGTCTCCAGTCTGCACTTCCCCCTTCCTTCACTATGGTATGATTTTTTTTTATGATGCCTTATACCTGATCCCTGGAGGTGTGCAGCTAATGATATGATTTTCTGTTCTTTGATGCCTGATAACTAATCCCTTCGGGACCACGTGATCACACAGGCTGGTGTGTTCTTCCATGTGGGCTTTGTTGCTTCTGAGCTAGATAGCCGCTTGTTTATCTTCAAGCCTTTAAGACACCAGACACTATCTCTTTTGATAGCTGGGCACCATCAGCTTTCTTCACCACATCCCCGCTTTGGCTTCAGCGGTTGTTTCGGGAGGGTGAGCATCATAGAATGCCAATTTAATAGAAGAAAGTATTCATGCATTGAGGGAATGCTTCAGTAGAGGCCCAAGGTCCTTCCGCCACCTTAATACTAAACCTATAAATATAGACACATAGATCTATTTCCCCATCCACATATATATTTGCATGTACATGTCTTTGTCTAGACCTCTATAAATGCCCTTTGCCTCTTAGCTCTTTCCTCTATTTCCCTTGACTTTCCTCCTGCCCAACTATCATGCTCCATCCCCACCTGAGTTACAGCTATAACTCTTCTTTACATTACCTTACACTTGATCATTCCCTAAAAGGCCTGCCACTCCCCCCTCACCACCAATTTGGATCCCATGTTATTCCCTTGTCCCTGGGTTAGTTAACACCACTTCCTTACCCCCTATCTCCTCCTATCCCAAGTCCCCCCGGAACTGTTGGTCCCGGTGCTTTTTCATCAGATAGTTCATCCAGCCTGTCTTATTTAGACAGAGCTGTGGAGATAATAACATGTACAAAAACAAGACAGAGAAAAACAAAGCAACAGTATACAACAAAGCAACATTATACAACAAAACAACAACAACAAACCACTAACAAAGAACAAAACAAAACACATCAAGAAAGCAAAGCTTGTAGTTAATTCAAGGATCATTTGTTGGCATTCAGGAGTGTTTTCCAGTCCAATCTGTTGTGGTACCATGCCCTGGCCCCAAAGTACACTTTCAGCATTCCCTGGGGACCTTGCCGCTCCATTCCCTTGCTGTTCCACTGTACTCCCCCAGTGCTTTGCCTCAGTGTGGTGGGATCAGGTCCCTGTAGCACCATTGGTCACTGAGGGGCATCATGTCTCATAGTGGGGCCTGCCATGACTGGCTGCTCTAATCAGGAATGTCATCCTCACGGGCTGGTGGGCCAGGATGTGCTCCACTCTCTCCTCCTCCCCCTTCATCTGCTCCCGTGTGCTCTGATCAAGATATGTCCCTCTCCCAGAGCTGCAGAATCAATGTCGTCCTTTGAAACACATTATTCTCGGGGGAGGGGCAGGAATCCACTTAATTTATGGTTCTGGGGCCAGCCTCCCAGACCTCTCCACTGGTTCCCTACTCCACGCCAGAATGTTGCATTCACACCTTGCGGCACTGGGTTGAAGTCTGGTCCCTCTTTCCCTGTGGAGATATAGATAATACCTTCCCCTTGGGTGGGTTAGTACCCCATGCCCCTGCTCCCCTTTTCTTCCTTATATTCATCCTTTTATTTTCCTTTCCCCACCTCCTCCCCAGTTGTCAACCATGTGCATCCCTGGTTTTGATCTGGTTTCTGCCATACTACACGGTCCGCACCCCAAAAATATTTGTATACAGTAGCTTTTTCCCTATGCCCTTTTTGCATTTTTTTAAATACTTACCTCAGCGGGCTCATGTTGTACTTGTCCTTTTGTGCCTGATTTACTTCACTTAGCATGATTACCTCCAGTTCTTCCCATGCCGCTATGTACTTCATATGTTCATCACTGCTTTTTAGTGTTGCGTAGTACTCCATTGTATGTATGTACTACAGTTTTTTAATCCAACCATCAGTTGATGGAAATTTGGGTTGCTTCCAGCTCCTTGCAGTTGTGAACTGTGCCGCAATGAACATTGGACCACAGATGTCTGGCCTTGGTTTGTTTCTTGCCTCTTCTGGGTATATGCCCAGTAGGGGGATTGCTGGGTCATATAGTAACTCTATTTCCATCTGTTTTAGATATCACCCCTAGCTGCTTTTATGATATTCTCCTTTTCCTCATAGTTGGATAATTTGACAATCATGTGTCTTGGTGACTTCTTCTTGGCTGGTGTTCTTTCAACCTCTTGAATGGTTGCCTGGTTTTCATTTATTAAGCTGGGGAAGTTTTCCTCTAAGAATTCTCTTGCTATTTTCGCTGTTGACTTCTTCGTTGTGTCTTGTTCCGGTAGTCCAATTATTCTAGTATGGTTCCTTTTCATAGCGTCAGACACGGCTCTCAGGTTTCCTTCAGCTTCTTTGATTGTCTTATTTGACTGCTTTTCCTGTTTGTTGAGGTCGGCTTAGTTATCCTCTAGGTCACTGGTGTGATTCTCTGCCCCCTCAATGTTTGTGAATTTCTCACTGGATTTATTTATCTTATCCCTTATCTTTTATAATTCCCTTTGGTGAGTTGCCTTTATCTCCTCTATCATTTCATCTTTATTCTCCGTTGCTTCTCTGATATCCTTTATGACTTCAAGCAGCATTTCAAAAATTTCTTTTTGGGGCAGGTAAATATCTGCTTCTTCTATGCCCATTATTAGTTTCAGACTTCTTCCAACATTGTTGTCTGTTTCTTCTGATTTTCTGTTGAAGCTGTTAGAACTGGTTGCTCTTTACATCTTGTTTTAGAGAATCCTGGAGTCAACTTCCTGACTTGAAGAGCCTGGCCTCTCTCTTGTGGGGGATTGTATGAATACTTCTGTAAACTACCTTCTGGTAGCTGTACTGAGTGGTTAGGCTATCACTCTATTGGGTTATTGTGGGCCCACGAGGGCGTCGCTTCCCTGACCGATCTCTAAGTAGGCGTCACAGTTCTTGGAACACCTCAGCTGGCCTGTGGAGTTTTTCTCTGGAACTGTAGTTCTGAGGAGGGCATGCGGGTATAGCCTCTTTGGTATAGAGCTCTGTAGTTCCTAGGGGAGTTAGCATAAACAGAGCGATCGCCTTGGAGGTCGGGTGGATATTCCCACATTATCGTGGATCTCCACAAGTGGTGGTCAGGCATTTACCCCAGTCACTTGTCGGGCCTTGGGATTTAGGCTGGGGATACTCCCACTTTTGTAGGGGAGAACCCCCTGCTGTTTGGTGTGTGGAAGAGGACTGGCGCGAATTCACCAGCTGCTTGCCAAGCCAATAAATGCGTTTGGGAGCTCCCCCAATTGGACCTTCAGAATTGCCGTAGGCAGAGGGGAGAGGCCTTGAGGCTGCTAATGGCTTGTGAAAGGAGAGGGAAAAGGAGAAAGAGGAATACACAGACTGGAGAAGTAATGCTAAGCAAACTGACACCCACTCTCACACACAGAACTAAAATGCAGAGTAAACAAAAGTGAAAACATTAAAAAAAGAATAGAAAACAACCTAAAAGGAGAACTAAGTGTGCTGAGGCTAAGGTAGAAAACAGAGGAGAGCTAGAAGAAGAGGAGAAAGGAAGAAAACGTAAAAGAACACAAAGAAAGAAAGAAAGAGAAATGAAAAGGAAGGAGAAGTAGAGAGAATTTTTAAAATAAAGAACTAGTTGACCCGTGCTGTGTTGTGTGTAGCACTGACTCATACTGTGCACAGCACTGTCTTAGGGGTCAGGCTGCCCACTGGGAGGACAGGGTTACCCTAGTCAGAGTGTAGGGTCTGGGAACCAGCAGTGGACCTATGAAAGGAATGAAATGGAGCAGAGAGAGAATAATATGAACGTAGAGAGAAGCTAAGAGAACAAAGATAGAAAGAGGAAAGAAAGAAAAGAGAATATAGAGAAAGAAGTGGGAAAAAAATCCCAACTGTGTTTACTAATATTGGCTGTGATGGCAAAGAGGGAGGAGAGAGAGAAGGAGGAAATAAAGAATAAAGTGATAGGTGATTCCTGGTTGCTTTAATGTGGGGCCAGAAGGGTTTAGATCCTGCCCCACATTGGCAGGTTGGTGTCCCTTTTAGTCCCGGGACTCAGTGGTGCTGGGCAGAATTTCCCTAGTTGACGAGATTGCCTTAAATGTCTGATGGAGGTTTCCTCAGCAGCACAGCACAGTGTAGATCTTTGTCCCAGCTGCCTTGTGTGGTGTACAGTACTCCCAAATAGGGCAAACTGGAGTTCCACCTGAATTCAGGTTGATTTGCCCTAAGCGGAGGGTAATGACCTGGAAGACAGTAGTGTCATATGATAGGAGAGAAGGGAAGAGAAGAGGAGAAAGAGGGAAAAAGAAAAAAAGAGGAAAAAAGGAGAAAGAGAAAAAAACACACAAACCTGAGCTCATTGAGACTGACTGCAGTGGGAAAGATAGAAGGGCTAGTGAATAGGAAGAAGAAGAAATAGAGTAGTAGGTAAGGAGATAATTGAGACTTGATCACATGACCATGAGGCTGGAGGAGTTCCAACTCTTCCTCAAGGTATCAGAGGTATCAGGGTGGTGTACACATTTGATGTAGTTTCACAGATGTTGTGTGGGATTGCTTCAAGGGCAAGATCACACCCATGGCTAGGCGTTAGTTGAGTGGTGCAGTTCGCTTTGAGCTGACAAGGTACAAGGAGTCTCTTGGAGAAGGCACCACTGGGAGTGCTGGTTACACAGTGCTTAGGTTGCAGGCGCTTCTCTGGCACCATGTGCAGCGTACAGTAAGTATTACCTGCCCAATAAGCCTCTTTTTAAATTTTTATCTTGTCTTCCTTTCTCTCTTTTTCTTCTATTTCCCTTCACTTTCTTTTAACAAGCCACAAGGAGGTCTCCAGGCCACTCCCCTCTGCCTAGGGAAACTCTGGTGGCCCAGTTGGAGGAGCTACTGCCTCCACTTGCTGGCTCTACATGCAGTTACAGAAATCACACCTGTTTTCTACCATACCCCAAGTGACTGGGGGAATCTCCCCTTCAGACGACTGTTGGGAATCCCAGACTATACCCCAAGGCCCTACAAGTGACTTGGGAACTCAGGTCAACGGTTGATGGTGCTCCATGCTGCTGCGGAACATTCGCCCAAACTCCACAGTGATCTCTCTGACTATGGATAATTCCACCTGCTATCTATAGGGCTCTAAACCAAGAGGAGTACATCTACACATCGGCCACGGCACTCCAGTTGCAGAGGAAACATCATACACCACCCAAGGCACTCCAAGCTCCATGACACAAACCACTATGGATTACTGTGAGATCAGCCAATGAAACACCACCCTAATTGGCTCACAACCTCCTGACCAGCATTTCAAATAACAGAATACAGCTAGGGTAAGAGTGAAACCACAGGAAGATATAGCGGTAGCCTAACCCCCCATGGCAGCCACCTGAAGGTAATTTGTATAAGCACTCATACAAGTCTCCCAAGAGAGAATCCAGTCCTCTTCGACTTTGGAAGATGCCGCCGGGCTCCTCTACAATAACACAGAAAAAGCAACCCAGCCCAACAGCCTCAACAAAAAAGCAGGATAAACAGAAGACAATGCTAGAAGTCATGAACCTCACGATTTGCATAGAAGAAGCAGACATTGACCTGCCACAGAAAGAAATGTTTGGAATGCTGCTTGTATGAATACAGGATATGAGGGAAGTAATACAGAAAAAGGGTGAAATGATAGAGGAGGTAAAGTCAACGCACCAAAAGGAGATCCAAGACTTAAGGGATGAAATAACAAAATCCATTGGATAATAAACAGACTTTGTTAACAGACTTGAGGAGGCAGAGAATCGCACCAGTGACCTAGAGGATAACAAAACAGACCTAAACAAATGGAAACACAGTCAAATATGACAATCAGAGAAGCTGAAGAAAGCCTGAGAGCCACATCTGATGCTATGAATAGGAACAATATTAGATTAATTGGACTACCAGAGAAAGACTCAACAAAGAATTCAACAGTGAAAATAGCCAGGGAATTCTTAGAGGCAAACTTCCCCAGCTTAATAAATGAAAATCAGGCAGCCATTCACTAAGCCAGCAGTGCAGAACAGCAGCCAGTGTAAGAACAGCAGCCAGAGTGAACCCCAAGAAGACGTCACCAAGACACATAATAGTTAAAATAAGAGGAGCTAGGGAAAACAAATAGTCATCTATAATGGTACCCAAATAAGAATGTGTTTAGACTTATCATTCGATACAATGAAGAAGAGGAGGAAATGGAGTAACATATTACAAAAATTGAAGCAAAATAGCGAAACCCAAGAATACTATACCTGGCACGGAAAACTCAATGAGTACATGAAAGGGAACCCAGCCCTACAAAGCATACTTGCCAATTCAATATGGGCAAAAGATCAACGGTCACAGAGTGCAAATAATAGACCATCACATAGAACAAATCCACTCCGAGGTCGACAAAGAAAACAGGCCCCACGATAGCATTAGCTCAAGAGTGGAAAGGAGGCAAGAATGAACCACACACACACACATGCACCACAAACTGATAGATAGGTAGGTCAGAAAACACCCAACACAAAAGGTACAAGATGACATCACAGAGTCCATAGATGGATGGAATAACACTGAATATCAATGGACTGAACTCAGGCATTAAAAGGCAGAGGCTAACAGACTGGCTCAGAAAAATTAACCCATTGATCTGCTGCCTACAGGAGACACATCTCAAGCTTTCAGACAAAAATAGGTTGAGAATTAAAAGCCGGAGAAAAATATACCAAGAAAATAGCAATTGAAAAAAGGCAGGGCTAGCAATCTTAACCTCTGTCAAAACTGATCTCAAGTTGTAAGCCATAACAAGAGACAAGGAGGGGCAGTATATAATGCTCAAGGGAACAGTAGACCAACAATCTCTGAGCATAATAAATATATACGCACCCAATGAGAGACCCACAGAATTCATAAATTGAATGCTCCAAAAGATGAAAAAGAAATCACAGGTTCAACAATTATAGTAGGTGAGTTTAATACACTACTCTGAAAAACAAAGATCACAGGGTTAGAAACTCAACAAATAGGCTACAGATCTAAATAGCACAATTGGATAACTTAACCTGATTGATATTTTCTGTGCTTTCCACACAAATGCAAATAAACCACATCTTTTCAAATCCACATGGGACATACGCAGCAATAGAGCATGCTGGGACACAAGTTGAACCTGAGTATATTAAAATTCACAGAGATTATACAGAAGTCTCTCTCTGATCACTGTGCCATGAGGCTGCAAGTGAACAGAAGGACAATGAAGAAAGCAAGAGCAAACAATTGGAGGATGAATAATTCTCTATTGAAAATGGAGTTGGTATTGGCCAGACCAGAGATGAAATCAGGAAGTTTTTAGAAACTAATGGGAATGAAAATATGACGTGTCAAAACTTTTGGGATGCAGCAAAAGCATTTATTGGAGAAAGGCTAATAGCAATAAATACACACATTAAAAAAGAAGGCAGACTTGTAGTTAATTGGTTGGCACAAAATTTATACCAATTAGAGAAGAGTCAATGCAACAATCCTACTAATAGCAAAAGGAAAGAAATAATAAAAACCAGAGCTGAGACACAGGAGAGGGAAATCAAGAAAACGATGGAAAAAAATAATGCAGTTAAAAGTTGGTTCTTTGAAAATATTAACAGAATTGATAGAATGCTGGCAAACCAAATCCAATAAAGGAAGGAACAAATGTCAATTGCAAGGATGAGGGATGAATCATGGGACATTAAAAGGAACCCTAATGAAATCAAAAGGATAATTACACAGTATTATGAAGACCTATACTCTAATGGATCTAACAACTTGGAAGGCATGGACAACTACTTGGAAACACAACCCCTCCCTAGACTATGCCAGATGGACATCGACAATTTCAACTGACCCATAACAATGGAAGGAATAGAGAAGTTTATCCAGGAATTACCAACCAAAAAAATCCCCAAGGACAGATGGCTTCACAGGAGAATTCTACAAAGCACTCAGGGAAGAACTGACACCAATCATATACAAACTGTTCCAGAACATAGAAAAATATGAAAAACTGCCAATCTTTCTTTGAACCTAGCATAACTCTGATACCTAAAGCGGGCAAAGATACCACAAGAATTGAGACCTACAGACCAATATCCCTAATGAACATCGATGCAAAAATCCTTAACAAAATACTGGCCAATGTAATACAAAAGGATATAAAAATATAATTCACGTGGCCAAGTGGGATTCATACCAAGGATGCAGGCATGGTTGAAAATACGAAAGACCATTAGTATTACCACATTTACAGGAAAAATGGTAAGAACCACATAGATGTGGAAAAGCATTTGAAAATATCCAACACCCATTCCTGTTTAAGTCACTTGAGTAGGTAAGAATAGAATGGAAAGTCCTCAATTTTATATAAGCTATATATGAAAAAAAAAACAGCCAATGTGGTGGTCAATGGGGAAAAGAAGAAAACAATTCCACTGAAAAATGGGACCAGAAAAGGATGCCCCTTGTCCCTACTCCCTTTTGACATTGTACTGGGGAAGGAAGAAGCAAAACTATCAGTATTCACAGAAGATATGATTTTTTACATTGTAAATCTCCGAAACGACACAAGTGGGGTGTTGGAAGCAATAGAGGAACATGGTAGAGTGACAGGATACAAGACTAAAGACAGAAGTCTACTGGACTGCTATATTCATCAGACAAGTCTACAGAAGAGGAGATCTAAAAGGTAGTACTCTTCACAATAGCCAAGCACAAAGTGAAATATCTAGGGACATACCTGACTAAAAAACCCAAAATATTTGTAAGAGGACAACTATAAAACACTATTTGAAGAAACCAAGGGTGATCTCAACAAATGGAAGAATATCCCATGCTTGTGGATTGGAAGACTCAATATAGTAAAGGTGTCAGTTCTGCCCAAGGCACTATACAATTTTAATGATATTCTGATACAAATACCATCATCCTTTTTCAAAGAATTGGAAAAACAGATTACCAAATTCATATGGAGGGGGAAGAAGCTCAGAATCAGCAGATAACTCAAGAAGAAGGACAGAGAGGGCTTGCTCTACCTGATTTTAGCACATACTATACGGCCACAGTAGTAAAAACAGTGTGGTACTGGCATAATGACAGATATTCAGACCAATGCAAAAGAGCTGAAGATCCATACATAAAAGCATCAGCATACAGGCAACTGATCTTTGATAAGGGCCCAAAAATATTAAATGGGAAGCAGATGCCATCATAAATAAATGCTGCTGGAAAAAAAATGGATATCTAACTGCAGAAAAATGAAACAGGACCCTTACCTCACTCTGTGCACAAGAATAAACTCAAGGTGGATCACAGAACTTGAGATAAAACCCCAAACAATTAGGGCCATTAATGAGGGAATTGGGACACACCTGAGAACCTTGGCACAGGGAATACATAGGAAATAGGGATGGATACAACTACAGAGGAGTCACAAATTTATAAGTGGTGTATATTGAACATAAATCACCTATGTACATCAAAAGAATTTGCCAAGAGAGTAATAAGAGTCTACAGACTGGGAACACATCTTTAGGAATGACAAATCCAACAAAGGCCTTATTACTAAAATCTACAAGACTTTGCAAGCTTACAATAAGAGAAAACCTAACTGCCCACTGAGGAGGTGGGCAAAGGACCTGAATAGAAGTTTCACAGGGACAGAAATCTGAATGGCCAATAAACATGCGAAAATGTTCCCTATCATTAGCCATAGAGAAAGGAAAATTAAAACAACTATGAGATACCACCTAACACGCTCAAAGATAGTCCAAGTCAAAAAGTCAGAAAGTAACAAGTGTTGGACGGGCTGTGGGGAGATAGGAACTCTTGTCCACTGCTGGTGGACCTGTAGGTATGTACAGCCATTTTGGAAATCGATTTGGTAATATCTGAAACAGATGGAGTTCGAGCTACCAAATGACCCAATAACCCCCCTATTGGGCATATGCCCAGAAGAGGCAAGAAATAAACCGTGACCAGACATCTGTGCTCCAATGTTCATTGCAGCACAGTTCACACTTGCAAGGAGTTGCAAACAACCGAAATTTCCATCAACACATGAATGGATTAAAACACTGTGGTACATACATACAATGGAATAAGCATCCCCAAAATGTAGTGATGAATGCATGAAGCACATCACTGCATGGGAAGAACTGGATGAAATCATGCTAAGTGAAGTAAGTCAAGCAGAGAAGGACAAGTACAATATGAATCCACTGTGGTAAGCTTAGGGAAAAAAACCAAAATGTGTCCTAGGGAAAAAGCTACTCTATACATGCATTCCTTGGGGCAAGTCCAGCAACTAAGGCAGGGCCAAGCCCAATCCAGGGATACATACTGCAGCCAACTATATAAGTGGGGGAGAAAGAGAGAGAGAGAAAATATATATGGGTAGTGGAGGAGCTGGGCACTAATCCGCCCAAGGGGATAGTTTATATCTCACCAGGAGAAGGCAAGGGAGACCAGGCTTCAACCTGATGCGCCCAGACGTAAATACAACACACCAGCATATACCAGGGAACCAATAGAGAGGTCTGCAGGCTGGCCCCAATCCCGACTATGTGAACACCCCCGCCTCTCAAAAGAATGCACTTCAGAGGATAGCACTTTGGCTAAAGCTTGCGGAGTAGAGCACATAAGAGAAACCCAAAGGGATGGAGAGGGAGGAGCGGACATAGTGGCACACCAAACTCCAAGGATGATGTTTCTGCTTGTAGCAGACAATGCACCGGGAGGCCCACAGGGCTCACCCCACGATGGAATATGGTGTCCCTCGCTGAATTATGACCCTGCTGGGGACATCACTGTGGACACAGTGTGGGAATAGTACAGGGTCTGGCCCCAACATGCTGAGGTGAGGCACTGAGGGCATGCAGCAGAGCAACAGGGGGAGCAGAGTGATGAAATCCCTGGAGAACACCAAAAAATAGTCTTTGGAGAAAGAGTGTGGCACCCATCAGTCTTGATTGGAAAAAACTTGTAAAGGCCAGCAAGCAGACCTTGGAACTATTTATAGGGTTTTCCATTTTAGTCAATGTTTTTTTGTTATTTTGTTCTTGCTTTCTGCTATCATTATTGTTTGTTTGTTTTTTTTGTTTTGACTTCCTTTGATGTTTTATTTGTCTTTGTTTTTTTGCACTTATTAATGTATCTACATGCCGATTTAGATAAGATAGGCAGGATAAACAATTCAGAGATGAAAAGAACAGAATGGGACCAGTGGTTCCGGAGGCATATGGGAAAAGGGGAGGTGGGAGAAAGGAAGGGTGAGAGGACCAACCCAGGTACAAGGGAAAAACAAGTGAACTACAATCAATGGAAGGAAGGTCTTATGATGTCTACTGGGGCTCAATCAAGGACAATGTAGCAGTGAGGAATTACTAAACCTGAAAACCTGAATGAAGGCTGGACATGATGGTGGGACAAGATAGAAGTAAAAAGAAAATAGGGGAAAGAAGCAGGAGGCAAAGGACATTCATTGAGGTTTAAATACAGCATAAACATATGTAAATTATATATAATGAGATGGGAATAGAACTATGTACTCATATCTATATATTAAGAATTAAGGTTTCAGATGGACTTTGGGCCTTAACTCAAGTACTCCCTCAACACAAGAACACTTTCTTCTAACAATCTGGCATTCTGTGATGCTCACCTTCCCAACACAATCAATGAAGACAAAATGGGTGCATAAGCAAATGTGGTGAAGAAAGATGATGGTGCCCAGCTATCAAAAGATAAAGTATCTGTGGTTTTAAAGGCTTGAAGATAAACAAGTGGCCATTTAGCTCAGAAGCAACAAAGCCCCCATGGAAGAAGCACGCCAGCCTGTGTGTTCATGAGGTGTTGATGGGATAGGTATCAGGCATCTCAGACCCAGATGAATGGGAAGGAAATATGGAGGGGAGACCCAATGCCCATCTGTAGATAATTAGACATCCACTCACAGAGGGGTCATAGGAAAGAGATGAGCCAGTCAGGGTGCAGTATAGCACCAATTAAACACACCACTTTTTTTTCTAGCTTGTTGCATCCTTCCCTTCACTGTTATGACCTCAATTCTACCTTACAAATTGGATTAGACCAGAGGATGCACACTGCTAGAGATAAGAGCCTGAAACACAGGAAATCCAGCATAGATAAACCCCTCCAGGCCAAAGAGAGTAGAGATATAAGGAAGATTAGAGAAGGGTGGGGGAGAAAGGGGAAATCAATCACAAGGATCAAACTATAACCCCCTCCCAGGGGGACGAATAATGGAAAAGTAGGCGAGGGGTGATGGAGGATGACTTAAGATATGGAATAAATAATCTAAAACTTATCAAGGGTTCATGAGGGAGAGAGAGTGGGAAAGGGAGGGGAAAGACATAGGCAGCTGATATCAGGGGCTCAAATGGAAAGAGAATGCTTTGAAAATGATGATGACGGCATATGTGCAAATGTGCTTGACACAGTGGAGGCATGTATGGATTGTGATAAGATATGTTAGATCCTCCAATAAAAGAATTAAAAAAAAAAGGATCACGTAGCTAGTGTGACCAGGATGCGATTCACTCAAGCAGATAGACCTCAAAGCATTTATGTCACACATTAAATGCAAATAGCCATAGAGTCTGAAAATATCATTTACAAAGGAAAACAAAATTAATTTTGGGTGAATTTCTACTTCTAAAATGATATTAATTACTACTGTGGAATTATAAAGCACAGTAATCTTGCATCTACCTTCTTTCCTAACATAAAACCCCACATCTGGAATTATATTGTGTGATGGTTTTGAGTAAAATAAGTTGCAAGCCATTTTTCTAGAAGTTCAACTAATTTTGAATTCATACTTGTAATTAAACTCCAAAGAAAATTTAGTAAAACGTATCTTCTTAACTATTTTTCCTAGTTTTTAATTTTAAAAACAACACTATAACCTAGATTTACCTACTTTTAAATTTCTATATAATTTTATTTCCTAATTATAAAAATGTGTTCATTTGAAAGTGGTGTACACAGAAAGGTATGAATATGATAGATATTAATTGAAATATCTCAATATATTTGAAAGGACTTTTACCCATGTTGCATTATATCATATAAATTTGGTTTAAAAATAGAAAAAAGAAATATGTACATGTCTGTAGGGAAGAAAATAGGGTTATATATAAAAATTATCTTTTATTGTTTAATCAAACTCTTCAACAGGAAATTCAGAGATGGGAATAGAAAATGTAATTTCCAAAGAGAAAGCTGCCCTAAGCTCTTGTAGAAGTACAAACAATTATATTTTATCTACTTAAACAACTCCTAGGTGAATTAATAAATATATCTCCCAACTTTCAGTCTAATGCTTGTAGCTTTTTAAAAAATGCTTTTTATTATGGGCTCTTATATCTCTCATCACAATTTATACATTTCTCCAATGTGTCAAGCATATTTGCACATATGCCACCATCATCATTTTCCAAGCATTCTCTTCATACTCGAACCCCTGAAATCAGCTTCCATGCTTGCAACTTTGTTAGCATGTAAATATTGCATTGATGGCCCTTCTATAATTATATATTCAATGCTACTTCTCTGCACAGTAAATATAGTAGCTTGATGCAAAACACTCTCTTGATAATGCCATGTGACATAAAGACTCAAGCCATTATTTGGGTTGCCCAGATAAGCTAGTTCTCTTTTAATATCAAGATAGACTAAGGCAGATGTTCTCAACTTCAGCTGCACAGCGGAAGCACAGAACAATTTTATAAATCCAAAATTCTTCAAGCGTCAACTGGGAACACATTATACATGCAAAATCTCAAGCTCCACCCTGGATCCATTGAATCAGAAACTCCGGGGTTAGGGTGCAAGCATGAGTGCGTTAATATGCCCTCCAATACTTGCTAAAATGTAAGCATCATGACCACAGATCATTGAATCCTTCAGAAAAATTAAAAAGGCAAAGTGTGTGCTTGTTGTTGTTGTAGCTAGCTGCCCTTGGGTTGGCTACCCATGGCAACTCAGAAAGCCCATGGACAATCAAACGAAGCACTTACTTATACTGTGCTAACCCCTAGAATAGTTGTCATTTTTACCTATAATGTTTTTATTGTTGATTTTTGCAGAAAACAACAGTCCTCTCAAGTATGTGTTACACGTCACAAATTATTGAAAATCAGCATCATTGCTAACAGGTAAGGGCATGTTCAGGAGGCACTATGGTTATTGTTTACATGATTTCATATTGATCATGTCAACAAACTAATGAGGCAATGTGATTATTTTTACCATTTTTTTCAATGAACTAAGGGATACAGAGAGGTAATGGTATTTGCTAAATTCACTTAGATGTTAAATGATGGATTCAGAATCTGAATTAAGTAGTCTAATTCAACCCACCAACTATTTTTGAGTTAATTCTGACTCATAGTGGCTCTATAGGACAAAGTAGAATGCTCCATAAGGTTTCTAAGAAACCTTATGGTGGGGTTTTTAAATCCCACCCCACCCCCTTTAAAGACAGAGCACTCTTCATTGCAGAAGAGTAAACAAGAGGATAAAACTGCTAACAACTCACCCCGTGGCTATTGCCTTCCCCTAGCTTTCCTCTCTCCCATCAACAACACCCCTGGCCCCTCCCCAGTGTACCATTGAGTAAAGAATCAGGGTTTCAGCAACTCTCCCTGTCACTACTAAGTGATAGAAAGGAGGTCTAAGTAGAGGCCACAGCTGTCTTGTCATCCACCCTTGAGTCTCTTTTTCTATCCAACTCCAACAGGGGAAGTGCTCTAGTTCAGAGGGAGAAAGAGTAGAGAATCCTGGTGCTTTATTCAAGGGCTGAAAGTCTCAGGAGCCATGGCAGGGTTTAGTGCCCAGGCAGTGACATGTAGGATGCAGGCACAATATGGGATTGAGGTGAGGGTAGAGTAGACCACTCAAAGCCCAGTGATAGAAATGAAGCGGGAAATCTTATGAAATAATTATGCAGTGACTTGTTCATAGAAATACCATTTTTCAGCACATCTATACAAATGGACTTCTACAGATGAAATACTAAGAAATCAAATTGACCACATCTATGGGAAGAGACAAAGAAGTTAAATATGAGCAGCTAAAAACAGGCCAGGGTAAGACTGTGGAACAAACTATCTATTGTTCTATGCAAATTCAGGATAAAGCTGAAGAAAAACAAAGTGAGTCAACCAGAGCCAGAATATACCATTGAGTCTATCCTATCTGAATTTTGAGAATATGTCAAGAACATATTTGAAGCATTGGATATTAGTGACAGAAGACCTGATGAGGAGAACTTAAAGTTCATCATTCATGAAGGTCATTAAAAAGACAGGAACGAAAGAAAATTTTCAAAATAAATGTCGAGTCTCTGAAACTTGCTCTCAATCAGAATAGATACAGCAAATGGAAGAAATGATGAAGTTAAAGAGCTGAGTAGAAAATTCAAAAAGGCAACTTGAGAAGATAAAGTCAATATTAAAATGACATAGGCAAAGACCTAGAATTAGAAAACCAAATAGGAAGAACACAGTCTGCGTATCTTCAACTAAAAGAACTGAAGAAAAAAATCCAAGCCACAAGCTGTTATATTGCAAGAGTTTATGTCCAAAATATTGAATTATGCAGGAAACACCAAAAGACGATGGAAAGAATACACAGAGCAAATCTGTGCCAATGAGCACCATCCCCTCTCTGTATCGTAAGGTCACTTTGGCATAGGGGCCCTCAGTCAGCTGGCATCAAATTGTTGAGGGAGGAGGAGGGATGCTGTCTACTGAGTGGCTGTCATGCAAAGATAAGAAGAGAAGCCTCTGGTGATGTCCCTCTATTCAGATCAGAAGGATGGGAAGAAACGGTACCAAACAGCATGAATGGAAGAGGTGACTCTAGAAGATCACAATAATCAACCTGATTTAAAAGGTTAAAACCTTGTCAGTTGATCCCCCTTCTGATGCGTGTTGGGCCTGATCTGGTTTTCAACATTTCTATATTCTGTTGTTGTTGCTATTGTTGTTAATATTGAGGTTTACCTCACATGTACTTTGTCACTGAGGGTGAGCCTCTAGAATTTTTGTTACGTGTTTGTCTGTTGTTCAGTGTATAAAACCCAAGAATGGTGAACTTACAGGGTCAGCAAGTAGGATAAGGGTTCCTGGGGAACACAATGAGGGGGTGATGTCAAGGAGTTCAAGAAAGAAAACAATCTTTTGAAACAGATATTGGTAGCAATTGTACAATACTGCTTGATGTGATTGTACTATGGAACAATATGATATCTGTATTGGCTCCCAATAAAAGAGGAGGGGGAGGGGAAGAATATATAGAGTCAATGTACCAAAAAGAATTAGTCACCATTACAAATTTCCTAAGGTACCATATGAGCAAGAACCAATAAAATTGAGGAAAGACGTGCAAGCTACACTGCAAACATTACCCAAAACAAGACTCTAGAAATTGATGGAATACACAATGAAATGTTTCAACAAGTGGAAGAAACGTTGGAAGCACTTATTCATCTAGGCCAGGAAATTTGCAACACAGCTACTTGGCCAACCGACTGGAAGAGAATCATATTTATTTGTACCTATTCCAAAGAAACAGAACGCCCCAACAGAACGCCCAAATTACAGAATAATATCATTGATATCATGCAAAAAGTAAAATTTTGCTAAAGATCAGCCAACAAGTGTTGTAGTAATGCATTGATGGCAAGGTGCCAGAGATTAGGGACAGGTTAAAAAGAGGATGTGCAATAAGGGATATCATTGCTGCTATAAGATCGATGTTGGTTCTCAGCGTAGAATACCATAAAGATGTTTACTTGTGATTTATTGACAGTGCAAAGGAATGCTACTGTGTGGAGAGTAATAAACCACGGACTGCTTGAGAAGAAGGGGAATTCAAGACACTTCGTTGTGCTCATGTGAAATTTGTACGTGGATAAAGAGGCATTTGGGCAAACAGAACAAGGGAATGCAGCGTGGTTTAAAATAAAAATGGTGCTCTTCAGGGACGTAACTCCGTACCATCCTTATTCTCATCAGAGAAGCTGGATTATGTGAAGACGGTGGCGTCAGTATTGGAGGAAGGCTTACTAACCACCTGTGAGATGCAGATGACACAACCTTGTTTGTTGAAAGTGAGGAGGACTTACAGCACTTGCAGATGAAAATCAGTGACTTCAATCCTCAGTATGGATTACAATCCAATGTCCAAAAAGACCCAAATCCTCACAATACCATGAAAAATGGAGAAACGGTTGAAATTGTCAAGGATTTTGTCTTGCTTGGATTAAAAAATCAATGCTCATCGAAGCAGCAGTCAAGAGATCAAAAAATGTATTACATGATGTAAATCTGCTGCAAAAGGTATGTTTAGAGTATTGGAAAGCAAAGGTGGCTAAGGTGAGCCTGCCTGGACCCATGCTCGTCGCGATGGTCTCATATGCATGTGAAAGTTGGACATTGAATAGAGAAAACTGGAAAAGAATCCGTGCAATTGAATTGTGGTGCTGGGGAAGAATACTGAAGTTTCTGTCGACTGCTAACAGAACAATTTGATCTGCTTTGAAGGCAGGATACCAGGGTACTCCTCAGAGGCAAGGATGAAGAGACTTCATCTTAGACACTTTAGGCATGTTGTCAGCAGAGGTAGGTCCCTGGAAAATGGCATCATGCTTGATAAAATAGAGAAGCAGTGAAAAAGAGGGTGGCCCTCAAGGAGATGGATTGACACAGTGGCTGCTCAAGTGTAGGAGCAGTTGTGAGGGTGGGCAGAGTTTTGTTTGGTTACACAGAAGGCTGGAAGCATCTTGAAGGCACTTGAAAACAACAGCAAAGCTTAGTTGGCCCAGTCCAGACATCTTCCCTTAGCCAGGCAATGAACTTCACACACACACACACACACACACACACACACACACACACACACACACATCAAGAGACATACAACGAGAAATAAACTCACAACAAATAATATTGCTGAAAGGGCTAGAAAATGTCAGATTTATTATTATTATTAATTAAATCATTTTATTGGGGGATTGCACAACTCTTATCACAATTCACACATACATCCATTGCATCAAGCACTTTTGTATATTTGTTTCCCTCATCATTCCCCAAATATTGGCTTTCTACTTGAGCCCTTGGCATCAGCTACCCATTTTCCCCTCTCTCCCCGCTTCCCTTCCCCCATGAACCATTGATCATTTATAAATTAATATTGTTTTGTCATCTTTTACACTGTCCGATGTCTAGCTTGGTTTGCCTCATTGCCTGTAGTTCCTCTAGTCAACTTTTGAGGAAGCTCTAGAAGAGTGACCAGTGGCCTTGCAAGTCCAGGTGTGCTGAAGTCACTATAATCATCTTACTCTTTAGCCAGTAGTTGCCTCCCACGTGATCATCCATCCAGTTAGCACCATTTCAGAAGCTGCTGCCTCTAGGGTTTTATGTGCCAATGACCACTTCTTCCTGAGGCAAACTACCTACAGCAACTCTATTTTGTTGGCTGCTAGGTGACCTACACCCTTCCCACCTTTCTCGGAAGGTCACGCTGGCATTGTTACTAGATGTACCCTGCATAGCTAGAATCAGGATGCTACTCAGAATGGTGAAATTAATTATGCTACTCTTGCCCCTGTAACGCTTTCTTGCTTTGAACGCAAAATGAATCATGCTATTCTTATTTCTGTAACACTTGCTTGCTTTATAGGAAAGTCCCTATGTGATTGTTTTAGTCTGGGTTGACTAGAGAAATAAATCCTTAGACACTCATGTGTGTAAGAAAGAACTTTATATCAAAGAGTAATTTGAAGTACATTAAAAAATATCCTAAACCAGTTTAGATCTAGCCCATAGGTCTGATATTGACCTATATGTAGATACTAGTCCATAAATTCCTTTAGACTCATGCAGCCATGCAATTATGCTGAATGCAGGAAGATCACAGGCCAGTGGGTGGAAATCTTGTGGATCCAGTGGTGGTGGAAGTATCTCAGCACTGGTGTGGGTCTCCATGTGGTTCCTCTGGTTCCAGGTCTCTGGTTCCATCAGCGTAGCTCCATGTGGCTTGTCCTCAGGAACACAAAACAGTGTGTCTGGCTTCCAGTGAGCTATTTATTTCTGTTGTGCCTCCAAAGGAAGTCATTCAGCTGCAACCTGACTGACAGGCTAGACTCCACCTCTTCCTCAAGTGGACAATATATTACATAACTGCCACAGTGATTTTTTTTTTTTTTGCCTTTAAAAACTTGCTTGTAACTGCTTTTGGGAGAGCACTTTAGCTCACTGCAGTGAGCTAGCCTAATGAAAAACTCTTTAATTTTTGCTGGACATTACAGTGGACATCATTTATCTGAACTCACAAATCTTGGGGACTTGTCCGGGATGGTGCTGTGTCCTCTTAGTCTACTGTTGGTGGCTGCCCTGAGGAGAAGGACCTCCAGCAAAGGAGGTGACCCCTGTGACCCCTTCTCTCCCAAGTGAGCAATCGCCTAGAGGAAGTGGAGATTTGGCTCTGAGAATGAAAATCCTGAACCTCCAGAGGTAAGTTTCTGTATGAGATGGATCCCCTCTGAATAGACTAGGTGGGGGACTAGACACAGTCGTAACCCTCACTAGTCCCTTCTCACCAGACCCCACTTGAGAAACTTGATAACTTGATAACTTGGTTATTTGTCTCTTTCTGTGTCTGTTTCTCCCTCAACTTCACTGTCATTTTATCTTCTCCCTCCTCTCTCTCCCAGTGACTGTATTGCTGGCTCTTGGCCTTGCAGTCCCAGCCCCAACTGACCATCTGGACAGAAAGTTCTTTTTGGTTGTTGTTATCTTTCTTTGTGCTTTTTAAAAAATTGATGGGTTTAAATCGCTGACTAAAGTAGGTGAATTTTTTTAATGAGGTGAATTTTTATTAGGATAGAATATTTTTGTCTTAGACATTTAAAATTTTTATACAGTCTTTTAAAGGATATTAAGTGGTCTCACCCACAAGCCCGGGACTTGGACAGATTGGGTGAATGGGTTAAGGATTTCATTGTACATGGCACACTGCAGCAACATGAGCCTTGGGAAGTGAATTTCTCTGTTTTTGTATTTTTGTGAATATTGTAAAAATGGGTTACTTCTGCACACAAGCAAAGACTCCTCTTCAGTGCATGCTGGACAATTTAGAACAATGTGCACAGGAAACTAGGTCGTTAAATTCAGCCTGGGGTGCCTTCGTACCCTTTGTGAAAGTGAGGGGCCCCCCTTTCAGATTAGTGGCCCAACACTGAGATTTATGATGCACATATCATCAAGAGTCACTGGCCACCTGGGACACCCAGACCAGTCCCTTATCTTGATGTTTGGCTCAGCCTAGTTCAAAATCCCCATGATTGACTAAAAGTTGTGCCTCCCTATATGGACCATCAGTTATGCTCTCCTCCTCCCGCACAGGGGTCAGAGAGAAAAACTAACTCTTCTTCTTCAACCGCTGCTCTTCTCTCTGAGGATAGCAAACTCCCTCCCCCGTCTACCAGCCTTCCAAACAGGCTCCCCTTGGGGGATCCAGTCCTGCCCCTCCAAGAAGTTCCTCCAGTAGAGGGGATCCAACTGCTAGGTCCTTTATGGTGTATATTCCATTTCTTAGTAGTAACATATAATTGGACAAACCAACACTCCCCATTTTCTGAAAAGCCTCACGTTTTCCTGGAACTTCTGGAGCCTGTTTTTCAAACCCATAGGCCCACTTCGCCTGATTGCCAGCAGATGTTTGCTGTGCTTTTCACGTCATAAGAGCACAGACAGATTTGCCAGGAGGTCCAACAATCTGTGTTGGGCCTCGGCAGGGTGGACATGGAAGGAAATAGAAACAAATTAGAAAAAGAATTCCCCTTAGCCAGGCCAGATTGGGGCCCAAATGCTTCAGCAGGGCTCCATGCCTTACTGAACTATCAACGATATTTACTAGTGAGGACTAGGGCAGGGTGCCTGTCGACTCACAGACCTATCAAAAGTGACAGAAGTTACCCAGCACAGTAATGAGTTCCCCACTGTCTTTATAGAGAGACTGGTAAATGCCTACCAGACCTATACTTCCCTATATCCGGAAGCCCCTGCGAACTTCAGAGTGGTTAATTTGACTTTTGGGATTCAGTCTGCCACAGGATATAAAAGTAAGATAGAAGGGGTTGAAGGGAAAAAAATTCTCACAGTTAGTAGAAATTGCTCAGAAAGTTTATAATAATAGAGTTTACTGGTAAAAAGCTAAAAGACTGTAGCCCAAGTTAAATTAGCAGCCTTGAAGGAAACAGGTCAGACCCTTCAGAAGCTTATGGAATCCAAGACATTTAGGGCTTCGGTACAGAACAGGTACAGAACAGGCGACTCTTATAAAGGAACCAATGCACATATTGTAAGGAAGAAGGGCATTGGAAGAATGAGTGCCCAAAGAAAGACAGAAATAAGACATCCCCCACCACGCTTAGTCTAGATGGTCAAGAATATGGGGCCCAGGCTCATTCCCTATTAGCCCTAACGAGTTCCAGGTCACTGTTAAAACAGTGAGCAAGCCAGTTCGTTTTTAGTAGACACAGGAGCAACCCCTT
This sequence comes from Tenrec ecaudatus, assembly GCF_050624435.1. Classification (NCBI taxonomy): domain Eukaryota; kingdom Metazoa; phylum Chordata; class Mammalia; order Afrosoricida; family Tenrecidae; genus Tenrec; species Tenrec ecaudatus. The sequence goes on along the minus strand of NC_134541.1, from coordinate 65,017,098 downwards.
CTATCCTAACCTCATTTCTGGGACCATTGTCCTCAGATTCCATTGAGGTCCAGGAAGTCACAGGAAACAACTCTCAGTGTCACTGAACCATGCAGGGAACTGTCAACCTGGGGAATTACTCTATGACTCGCTCTTTAATTTGAATGCCTGATTGTCCCTACTCCATTGTTAAACTGCAACCTGCTCCAAAAGTTCCATGCCATTATCTCTTCCAGGGACCAGAAGGCCTGTTTATCAGTCTAGCCACCCACTATCCTACTAGTCTGCCTCCTGTCGGAGGAGTGTGTGTTGCAGACCAAGGAGCACCCACAAGCTACCAGGGACGAGTCCCTGGAATTCCTCAATCATACCTTCCGCAAGCTATGGGTAGAGGACAGTCCACCCACACTAGCAGACACCAGCCTCTAGCAGTCATGCCTCCTATGGCTAACATCGCACCAATCCAAGTAGAATAATACCCCATTGCCCGGGAGGCTAAGGTAGAAATCACCCCTCACATCAGCCAGCCCTTAAGAGTGGGAATTTTAACCAAGCAGTCCCTGTGTAATACCCATCTCTTGCCAGTATCCAAAGTTGGGACCAAAGATTACCTACCTGTTTAGGACTTGTGGAAAGTGAACAAAAGGGCAGAAATTATACACCTTACCATCCCAAATCCATATCTCTCCTAAGCCTCTTATCCCCAAGTCACCAATGGTACAAAGTATTGGACTTAAAGGATGTTTTCTTTTGCATTCCCTTGGCCAACCCCCACACCCCCGTTAGTTAACTTATTTTTTCCTTTTGAATGGATGGATCCATAGGTGGGGGTGGTGGTAGTGAGGGTGGGGTAGGGAAAACTAACTTGGACTCACCAGCCACATGGATTTAAAAATTCCCCCAAAATGCTTGATGAGGCTTTAAATTTAGACTTCGCAAATTTCAAGACTCAGTGGCCTCAGTGTACTTTACGTCAATATGTGGATGACCTCCTATTGGCGGCCAATGATAGAGACACATACAAACTGGAAACTGAGAAAATGTTGGCCAGCCGGCAAGAGCTTGGCTGAAGGTTTCAGCAAAGAGGCCCCGGTAAGCAAACAGCAAGTTTCCTATATGGGTTATACTTTACACCGAGGTTAGTGGGTCTTGTCCAGCATCTGTGTATTAGCCATCACACCAACCCCACACCTTCTACCAAACATCAAGTAAGAGAATTCCTGGGGACAATTGGCTATTGCAGATTGTGGACTTTGGGTTTTACAGAACTGGCCAAATCCCTCTACGAAGCTACAAAGGGAAAAATGGCCCTAAAGCAATCCCTAGTTCAGGCCCCACTCTAGCTGTGCTGGATTTGTTCAAAACCTTCCTTCTCTTTGTGCATGAAAGGTCAGTAGTGGCTCAAGGAATCCTCACTCAAAGGTTAGGACCTTGGGACAGGTCAGTGGCATATCTGTCAAAAAGATCAGACCTGCGGTTTCTGGGTGGTCACCAGCCATCAGAGCAGTGGCTACTATGGACCTCTTAGTTAAGGAAGCTGATAAACTGACTGTGAGCCAGGGACTGGATTGTTGTCCCCTCCCACCCTCCACACACTTGGTAGAAGCATTACTCCAAAGCACCCCAGACCAGTGGATAACTAATGCAAAAATCACCTAGTACCAGCCCCTTCTATTGGATCAGCCTTAAATAAAGTTACTTAAGGCCTCTCTTAAATCCAGCCACCCCCTTGCTAGTGGACCATGACTACACAGAAGTGCTCAAGGAGGTCCACATGGCAAGAGCAGACGTGACCCAATCAGACACCAAGGTTGAGCTGTTCATGAATGGAAGTAGCTTCATCAAGAGCAGCACCAGGTACAAAGGGGCTGCTGTTTTTTCTCTAAATCGAGTTGTCTGGTCAGCACCTTTACCATACAACACCTCAGCCCAAAAGGATGAGTTGGTGGCTCTGATCAAGGCACTATGCTGGGCAGAGGGAAAGTGAGTGACCATCTATAGAGACAGCAGATACTTATTTACCACTATCCAGGTGCATATCTCAATGTCGAGAGAGAGGGCTTCTAACTTCAGCAGAAAGACATAACACACAAAATGAAAATACTGGTTTTGCTAGAAGCCATGTGGCTATCAACCAAACTGTCAGTCATACAAACTGGCAACTCAAAGGTATCCAGGGGAAGCCAGAAAGAAAATGGTGATGTTGGAACCTCCTGAGCATGAACTAACTTTGGTCTCCCTACCAGCGTCTGTAAGACTGAGATCCTTGAGGTGTTGCGTAAGTCAATAATACAACTGCACCAGGCTACTCATCTAGGTAGAACCAAGCTTGGAAAGATAATTTAAAACAGTTTTGGATCTCAAATTTACATCGTATACTTGAAAGTGCAGTAACCCGTGCAAAACACGTGCTCAGGTAAATGCTCGCACATCGGCCCCTTCCCCACAAGTATTAGATTGAGAGGAAAAATGCCAAGAGAACAGTGGGAGTTAGTTTCACTGAGATGAAACCCTCAGCTAAACAATATAAGTATTTGCTTGTGATAGTTGACACTTTTTCAGACTGGGTTGAAGCTATCCCTACACACCACAAACTGCCATGATAGTTACAAAAAAGGTTCTTAGAAAAAGTAATTCCAAGCTATGACTTGCCTCAGTCAACTGGGTCCAACAGTGGTCCACAGTAACACAACAAATTTCAAAAACTTTGTGGTAGCATGGAAATTACACTGTGCTTGTAGGACTCAAAGTTTGGGACAGGTGGAAAGAATGAAGGAAACCTTTAAGGACACTTTGTCTAAATGTGTATTAGAAACAGGGGCAGACAGGTTATCTCCACTTCCTTTTACTTTATTGAGAGTAAGGCACACCTGTATAAAAGAGGCTTTACCCCTTATGAAATTGTTTGAGAAACCACACCCCTTGTTACCTAAAGTCTAAGATTTAAAGCAAGCTGAAATGTGTAATCAAAAGTTATTTAAGTTCTTATAGACAATCCAGGTGGCACAGCACCAGGTGTTCCAGACTCTAAAGGATGCTGTCCGCTACCCTTCATACTAAGCTGAACCTCTTCCTAGGTTCCAAGCTGGAGACTTGGTGTTGGTCAAGTCACACACCACAACTGGACTCACCTCAAGGTGGATAGGACCCTTTACCATTGTCCTCATCTCACCTACGACTGTAAAAGTGGTTGGAGCAACTCCATGGTCCACCACAAACTCCTAAAGCCTGCACCAGCAGAGGCAGAATGACAAGTTTCCAAGGATCCAGAGCAGCCCCTCAAGTTAAGACTGTGATGTTCTCTCAAATAATGTTATTTTAAAAATTGTTTTATAAGGGGCTCATACAACTTTTATCACAATCCATGCATACATCAATTGTGTAAAGCGCATTTGTAGATTCATTGCCCTCTTCGTTCTCAAAATATTTGCTCTCCACCTAAGCTCCTGATATCAGCTCCTCATTTCCCCCTTCACTCCCCAATACCCCCTCCCTCATGAGCCCTTGATAATTTATAAATTATTATTTTGTCATATCTTGCCTTGTCTGATGTCTCCCTTCACCCACTTTTCTGTTGTCTGTCCCCCAGGGAGGAGGTCACATGTAGATCCTTATAATTGGTTCCCCTTTTCAAGCCTATGATGCTCACCTTCCTGACACAACCGCTGAAGACAAATGGGTGAATAAGTAAATGTGGTGAAGAAAGCTCATAGTGCCCGGCTATCAAAAGATATACCATCTGGGGTCTTAAAGGCTTGAAGGTAAACAAACAGCCATCTATCTCAGAGGCAACAGATCCCACGTGGAAGAAGCTCACCAGCCTGTGTGATCACAAGGTGCCGAAGGGATCAGTTATCAGGCATCAAAGAACAAAAAATCATGATATCACTTCATGATATCGCTGAAGACAAAGTGAGTGCATAAGCAAATGTGATAAAGATGATGGTGCCTGGCTATCAAAGATATAACATCTGGGGTCTTAATTATGTTCTTTATGTGTGTATATTGGGCCCTAGGCAGCTGTTAGAACCTTTCCCCTTCCATTTTTTTGTGGACTCTTACTGAAGGAACAATTGGTCAAGTAGCTCTTATCAAATTAGGATCAACAACCTAAGCCCTTTAGTTTTCAAGTTGATATTTGTGCCCTACTCAACCCTTGGGTTGATACCAGCGCTTAGTCTCCTCTTTACCTGGTAGACTAAGGGCATGCATCATAGACTCCCAATCGCATGGGTGTGGACACACAGTTTTAGAAAGAAATCTGCAAAGAATTGAAATTTGTATTTGCTTTGGATTGCCCAGAAAATGAACATGGCAATGCAATGATCCCGGAGACTACTTTTGCCTTGAGTTGGGGTTGTGAAACTATTTCCATTACATAATCTGTTGTCAACCTGAAACTTAAAAATGAAGGGGCAGAATTTAGCTTGTCAATTGTGTTGGATCTTGATCGCCTCATTTGGAGGGGCTAAAGAAACAAATAGCTTGTTGGGGGCAGGACACACGCTCGCTCCCTGCAAAGCATGCTTGCTGACAGGACACATGGAGCCACGCTAGAGCCCTGGAGCTTAAGGAACCACATGGAGACCCTGTCAGTGCTGAGATGCCTCTATTGCCACTGGATCCAGAAGATTTTCCACCCACAGACATGTGATCTTCCTGCATTTGGCGTCATTGAATGCTTTCCGTGAGTCTGAAAAAGAATTTATATATTGGTATCAGATATGTGGACTAATATCGGACTTATGGACTTGATCTGGACTGGGCTGGGATGTTTTCTTAATGTTCCATTGCTCTTGTACATAAAGCTCTCTAGTATTCACATATGAGTCTCCCTGGATTTGTTTCTCTAGTCTACCCAGATTAACACATCTAGGTTCAACATCTCCCTTCCCTTTTATCTTGTCATAAGTTGCAATCCTTTAAATATCGCCCTTTTACTTATGATTTAACCTAAATGTGAAGAAATGAGAAAACTTGGGACATCCACCTTTATGAGGATAGATGTGACTAAGGAAATGTGTTTCCTCTTCAAAGACAAACCCAACCGAAGGCTGGGATCCTAGTGGGGCTGGTGACTGCTGTCTTAGCTGGAGATAAAGAATTTTTTTTTTCTGTAGGGAGATGCCCTGAATCAGTTGTCCCCCAAATTCCAGGTGCTTTGGTGTTCACACCAGCTATCCCCACCTCTGTAATTAGGTCAACTCCACAATTAGCCCATTTGCTGACCAGTACTCACCAAGTTTTAAATGTCTCCCATCCTGAATTAGCCCAAGACTTCTGGCTATGTTTAAATCTGAGACCACTGCTTTTTATGTCATCCCTGCAGCACAACATATCCTTGGCCCATGACCTAAGAGTGCAACACTCAAACTTCACTTAACCTTAGGTGATCTACAAGGACCAGGGTATTGTTTCACCTCACCTTGTTATAATGGGCCACAGTCTAGGTGTTTTGCTTATTGTAATCAAAATCTTAGCATGAATTACAATGGGTCACAAGCGTATCTGAAGGCTCCTCTGGGAACATGGTGTTCACGCTCTTTTTGCCTTATTTGTGTATTGTGTGTGTAATGCTTCAAAAACCCCAGGGGTTTGTAGCTTAGTGTATTTGTTGCCTTGTATTGACCTGTATTAAATGGATCTAGGCCTAGCCCTGATAACTGCTCCTGAATACACCAGGGATAAACGAACCCCTATATTAATCCCCCTTTTAATAGGACTTGATATCGCAGGTTTCTCAGCCACAGGTATCTTTGCACTCGTCACCCAGAGTCATGGTTTGAAAGGCCTCCTAATATATTCAAAGCAGATATTTACAGGTTAGAAGCCACAATGCCAAGATTGTCAGAGCAAATGAAGTCCTTCGCCAAGGTAGCCTTACAAAACAGATAAGTGTTTGATTTATTATTCCTCAAACAAGGTTGGCTATGCACTGCCCTTGGAGAAGAGGGTTGTCTTTAAGCCGACAGAACTGGGAGTATGTGAGAAACTCTTGCCTTAGTGCACAAGAGTGTAGAGGACAGCTGACAGAGAATGGAATCGACAGGCCAGTAGTACCACAATTTATTTAATTGGCCTCCCTGAGTCATTACCTTAATTACTGGCCTTGCTGATCCCCTATTATTATTAATACTAGGACTTTTTATTGGACCATGCATTATTAATGCTTTGGTAAAATTGATCCCAAACTGTATAGGGGTCGACAAGCTTATTGTGTTAAGAACACAATATACAGTCTTAAATGCAAGGAAGTTGCTGATGAATCAATGATTTGATTTTCCCAAATAAAAACAGTAGGGAACAAGGAAAACTAGCTTAGTAATTCCCTTTTGTTGACTGCTAGGTGACCCCACACCCCTGCCCCTTCCTTCTCAGAAAACCCTGCTGGAGTGTTTCCTAGAATGGACTCTGTACCTGGAACCAGGATGCTATCCACAAAGGTAAAATTAATTATGTTATTCTTGCCTCTGTAAAGCTTGCTTGCTTTAAATGTAAAACCAATCATGCTATTCTTATTTCTGTGGTGCTTGCTTGCTTCACAGAAAAATCTTTATGAGATTGTTTTGCCTTTAAAAACTTGCTTGTAACTGTTTTTAGGATTGCAGCCTGGGAAAGTGCTTCAGCTTGCTGCAGTCAGCCTAACTAAAGGCTCTTCCATCCTTGCTGGACTTTATAGTGGCCATCATTTACCTGAACCCACAGCATGCCTCTGAGCTGCTCAGCACACCATTCTTCAGACCAGGGCTTTGAAAGCAAATTTGCTCATTAGATTGGGCCATATGGATCAGAAGACCACTGATGAGTAACTAAGAAGAATACAGACCCATAATTTCCCAATCTCAAAGAAGGAGGCACTCAGAATTTAGAATGGATAGGTCCTAGGTGAGTAACTACAAAAACACCACGGAAGGGCGTCACAGAGTCTCTGACGCAGGCATAATTGGCCAACTGGGCTGCTTCCAGCAAGAAGTCTGAGGCATCATGTACCATCCAGCTAGACTTCACCCCAACCATGTTGCTGTTGTAGGAGAAGGTGATGAGCCCATTAGCAGCTAATTGATGCACACACATGATCAAGATGTCTGCGTGAAGAGATGCATGCCTACCAGAGGTTGTCCCCAGCCCCTTGGTAGCAGTAGATGCAGCCCTGCCCTGTCCCTCTTCTGGGGCAGCCAGAGTGCTAGCTCCACAGCAGGCCTGGAGTTTCTACCACTGTGGTTGTCATTGTATGTCTGACCTTGGAACCATTGCCAAACCTAAGAGAATCTGAGGGGCCTGGCCAGGGACTGCAGCTTTTCACTCCCTGCAAGATTTATAATTATATATATATATATATATATATATATATATATATATATATACACACATATATATATATAATACATATATATATATATATATAATTAAGGGCAAACAAACAATTTTATTAGAACACAATCCTCATATCATACAGTTCAATAATTCCGTCACATCAAGAAGAGTTGAACAATCTTTGCCAAAATCAATTTTAGAACATTTTCTTCTTTCTTTTACTCTCTGTTATTAGACCTCTCTGGCCTTGCTAGTAAGCTAGTTACTGCCTCTGTTGATCTTTCGATGTTGCTCTCCTGGATATCATATACAAGAAAACAAAAAAAACATCCAACAACAGAACATTAGCACCAATAGCAAAGTAAAACAGTAAATCTCAGACAAAAAGAAAGTAGAAAATATTAAAAGCTAGAATTTTTAAACGGATAAAAAGGGATATCAAGTAAGAAGGTGCTAGATTTTAACCTAACTACATCTGCAACAATCCACTGTCCAAAGCATTCTATTGCCAAAGCAAGGCTATCCACATCCCTGGTCGATGGTCAGAGGGGATTAACCAGAGACTTAATCTGAGTGGGGATCCTGAAAATGGATTTTGTATGTTCACTGTCACACACAGCCTTCTGGAAACTTGGTGCTCAGAATATAAGGACTTAAATCTTTATGGAAGAAGGCAGTCCTATATTTGCCCCCTGAAATGACAGGTGAGTTTGATTTTCCATCTCTCTGTTAGCAGCTCAGCACTTAAACCACTCAGTCACCAAGCCTTAGTCTAATTCTAAATTTTCAAAGCTTAAATTGTAAACCTATATAAGATTTTATTCTGACTCTAGTATGATAGTAGTTTCTCAGCCTCCGAGTCTTCAGAATGCTATTTGTAGTTTATAATCCTTTATAAGTAATATATTATACTAAAGGGGTATGCAATCCTTTGTAAGTAATAGCTTTCTTTAACCAATTTTCCTTGGCTTCCCCTGCCATTTTTAGTATTCAGTCAGTCAAACAGAGAAGTAGAGGCACCTTAGCCAAAGGAGAAAGCAGTGAAAGCACCATTGCAATGATTTTCCATTCAGAGTACAATTACCTTGGGGAAGATCAAAGCCACTCTTCAGGGACCCAGGCTTCTTGCACCTTGTTCCTAAGTGTCCCGCTAAGAAAGAAATATGCTACTTCTTGCCTTGCTTCTTGGTTCATGGGCCGAAGCATTGCTATTCTAAATAGCACCTAACAGACAAAGTTAACATTCCTTTTTGTGCAATAAGTGTTAGACTATATGTCAAAACCAAAATCACTGTCCTCCGGTGAAGTGACTTGTAAACGGTAACATTCCATACAGATGTGCTATTAGCTGCCACTGAGCAGGCACCAGACTCAAGGCGACCTCATGCTCAATGGAACGGAACCACACCCAGTTCTGTATCATCTGCAAGACAGATCGCAGATTGGATTGCTGTGAGCCACAAAGTTTTCACAGGTTAATGATCAGAACCAGAGTTCTAGGCCTTCCTTCCTATTATGTCTCCATCTGGAAGCTCCACAGAAACCTGAGCGTACATGTCCCCTAATGACAGATGGGCTGTAGTTGTGCACGGATGAATTGGCTGGAATTAAACCTGGGCCTCCCACCTGGGTGTGAGAATTCTACCACTGAATCCAAACATGGGCCCTAAGGAAGGGACACAATTAAAACAGTTTTGGCTTTAGTTGAAGTTATATTGTTTTTAACATTTTATAACAACAGTTAATAAGACTCTTTTTTTTTAATTAAAAAACATTTTATTAGGGGCTCATACAACTCTTATCACAATCCATACATATACATACATCAATTGTATAAAACACATCTGTACATTCTTTGCCCTAATCATTTTCTTTTTTTATCTTTTTTTAAAATTTTTTTTCAATTTTAATAATTTATTAGGGGCTCATACAATTCTTATTACAGTTCATACATATACATACATCAATTGTATAAAGCACATCTGTACAGTCCCTGCCCTAATCATTTTTTTCTACTCTTTTCTTTTTTTACATTTTATTAGGGACCCATACAACTCTTATCACCATCCATACATATACCCAATATTATGAATCATATACTGTATCAATGTCTGTATAATGTTTCTCCAAGGTTAAAATCCCTTTGTGAAATTCCCTATCTCGACATCACTTTTTCTATTATGGTCTACAACATGAGCACCCCTTTTCTCCCTCCTCGTGTGTTCTTCAGTAGTGGCTTCTGGTTACTACATGTTCAAGTCTTGCTGTGCCTTTGGTATTCTTGACCCGGCTCACTTGAAGCTTTCCACGAATCACTGCTTTTATATTCCTGGGAAATTGAGTTTTGGCTCAGCCAATTTCAATACAGCACTTAATTTGCAAATAAATGTTAATGATAAGGAGGAAAAGAAGATAGACCAAAAAAGGAAGTGACCATTATGGTTTAATACAAAATTGGCAAAAGGATCCAGATTTAAGTACCTTCTTATCTTGCTGTCCATTCAAAGATAATTACAGAACTCAACCTCCTTGTCTTCTGCTTGCTTACATAAGAATCCTCATCTTGAAGTTTGATGACCTTACTTTCCATCTCAACTAATTTTCATTGACACACTGATTTCCAACAAATATTTGTCTTATTCTATCTCAAAACTGTGTTATACCCCTGAAAATCAATCTAAATGGGAATTATCACTGGCCTAATACCTTCACAATAGACTCACATCACATTAAAAAAATAAAATGCCATGACAATCTCTATGCAAGATGGAAAAAAAAGGTTAATGGAAATTAGACTGCTAACAGCAAGGTCAGCAGTTTGAAACCACCAGCCAGATGCCTGGAGAAAGATGAGACTTTTTATTCCTTTAAAGATTTATAGTTACAAAAACTCAAAGGGCAGTTCTAACCTGTTCCATAGGTAGAATTGCTGAGTTAGTTTTGACCTGATAGTGTGCTTAAGTTTGTTTGTTTTAGACCCAGCATAAGCTATAATACTGGGCTGTCTCATATTGTTGTTTGATGAAAATTTACAAAGCAATATCGTTTTTAAATCAACAATGGACAGACATTTTCTTTGGTAACATTGGTTGTAGTTCCTTCAAGGTGACAGCACTGCTTGCACTCCCTGGATTCCCTGTCTTCCTCCATCCTTCCTTCCTGTGCTTTCCTGCCGTAAGAGTATTGTTTTGGAAAAAGCTTGGTCTCTTATAGTTGATATGTTCCTCCCTAGTTTTATTTCTCTCTTTAAAGACCTCTCTACTGATTGGCTGAAAGCTGATCTCCAGTAGAAGATTCACTTCCAGACTTGGGGCCACAGGCACAGAAGTTCCACCAGGATCTATCAGTCAATAAGTCTGTTCACTTTGATTAGAATCTTTCCTACATTTGCTTTTCCCTTTCCTGTCCAGGACCTTCTCCAGTGATTCTCACCAGAACACTTGTTAGTGGTTTTGGGCATCATATAGCTCTTTTGGTCTCAAAGCAGTGGAATTATAATCACATGCTTTTTTATTTCCTTGAATGTTCGCCTTTCATCACACTTTTTTGCTTCCAAAGGGAGAGTTCAATAGTTGTATCGTAAGAGGGCCACTCATAAGTGCCAGCTGCCATTGCTAACCATAATCTTTGTAGATGTGTTGTGACATTTGAACTAGATGTCCTTCAAACCTGTGGTCCTAAGACCCTAGGCCCAGTGACTTATTCCCTCCTTGGGTTCTGGCTATGTTTCTCTCTGTGTGTAAATCTTTCCTTAGCTTTTAAAAATAGTGATCTCATACAATATTTGTGATTGACTTATTTCACTCAGAATAATGTCCTCCATGTTCATTCATGGTATGAGGTTTTTTGTTTGCTTTGTTTTGTTTTGGGGAGGGGGTCCTTTATTATCTTTAACTTTACATAGTATCATAATTTGTTTATCCATTCATCTGTCAACAGTCACTTAGATTGTTTCAATCATTTTGCTCTTGTGAACATGCATGTGTGTCTATCTATCTGTCTCACAGTTTGTATTTCCAATTGTGTAGATTTGTGTGTGTGTCTTGTAGTAGCGTTTTATACTTTTCTTTGTGTAGGTCTTTTGTATCTCTAGCTAGATTTAGTCCTAAGTAATTTATCTCTAGGGTGGCTATTGTAACTGGTATTGTTTACATAGTTTGTTGTTAAGAGTTCTCTTTGTACAGTGTAGAGGGAGCCCATTGATTTTGTATGTTGATCTTGTAGCTTGACATTTTGCTGAATCTTTCCATGAGTTCTAGGAGTTTTCTTGCTGAGTGTCTGAAGTTTTTAATGTACAGGTTTTTATCCTCCATGATTTGAATGTCTTTTGTTTTCTTTTCTTGACTTACTGCTTTGGCTAGGATTTCCAGAACACTATTGAGTAGGAGTGATGATAAAGGATTGATAAAAAAAGACAATCTAAGATGGTTAATATTCACAGGTAATAGTAATATTGAATTTCAGATCCCTTTTATTAGGTGTATAGATGTTTATTATAATTATGTCTTCATGTTGGATTAACCCTTTAGTCATTATATAGTGTCTTTACCTGACTCCTGTGCTGATTTTTGCCCTAAAAACTATTTTACCCCCCCTCCCCCATGAGCTCCTAATAAAATGTTTTTAAAAAACCTATTTTATCAGAATGTAATAGTCCTCTTCTGGTTGTTATTTGCTTTATTTTTTTCTCTTTCTCTCTCTTTTGAATTTTTGCTTTCTGTATCCAGCCAGCATCTAACTTGTGTCTTTGCATGTAAAACTTGTCTCTTGTATTTAGCATCTTGGCAAGTCATATTGTTTTCTTCCTTTTGGCATCCTCAAGTAGCCCTGGTGGTGTAGTAGGTACACACTGGGCTGCTATCCACATGGTTGGCAGTTTCAAGGGGCTTGGCTTTTACTGCCCTCGGGGTCACTGTGGGTCAGCACTATGTGGATGACTGAGATTTGTTACTCTGTCTCTTGATAGGTAGGATTCGACTGCTGTCCTCGTAATGCTTCTTTCTTTTTTGTAGTGCTATTGGGTTTTTACTCCATATATTTTTCTGTGTTAAATGCAGTTTGTTTACAGATTTTTAAAATAATTTCTTTCTTTAAGGTTGCTTTCGTGCTTATTGAGCCTTTATGATTTTTAAATCATTTTATTGCGGGCTCGTGCAACTCTTACCACAATCCATCCATTCATCCATTTTGTCAAGCACATTTGTACACGTGTTGCTATCATCATTCTCAAAACCTTTGCTTTCTACTTGAACCCTTGATATCAGCCCCTCATTTCCCCCATCCCTCCCTTCTGCCCCCTCCATCATGAATAATAATGTATAAATTATTATTATTTTGTCATATTGTACATTGTATGACGTCTCCCTTCACCCACTTTTCTGTTGTCCATCCCTCAGGTAGTATGTTATATGTAGATTCTTGTAATCAGTTCCCCTTTTTTACCCCACCTTCCATCCACCCTCCTGCTATTGCCACTCTTACCACTGGTCCTGAAGGGGTCATCTGTCCTGGATTCCCTGTTTCCAGCTCCTATCTGTATCAGTGTACATCCTCTGGTCTAGCCAGATTTGTAAGGCAGAATTGGAATCATGATAGTGGGGGGCAGGACGCATTTAAGAACTAGAGGAAAGTTGTATGTTTAATCATTACAACTACACTGCATCCTGATTGGCTTGTCTCCTCCCCATGACCCTTCTGTAAGGGGATGTCCAGTTGCCCACAGATGGGTTTTGGGTGTCCACCCTGCACTCACCCCGATTTACCATTATATGGGTTTTTATATTCTTTGGTGCCTGATACTTGATCCTTTCAATACCTCGTGGTTACACAGGCTGGTGGGTTTCTTCCATGTGGGCTTTGTTGCTTCTGAGCTAGATGGCCACTTGATTATCCTCAAGCCTTTAAGACCTCAGAAGCTATATCTTTTGATAGCCAGGCACCATCAGCTTTCTTCACCATATTTGCTTATGCACACATTTGTCTTCAGTGATCATATTGGGAAGGTGGGCACTCACTGATATGATTTTTTATACTTTGATGTCTCTATTATTTTTGAATTTTTATTTTGATGGGAAAATTTATTATTTTATTTTAGGGTTTCATGTAGTTTAATATTATCCTTTAAAAAATAGTCAATTTATCTTAACATCATCTTGACTTTCACTCCATTTGCTATTTTTGTAACTATACAAAGTTTATATTCTCTCTTCTTTGCTTTGCAGTTGTTATTTTTTGCAAATTGATATCTATGGTGGAGTCTTTTGGGTTTAAATGATTTTAGATATTTCTAGGTATGATTTTTTCCAGGAAATTTTGTTATATTTATCAAACTCAGATTATTATCACACATAATTTACTCTGCATACAAAAAAACCCACAAAAGTCAGTGCTATTTAGTCAATTCTGACTCATAGCAACCCTTTAGAATAGACTATAAGTAACTCATTGAGTTTTGAGGAGGTAAAATTTTATGGGAAAGACATCAATGATATGGATTGACACCATGATTGCAATGATGGATTTCGACATGGGAACAATTGCAAGCCTGGCACAGGTCCATGGGGTGTTTCATTCTGTTGTGTATAGGGTCTCTATGGATCAGAATCCACTTAATGGCACCTAACAGCAGATTTTTATTGGTGCAGAAAGTTCAATCTTTCTCTCATGAAACAGCTTATGTGTTTGTAATTCTGACTTTGCAGTTAACAGCCCAGCACATTACCCACTACCACACCAGAGCTACTTTTCTGCCCAAAGGACACCGTTTTACTTTTTTTTTTAGGGTTGCCTGGTTACAGGTTCCATTAATTTATTTTTATCTGGAAATATCTCATTTCACCATTATACCTGAGGGATAATATTGCTGGATATATAATTCTTGGTTGGTGATTAAAATATATATTTAAAATATATCTTTTCTTTCAAAAATTATAAAGTAAAAGCTATATAAATTGTGCATCATGATTCTGAAAGTAATCAGAGCTTAGTCATATTTATTCTCCATTGTCGGTGTGATAGGTTTATTGTGTCAAGTTAATCGGAACCTGTGGGATTTTCAGGCTGCCGTTTGATTGGAGGGCCGAGAGATAAATGGTTCTGCCAGGTCTGCTACCCTCTCTCTTGATCTCTGGTGATGGAAGCATGCTGGAGAATGGTGTTGCTTTAGCTAGTTCTCTGCCTCAACCTGTGAGCTACACCACCTGTAGGCAAAGCCAGCCTGTGGATCATATCTCTAGATCTTAGGGCTCCTCTGAGACCTGCTTGAGCTTGAGGCTGGTGGATACTATCACCATACATTGCTTACATTTGAAATTCTATCTAGGCCTGCTTCACTAAACTTCCAAGCTACTGACTGTTGGTCAGACTTACCCTGCTGTTTGCTGTCTGTGGGCAGACTCTGCTTTCCTTGCCCAAAGGAAGACTCCAATGTCTGCTTCCTTGACCTTGAACCCAGCAGCAGCACATGTGAGTTGAAAGAGAACCCTGCCTAACACAATTGGAGTGGTCCTAGAGAACCAAGATCATAAATATAGGCTTCCCAAATTGGTTCTCCAGCCTGATTAGCCTAACAGCACTGATTCTACTGCCTCTTCAACTGAAGGCATGGATAAGTCTGCTGCTATTACTAGAGAGGGTGGTATTAACCCATGGTGTTAATTGCCAAGCTAACATCCACAACATCACCACCAATCTATGAAGTGCTGATAAGAGGAGAGACTCTGGTGATCTATGATTTTATTTTGTCTCTTTCTTTTCTAGATTTACAATCACCCTTAAGTTATTCTTGATGGCATCCTGTGCAAATTTCAAGCTGTCTTAAGTTCTTTGACTACTGTTCTTTGTATTGATTATTCCTTTAATAAAGTAGCATGAGGAATTTTGTCTTGAATTTTGCTAATTCTATCTTTCATTGATTCCATTGTTTGCCGCCATTTTCCAGTGCTGGCATGGATTGAATTATGTCTCCAAAAATATGGGTCAACTTGCTATTATATGGTTCTCATTAGTTTGGCAATCTTGCAATGATGTATTTTGGCAGTCATGTAATTATTCTACAGAAGCAATATGATGAGGTAAACAAATGAATTGGAAAGGCTAGGGATGTGATGCAACACCCTTAATCCTCTCCCAAAGTTCAGAAATAATATCTTGCTTGCCTGAGAAGAAGTAATGACAGTGGTATCAGTTGGAAGAAGTCATGGTGTGAATTGGTAGCAGGTACTTCCAGAAGAACAAACACATTTCTTATAATAAATACAACCAGACACTTCCTTAGAAACAAAATATCAAGACTTTGCGTTGATTCTTTGGGATTAATTGCTAAAAAGTGTATTATTATTTGGTAAAATAGTGTTGATGAAAGGAAGGGAAATCTTCAATAAGATGGATTGGCAGAATTGCTCCAACAGTGAACCCAAACATGCCAGTGATCATGAAGATGGCCCAAGAAAAGGCAACAGCTTGTTCTGTTTTACATGAAATTAGTCAACGCAAGGACTACTAACAGCACCAAATTTATTCCTAACTCCCTATCTCCTAGTGATTTTTATCTGCTCCACATCGTAGAATATAGCAACACACAATGTGCATTTGGCAAATGAATAAGTGGAGAATGCATGAAGTAATGAAGAAACTGATGAATGAATGAATGTATCAATATTTTGATATATTTTGTCATTCTTGTATGTCTGCTATGTGTTTGTTTGTTTTTCATATGAAACCCAGGACTGATGGACCTATAGAGAAAACAACCAGAATAAGCGTTTCATGGGAGCAGTAAGGGTGTGTGTGTGTAGAGGGTTGGAGGTGATGGGAGGAAGGGATCTGATATGATGTATCTCAGAAAGGAAGAAAAGGCTTTAAAACCGATTGTGGTAGTAATTTTAAAAAACTTCTTGTTGTGATTTAACTATCAAATTATATGATATCTGGATTAGCTCCTAAATAAAATAGTTTGGGGAAAAAGTAAAAGAATAGGTAAATTCAAAGGACACGTAATCTTTGGGTATCTGTCTACTACAGAAAATTCTAAAATATAGGAAATATTATTTCAACTCAAAAAGTCTTAATTAGATTTCTATCCAGATTATGTCTAGGGAGAATGTATGTATGGATATGCGTGGGTGGATGTATCAACTATCCTTAGGAATGTTTCCTTCTTCCCCATTGGCAATAGGAACTACACCTATTCCCAAGCTGTTAGATACAGGCCAATAAGGGAGACATAAAATCAGGGCATCCAAACAAAAATTAGCCTGACCAAAATATAATTAGAAAATAAATTTCTCTGGAAAAGTAAGTGAATTCCAAAGGATGGCTTAAATGATCATTTGGAGGTTATGGGGTATTTGGGATTAGGCACTTCACTGAATTTCTTCATTAGTGAGTATAATTGAGAATGGCTATGCAGGGCTTTGTATGGAGTGTTTATGGTTGGAGAATTTAAGTGCATCCTAAGAAGGGAATTGGTTCCTTGGCAAACTGCTCCAAACATATACTTTTCTAAATGATTCCTGAAAAAAATGATCTCTATTTACTTTCATGTTTTTCTAAAATAGCTGCACTTTTTGTTTGTTTGATTGATATTTATTTTTCTCGTTGATGAAAGTCCTTTCTCTTGAATCTAGCTGTTGCTGTGTTAAAAGGCATCGGGTCACACTTTATTGAGGCTTGTCAGAATGAATAGAGGATAGAAATGATATCTTCTTGCCATTGTTGATCTGCTGTCCTTCCTCATACTACTGGGCCCAGGACTCTGTCTGTTGGTGGAAATGCATAAGACACAAAAAGCAAACCTAGCAGATTCAGCAACGAATAAGCACTTCGTTTCCCACTCAAAGCTCCTAAAATAGCTTTTAAAAACACGGAATTAGCCACATTGCTAAAATCGAGTAGGATGAATACCAAAGAAAAAGAAAAGAAATGCTCACTACGTGTTCTACAATCACAACAGAAACAGACATGTGAACAGCCAGATTTTATTTATATCAAAGTACTACCTATAGGAAGTTTAAAATCAAATAGTACTAAAAGGGTACACAAAGTGAGCAGTCCCTTGTCTCAAAATTCATAGTCCTTTCCTAAAAAGTATCCCTTTTTATAGCATGTAGATTTCTTTCCTTATATGCTATATATTTATGAATATAATAATAATCCTCAGTTGTACAATGAATTATTCATTGTACTGTTATCGGTTGCTTACTCCTTATAGATTCACAATCTCAGGAACCCAAAGGATAATTCTATACTGCCTCTAGTGTCACTGTAAGTTGATATCAACTCAATCGCAGAGCATTTGATTTAGTTATATTTCTCTAAAAAATGTGTAAACTATTTCTAGTAGTTCTGGGAAGAATCTCTTTATTTCCTTTGATGGTAGGTACCACCAACATCTGCTTGGAAATCTCTACCAACTTCCCATTAGTGAGCACACATTCTGCTTGAATTAATGACCTTATTAATATAGGTCAATACTGAGTCAATTGTTGATCTGTGGGCATATTTCATTTCTTGAAAAACTATTTTCCATATAATGATAATTTAATTACCTCTTAAAGTTTTTCTAAAATTTTTATGTACCTTAAGCTATTCAATAATTGCAAACTTCTGAAAAAAATCTATTTCTTTGTACTCATCTAAAGAAAACCTTACTTCATAATCTCCATCTGTCCACTACAGCTGGAACTGGTTGCTCTTTAGGCTTTCTGCACATTCATGGTTCTGTGTTTATTCACTTGATTACAGTATCCTATTATTCTCTTATATACTTTATTCCCTTAATTTTCTTCATGTATTTTCTAAAACCTTATATCTTAAAATGAAGTTCACTTCCATTTCTTCAGAACAATTTTGTTTTCTTAGGCTATAAATACTGTTGATGTTTTTCCCTCTGGATTCTATTTTGGGGGTTGTTGTTCTTTTTTCATATTAGAAGTTTATTTTGGAAGTCTGAAGTCTGGCAATCCACGTTTGTTCTAATTAAAGTCAGCTCTAAATAATCATAAAGGGTGATAGAATAACGAGTTATCCTTAACACTGGTACATAGTAGTGCCAGTAGATGGAGCGAGAACTTGGCTGTGAACAATTCTGTTGCTTTGGAGCATTTCCTAATTGTTACCTAAAGCATGTGGAATTACGGGGAGGAGTAGAACAATAGATTCAGTCATCTTTAGTTTCAGGATATATTTCATTATTCAGAGTGTTATTCACTATCCCTTTGTGAGGAACACAAAGTAAACATGAGGCTTCATTTCTATCTTATGGAACAAAATTTGTACAGACTAGAGAAATATATGCAAAAATTAGAAAACAAGTATGTGAAGATTACTTGTGTTACAGAATTTCAGAGAAAATAGTGTTCTACTCTCTGGAAAAATATCTATCTGAAGAGTGGACACTTTTTTAGGTTTTTACAAAAGTATACACACAAAACATGTCAAAATAATGATAATTTCTAAATTATCAAGGGTTCATGGGGGAGAGGAAGGGGAAGGGAGGGGGGAAATGAGCTGATGTCAAGGGCTCAAATAGAAAGCAAGTGTTTTGAGAATGATGATGGCAACAAATGTACAAATGTGCTTGACACAATGGATGGATATGTGGATTGTGATAAGAGTTGTATGAGTCTCCAATAAAATGATTTTTTAAAAGGATATGCATAAAATTTTTCTTGAAAATATTCATTTGATAGCATACTGATATCAACTCATGGGCCCATATTAGGGATGAAATTATTTAATGTCATTTATTGAGTTGAGGTCTATAAGAGTAGAGATACTCAGAACCCTATTGTAAAGATTAGGGTAATAAAAACCTTAAGTGGGGAGATAATAGAGTAGACTTCGACCTTAAATGATCTGCCTCCCACATCAGAATCATTAAGCTAGGACTAGACTTCATATATATGGATACAAATCAAATAAAAAAGCAACAATTCAGGTAGTGTAGAACAGGTGTTGGCAAACTTTTGAGATTAAAGAGCCAATCCTGTCCCTCAAAACAACATAAAAATTATCTGAAAGCTATAAATATATTTTAACAAATAATGGAAATCACCATGATCTGAATAATAGTTTTATTTTCATTTTCAATTTTACTTCAGAGCCACATATGGTTCAAGAGCCACAGTTTTGCAACCCCGGGTCTAGAATAATCATAAAACCTAGCATGGAAGCAATAAAATTTCAAGAATGTAGTTTGGCTTAAAATTGATATTTTATACAACATACTGAGATTGTAGAAGTGTAATGTATCTATGGATGTGTGGCAGAGCTAAGTTAAATCAATTTAAATAAAATGCCATGTTCCACAGCAGGGAGCAAAATTGATGGCACTCAGTTTATCTAACGTGGTTTAAATACAAAAATCTTGATGCAACCCCCTTTGTGTTTTTCTTACCAATACAGTGTTCTTTTGTTTGTTTTTTAAAATTTCTTCAAATTTGTGGCTGGTCAGTTATAGGTCATTAGTGATTATAGAATGTATTTTTGCCTGCCTTAAAAGCTTATGCTAAACAAAAATAATACAAAGTTGCAATAAAATAATAACACTATTTAAGAAGTATAATAAACTGTACCAGATAGATAATTCACACTAAGGCAAGTCAAAAAGTACTGCTGCTACGGTTCCCATTCACACACACATGAGTCTAGACCAACTATGTCTCTCTCGCCACGGATAGCCACAGGCAAGTAACGCATTTGTCTTAGTTGTATGTGGATGCCTTCAAGGAAAGGACAATGTCATAGCAAAAACACGTTTGAGTTAAGGGTAAGTATTAAATATTCAACAAATCTTAATTAGATTGGGGAAGTCAAATCATGGAAGTTTTGTAAAACATTTACAGAAATGTTTCCCTACATAAAAGAACAACTAATGAAGAAACAGCCTAAAGTGAAGAAACCAATGGGAGAAAATTACGGAAGTACCATTGATACAATAGCTACTGAAGTGGTAGTCTCACAGGTTTAACATTTAAAATGTTGGTGTCAGCAAGCTTTTGACTTGAGATGTGTCAAAAAGCATTGCACATACATTAGCTGGCTCAAAATGCTGATCTTTCTAAGAGCCCTATAGCAAGATTTAAGATAATGAACATGACTTACTTGAAGGAATTATAATCAGGGACAAATATTGGATTTTCTAATATAATCCAGAGAGAAAGGTCCCCACATACAAAACAAAACAATCCCCCACACAGTGGCTTCCCAGGGGATCTTCCAAGCCGGTCAAATTCAAGGGGGACAGGCCAGCTCAGGAAGTAATGGTGACTGTTTTTTGAGGATTCCAAAAGAGTACTCATGATAGATTTTCTTGATGGACATAGGTCAATCATAGAAAAGTATTACAAAATAAATTTGAAGAAAAAAACTGTATTGGTGAGAAAAACACAAGGGTGGTTATATCAAGATTTTTTCCCTCCATCGTGGCAATGTACCTGCTAATTCTTTCAGTTTAGAGTGGTCAGTCCTATGGAAATCTCCATCCCACAGAACTGTCTTACTTCAGAGTTCTTTTGATTCCCAAAACTCGAAAATTATTTTAAAAGCATGATTTGAGCAACATGGCATGACTCAAAGAGTGAATAATTCTTGAGGGAAGAGGTAAAGAGATGAAAATATTGCCTTCAGAGGGATATGTAAAGGTAGACACAGGACATGTCCAGAAGCAATAGTTTCACCTTTCAATATATTAGTTTAACATAAGTATCTATTATTTTTGTACCTATATTTTCAAATTACTTTCTTATTTTATTTGATCTTTTATTTTATTTAATCCTATGACAGTCTATAAACTAAATAGTCCTTCTTTGTGACATATATGGAGGAAAAAATCTTTGAAAACTTAATAATAGTAATTATATTTGAACAAACACTAAGCTTCACTATTAACACCAGCCTCTTATGGTTAAGGGAAATAAAAAGTCATTTTCAGGTCTATTTAAGAGATCCAGTGAAATTTATATTTCTTTTTCTGACACACATTTTTCAAATCGAATACCATTCCCATCTCTATCCATTGTCATGTAGTTGATCCCAACTCACAGCGACTCTCTAGGCCAGAGTAGGAATGTCTCACAGGGTTCCCAGGGTAGAATTGCCTCATAGACTGTAATCTCCTTGGGAGCATGGTGACAGTGTAGTGACTGGTGGGTACTCACTGTTGACCTTGAGCACAGCAGAGCACTTAAACACTGAGCTCCTACATGAAAATTGGAAAATTGGGGGGAAATTTTTTTAAAACAGATCACATGCAACCTGATAGCTACATAGTTCTCCTGGGACCCATCCAGTATAACTCTGTTGTTTCAGAGTATCTATCACTACAATTCTCGGTGTGTGTGTGTGTGTGTGTGTGTGTGTGTGTGTGTGTGTGTGTGGTTTTATATCTCTTACTTTTAATAGAGTCTAAATTTTGAAGAAGACAAGTTTATGTGAGGTAATTTTGAAGAAGGAGGAATTGATGACATTTTATTCTATGTAAATAAGTATTCTTAAGTATTTTTATGTATCTTTAACAAAGCAAAGTTTCTCAATATATGGGGCCCTGGGTCCATCTTGCTTCGATTACATCCTTAAATATGAATGTAATTCCACAATTTATTGCTTTTCCCCTTTCTGTATTTGAATGTCTCTTCTTCCAGAGTAAGAAACATTTTGAGGTAGGTAGTTTATTGTGCCAACCTGGCTGATAAACACATGTGAGATTAATTGAAGGGCAGACGAATAAATGGCTCAGTGAAACTGGCCTTACTAGTTCCCAGGTCTCTTGCTTTGTGGTGGTCGCACCAGGGTGCAGCTGCCTTAGCAGTTCCCTGCTTCAGTTGGCAAGGCTGACTTCCTGCAAGACATCCCCAAGGAGAAGCCACATGGACCTACCCCAATGCAGCCCTGGGTGCTGGAGCAGCCATGTGGAGACGCCTGCCAGCGCTGAGATGGGTACATATTCACTGATTCAGCTTTCCTCCTGCAGTTGGCATCATAGTGTGTGTTTTGTGAGATGGAGGAGGACTTTGTGGATTGGTGTTGGACATATGGGTTAATGGGTTAATGTTGGACTTGTGGGCTTGGGCAGCAATGTTCTCTTGATTCACTCTTAACCTTTATATAAAATTCTCTCTTATAAATGAGTTTCTGTGGGTTTGTTTCTCTAAAGTACCCAGACTAATACACAGGTATTCTAGTAACATTAAAAATTCTTAATTACTTTCAGTTTCTGAAATACACAAAAAATAATTTTTAGGTATTACATTTTAACCTAGCTACATCTGCCATAATCAACTTTACAATTCTGTGATAGCAAGGGTATCCCCATCCCTGGACCATTGTTGGAGGAGGTTCACAGATGTTTAACCCTTGAGGGGACCCTACAAATGGAGTTGGGGTTTCCACTATCATCATTAGCCTTGTGCTAAACAGGTGTTCACCATTTGAACTCTGATATTATTCCCTCCTACCGATTTGGATTTTATTATATACCATCCTTGGATCACACAGACTGGTGTGCTTCTTTGTGGACTTAGTTGACACCTCACTTAGATGGCTGCTTGTTTTAAGGCAAGCCTTTAATACCCCTGGCCCTGATAGCTGAGCACTATCTGTTTTGTCCACTACATGTTGGTATAGCACCCATGTCTTCAGTGATCTCTTCATGAAGGCAATTGAGCTGGGCCATATCATAAGAAGTACTTGTTCTTAGATTGGGGGTAGAATTGCCAAATTCATCTATATATCTATGGTTTATATATGTCTCTGATTCACTTTAGGGACATCATTTGACCTACTTTAAAAACTATTTCAATTTTTAATATTATCTACTTTATTTTTGATTGAAGTTTTACTATGTTTTGTCCAGTCGTTGTTTTTATTTGTTTGCTTCTCTGTGTGTCTTTGCTCCCTTTGTGTTTGTTTTGTATTATTTTCTGTATATGAACTGAATTAATAATTGTGCCTAGCAAGGGAGGACGAGGGAAATGGGGCGCTAACAACAATGAGCATGAGAAGAAAATGTTCTGACATTGATTGTGGTGATGACTGCACAACTCTTCTTAACAAGATTGAATGATTAAATAGCATAGTGAGGAATAAAATTATTAAAATTAAATTTAAATTATTTTAAAATAATACTTTTAAAGAATGGTTATATCTGTACACTGCATAATCTAATCTTTTAAGAGGAGTTCAAGATTTGATGGTATGCTGTGGTCCCACTACTCTGAGTGTATATGGTCAACATACCATGTTAAAATTGTACCTAAATTTATTTAATTTTGATTTCCATTTAGGTTTAGGTTTTATTTTTTAACTCGCAACTAGTTGGTTTCTTTTTAACATATATTTATGTATAGTATTTTATGTCTCAAAAATTATGCAAAACGTTATAGTCAAAGAAATGTCATTACTTACTTCTTCCTTCCACCTTGAAATGCTACCATCTATTTCCCAGTATTTGTGAGTAACCAGTCTTAAGGTTTGTTTTTTAGGGGGTTGTTATTTGTTTAATCATTTTAAAATTTATTTTTAAAAATAAGAATTTTATATTTTTCAGCTCACAATGTCCTAGATATTATTCAATCAATTTTGAGAGTGCTTCCTCATTATTTTTAAACTACACAATACAGAAGCATGCATTCACCAAAGTTTATTTGATCATTTTCCCATGGTTGAACAAGTAACACTGCAGTTAATAACCCGAATGTGTATCTTTCTCTATTATTATAAATGTAGTTTTATGGCTAAGTTCCATAAATGAGATATAGTTTTATGGTTAAGTTCTACAAATGAGATATAGTTTTATGGCTAAGGCCTATAAGTGAAATAAAAGTTATATGCATTTATAATTTTGTTAGATACAGACAAATTCTTCTCCATTGATATTAAATTGCTTTTTCATTCCCATAAATATTGTATGAGAGTTCCTGTTTGCCCACCTCATCATTAATTGTTGAATTTTTACTACTCTGATAGATACATAGGAAATGGTATCTCTATGTAGTTTTAATTTGAAGCTTTAAAACAATTTGCAATGGTTACATACCCACATACATATTTTAAACTGTGTGTACATGTATTTTACTAATATTTCTAAAAATTTGGTAATTTTACTTCGATTTTGAAAAGGACTTTGCAAATTATGGTTATCAGCTATTCAAGTATGATGCATGTTGAAAATACTTTTTCTATTGATCCTTTATTTTTTATACTGATTGTGCTTTTTAAAACATCTTTCTTTTGTTTTTCTCAAGTTATCATCTTAATTTATCCATATTCAGTCATCTTTAGAAAGTTTTCCCTGAAACCATGTTATAAGTGGAGACTACTCCTTCATTTTTCTTCTAGTATTGATTGTTTTAAATTGAGATATGGAACCTACATGAAGCATATTTTTGTGCATGTTGTGATAGTTGCATCTTATTGGATATTTATCCATATGGGTCTCTAATTCTCTCACTGCCATTTATTATAAAGTCCACTCAGTGATTTGAGTTATTAAACATTGAAGTTCTATGTGTAGTGTATCTCTTATTCTATTCATTTGTTAAATCTGTGTACTTATGTCTGTGCTGGTAGCAATGTTTTAATTGTAGAAACTTTGCAATATGTTTCATCATCAAGTACTCCTCCTATAACTCTTCTTTCCCTGTTTCTCTAGTTATTTTTGTATGATGATTTTTTTTACTTGAACTTTAACAATCACTTTGACTAGCACCACAAAATGTGTTTTTTATTTAAATTTCACTCAATCATTTCAGGAGATTTTGATACAATATGAACTAGGTTAGAAGAAATGCACTTTCATAATACTGAGTTATACTAAAATGAGAGAGAGAGAGAGAGAGAGAGAGACTTCCCATTTACTCCAGTCAATTATTGTTTATTTCAGGACTGCTTAACAGTTTCTTAATATAAGATTTGAACTTTTTATTGCTTATTCTTATTATGTGCCTTTGTATATTAGATTTAATCTCCCATTTTACTTCTAACAGGCTATTATATGTGAAAGCTAACTGTGCTTGAATGTTAATTGATGTCCTGCTACACAACTTTTTTGTGTTTTTACTATTTGATTTAGTTGTCTTCATTTATTTTCAGGATTTTCTTCTTTACGTTATCATGGAGGTGTAGTGGTTACATTCTGCTGTGATTCATATGGTCAACAGTTCAAAACCACCAGCAGCTCTAAGGGAGAAAGACTGGGCTTTCTACTCCCATAAACAGTCTCCGGAAAGACACGGGGTCGCTATAAGTCAGCATTGACTCAACGGCAGTGAGAGAGAGATCATGCCTTTTGCAGATAGAAATGAATCGACTTTTTACCCAATTCTTGGGTGTCTAAGTACTTTCTCTTGCCTATAGCATTGGCTAGATATAATCTAGTAAAATATATGTTTTAGTAGAGGCAATGAGCATTTTGTTTCTGTATTATTCCTGGCCTAAATATGAATGCCTCTAGTTTGCTCTCTGTTTATGAAAGGCAATTTTTAATTAAAAACAAGTGTTTAATATTTAAATATCCGTCAAATACTTTTCCAGCAGTTGTTGGGTGATAGTTCGTTCACATGGCAATGCCATAAACAACAGAACAAAATGCTGCCTGGTCCTACAACATGCTCACAATTGTTATATTTAAGCCCATTGTGGGAGCCACGATGCCAGTTCATCTTGTTGGTAGACTTTCTAACAACATTGTACTTGTGCGTGATATTAATGATACAGTTTGACAAGATCCCCAAATGCAGCATCAACTGTCTTTAGAACGAGCGCTAATATTGATCGCCTCCAGGTATTTGGTCAGGTGGTTGTCTCCCACATGTCTCAACACAGACAAGCACATTCCTCCACTACTACATCTTTTTGGGGAAACATTTCTATTGCTGTTCCCTCAGTTTCTAAAGCCCCGGTTTTCACATAAACTTTCACATGCATGCAAAAGTTGGATGATGGATATGGAAGACCAAAGAAGAAATTAAAGCTTTGAAGTATGGTTTTGATGAAGAATATTCATTATGCCATGTACTACCAGAAAAATAAACAACTCTGTCTTGAAAAAAATTACAGCCTTAAGAGTATGTATGGGAAGATTTCGCCTCTCAAACTTGGGACATGTAATTAGGAGATACCAATCTCTGTAGAAGTACATAAAACTTGATAATGTGGTTGGTCATGGAAAAAGCGAACTTCCAATAGAGATGGATTGACACAATAGCTGCAAACATGTCCTGAAACATAGGGGAGAATATGTGAGGATGACCAGTGTTTTGTTCACTCTTTCCCCGAAACGACCCCATGGGACTTAACAATAACAAAAACACATATGTACTGCTACACAATCACAGAAACCTTGATGAAACAAAATATTCAAATGTTAAAAAGTTACCTTCTCACCATACTTTCTCCATCTGTATGTTGAGCAAAGAATTAGAAGAAGAAGAAAGCAGCATCAGGATTTGAGGAAGGCCTATTAGCCATCTTCCTTATGGAGATGACAATCATACTTGCTGAATGCAAGGAGGACTTAAAGGACTTGCTGAGGACAATCAAGGACTGCTGCCTCCAGTGTGGACTACAACTCACTGTAAGACAAACCCAAGTCCTCACAACTGGACCAGCAGGTAACATCAGGATCCATGGAGAAAAGATGGAAGCTGTCCAGGATTTTATCTTGCCTCGATTCCCAGTCTATGCTCACGGAAGCAGCAGTAAAGAGATCAAATGGCTCCTTGTAATGAGTAAATCGACTGCAAAGAACTCGCTACAATATTGCAAAACAAGGCTTTGAGGACAAAAGTGCATCTGACCCGAGTCATGGTGTTTTCAATCGCCTCATGGGCATGTGAAAATTGGACCTTGAGTAAGAGAGACAGCAGAAGAACCGAAACAGTAGTTGTGATGAATATTGAAAGTACCCCAAACCAGAATACCCCTTAGAAGAAGGTTGGGGAGACTTCGCTTCATGTATTTTGAACATGCTATCAGAAGAGACTAGTCCCAGAGAGGGACAGCATGCTTGGTAAAGGAGAGGGCCAGTGAACGAGAGGAAAGCTGTCAACAAGATGAACTGACACAGAGGCTCAACAATGAGCTTAACCATAAGAACAATTAAAAGGATGACTCTGGACCAAGTGATATTTCGGTCTGTTGTACACAGGTTGTTGCGAGCTGAACGGACTTGAGGCAACTGACAGCAACAGTATTTCTTCCCTGAAGGAGTCTAAGCTCTGAGATATAGACCATGTCAACATGGCAGTGGTAGCACCCTTGAGGATCTCAAATCATGTTGATTTGAAAAGTTCATTATGTTTGGGGAACAAAAAGAAGCCTGAGCGGCAAGATGAGGCTCTAGGGTAGATGAAACCCCTGTAGCATAGCCTTTGCTAGTGAAAATGGAACAGTGCTAGCTAGTCTTTATGAAAATGTGTCTCTTTTAAGAAGGACCAGGCACTCCACTCTACCTTTCATCCTGACAACATTGTAGAAAGATATCAAACAAACAAGCACCCAGAGCATCACTTATCACCAACACTTACTTTATTGGTGGTGCTATTTGGGGTATTTGCTTCGCCAACTCAAGCAATGTGTTAACAATGGCCTCTTTACTAGTGGTGACAAACTTACCCATACTTACAGAAATGGAGTTCTCCAAGCCCTTAGGCCTAATGAGGCTTGGAAACCAATTTAGAAAACGCAAACTTACCATTTTTTCCCTCTGGAAATACTCCTAGTATCAAATGTATTAGGTAGGTTCTCTAAAGAAGCAAAACCAGAGGTCCTTATAGGTTTGTATACATTTATATAAGGAGAAAGGGATAAATATCAAGAAATATTACACAGTTGCAGAAGTATGTAAATGCAGTCAGATTTAAATCAGGTTGCTTCTTGGAAGGTGGCGAATAGGAAGGAAGATAAAAAGGCATAAACAGAGTGAAGGGCAGTGGGGTTGTGGGGACAGGATGGTAGATGCTGAGAAAGTAAGAATCCAGAGTCAATGAATGAATCTACATTCCTTAGTCTGATGACAGCTCCTGGACTGAACAGGTGGTCATCAAAAGAAGGTCAGCAAGGAACCAGATGCAAGGTCCAGCTCTGACAGAAGGCGAAGGGCCAAAGACAGCTAGACTCTGTTTAGTCTGTCTTATACAAAGGCCACACCCCCATAGAGATATCAGAAGTCCACGACCCTGTTGGGTTCTGCCCCTACCATTGCCCAGGAGTGTCTAGTTGACATCATCCCTCACCATCAAGGTCAAGTTAAATGTCACAGAGGATATTTGAATTCAGTCTTCTTCATAAGAAAAATTCTAACTTTTCTTTCAAGAGTGTCTGTGCACAAGTGGAGAAGTTGTGCCTTCTTATAACAAGACTGGAATATTTTAGTATTAACAAAGGAATGTGAACTCTGAATGACCCATTTGGGGCTTCAAATATTGGAATCTCTATTTGTTATACCAACCTCGATTATGACACAGTAAAGCTTCTCCTGTGGGTTTCTGAGGCTGGAAGTCTATGGGAGCAGAAAGTTTCAGGTTTCTCTTGCAGCTGGTGGGCTCAAACAGCCCACCTTGTGGTTAGCAGTCAAACATATAACCCACTACATCATCAGGGGTCCTTATTTATTGTACAGGGACTATTTTTTCTGCCCCCCCTTTAAAAATAACAAATTGGAATTGCATGCTATTCAGATCCTAAACAAGGTGAAGTGATACTTAAGAAAATTCCAAGTTCATATAATTTGCACTGTTCAATTATATTTTGGGGTCAAAACCCACTATGTTTAACTTGACCTAAATACTTATTATAACGTAGACAACTTTACCAGCAGCCAGCATGTGCTTCGTCCATCTCAGGTTACCCAACACTTTATTTGAGAGCTGTTGTTGCAAGTGGACTGCCAACTGAGATATTAGCCGTTTGAAACCACCAGCCAGCCTGCAGGAGAAAGATGAGGCTTTCTACTCTTGTAAAGTGTTACAGTCTCATAAACCTACAGGGGCAATTCCACCCCGTCTTATAGATGCAAATACCCTGGTTCTTACAGGCAAGCTGAGTAATGAGTCGTATATTGCATATGTTCTGTATCAAAAACTGGGGTGCATGGGGGAAAACTGGTGCATTGTTTGAATCAACAGGTCAAATATACCCAGAAACTGTTCTAATATTCGAAGCACCAACATATCTGTGACCAGTGTTATTTGTGAGGTACTAGCCCTGGTTCCACTAACAATAGGAAGCAACATGACGTCATCAATGCTCAGGAAAGCATTGTCTCTGACCTCTGGTTGTTACTGCTCAGAGTCCACCTCGTCACGTTGCCATTAGGTGCCCTGCAATCAGGCTGACTCAGAGCGCACCTGTGTGCCGCAGAACAAACACTGCCAAGTCCTGTCACATTCATGATGTGCGTGTGTTTGAACTCATCATTGCAGCCACCGTGTCAATCATTTTGTCTTTCTGCCACCCCTCTTCTTTACCAATCATCATGACCTCATCCGAGAACTAGTCTCGCCTGACAATCGGTCCAGAGTATGTGAGATAGAGTCTCACCACCCCTTTCAAGATAATTCTGGCTGTTTTCTTCCGAGGCAGATTTGTTTGTTCTTTTGGAAGTCCATGATACCTTCAGAGTTCTTCACCAGCTCCACTGCCTTATGGTGCTCTCTGGTCATAGGTAACTAATTATTTTCCTTCCCCAAATACCGAATATGTGGGTCAATTGTGGTTTTATTTGTGATCTTTTTTATTGCTTTTTAAAGAAAAGATTCATGGAAACATTAAAGATGTTTCCATTTTCCTCACGATTTTTACTACAAGGAAGGTAATTCAAAAATGGCATAGACTTTAAAGAATAGATTTTCAAAGATTTAAAGATAAAGCATCTTAGGTAGGGGGTTAACTTTGGAAACAAAGCTTGGGAAATAGGTACATCAAAGGAATATCAGAAATAATTTGATAGTCCTTGTAGAATGCATTGTAAGCTCTTCAAATCAAAGAATACAATTTAACATTTAAATAACAAGATAAGTTAGGAAGACAACATAACTCTCGAGTATAAGTTTTGGAAACAGACAGATCAGATATAAATCTTGGCTCCACTATCCATTAAGTGTGTGAATGAAGACAAGGTAATTATCATCATATTTCTTTGACACTCCTATCTTTAAAATATGATGCGCAAATGTGTTGCTGTATGTCATAAATCAGTTCATGTGCAATACTTAAATGGTGCCTTGCACACAGTGAATGTCAGTGGAAAGAGACTAGTTTTGTTATTATTATTTGAAGATAAATTAATACAATGTTATGCCCAAATATCAATCCTTTATATTTTTTGTAACTGAGTTGTGCTATGAAAGGTGTTATGAAAGGCATAATTGCATAATTAAATCTTTAGAAAAACTTATCTGGAAGGACGAGGGTAAGTTAATTATTGTCGGCAAAAAATGTCATAATGAGATGTACCTGCTTTCCTCCCTCCCTCCTTCCTTCCTTCCTTCCTTCCTTCCTTCCTTCCTTTCTTCTTCCCCTCCTGCTTCCCTTTCCTTCTTTCTTTTCTTCCCTCTTTCTCTTTCCATTTCTTTCAACTTTTTACCGTGTGTTCAGTGAAATTTCACAAAGCAAACTGGGTTTCCATTGAGCAGTCCATACACACCTTGATTTTTTAAATCAGTGGCAATCCTTACAGCACTCATTCTACTTCTTCCATGGGTTAATTTTAATTTTTTTCCATTCTGCTCTTTTGATCTAGAGTTGATTGTCCTAAGGAGTGCATCCTTCCTTGGCATTATTGTTTACCATGGTTGAAATGTGAATCATGAGGGTGGGTTTAGCTCCATGTGTAAAGAGTAACTGATGACCACACTCTCCCAGGTTCCCTTAATCTCTAGCCAATGATTGAAACTCACAGACCATTTTATGAATGTTGAATATTGTTTCACGTTTTTCTCCCACTCTGGCCAGAACCCCTCTTGTGCTCCTTTTCAAAGTGGTCAGTCGTCAAGTATCGTCTAGTCCTTCTGGTCTCAGGCTACTGGAAGCTGGAGGTCCTGTGCGCTACTAGACAGAGTGTTTGTTTCTGTTGTTTAATTTTCTTCTTCTTTTTTTCCCCATATGGGAGAAACAGTAGTTAAGGCTTAGTTGGTTGTTTAGAGATGTTGAGACCCTAATGGCTACTTGTTTTCATAGGCTAAGTTATGCCAATTGGCCTTGATGTTCCCTGAGCATATGATCTTAAACCCTTAGGACCAGAAATATATTCCCTTAAGGCATTTGATTATGGATTTGAAGTATTAAAAACTGATCTACATGTTCCCCTGAATTTGTGTATATATTTGTCATACACACAATATGAAGCATCTTCCATCAAACTATAGACATTCACAGGTATACTCTCATCAATCTTCCCATCTGTTCGACTCATGCATTTATCTATGTATCAATTCATAGATTGTTATTACTTTTATGTAAAAGATTGTGTGTTAATAGTGTTTACTTCTGTTGATCTTAATTCTTTTTTTCTTTGAATGTCTTCTTTGCCTTGATCGTGCCATGCTAATCTTCTATTATTTTACACTACCTTTAAAAGTGATACATTTTCTAAATCCTCTATAGTTTATACTTTCTATCTATATGCAGGATTTTTATGGAGGCATTTTTTTCAATAAACAGAATTTCGACTCTTTTATTCTCTAACATGCCAGTACTGACACTGAGCTAGCTGGCTTAGCAAACATGGACATTAATCCCCACCCATTAGTTTCCTATTTATTTCCTTCTCAAGTTTATACTGAACTGCCTATCTTATTTTTCCAAACAGTTTTATTGGCATATAATTTATAAATCATACAATTCAATAGTTCCATTATACCAACAAAAGTTGTACAGTCATCACCACAATATGTTTTAGAACATTTTCTTCATCCTTATCCTCAGTTTTCTTAGCTCCCTATTTTCCCAAAGCTTATCCATTGACTGTCTCTACAGAGTTATCGATCCTGGATTTCATTGAAGTCCTGGTTGAAGTTGGTAAGGATTTTGTCTAGCACGGATCAATAATCAATGCTATGGCAGCAGCAATCAAGGCATCAAAAGATGCATTGCACTAGGAAATCTTCTGCACAAGACCTCTTTAGAGTACTGAAGAACAAGGATGGTGCTTTGAGAACTGAGGTGTGCCTGAAACAAGCCATGGTATTTCCCATTGCCTCCTGTGCATGTGAAAGTTGGACATTTCATAGGAAAACTGAGGAAGAATGGATGCATTTGAAGTGTGCTGGAGAAGAATATCAAAAATATCATGGACTCCTGAAAGGACAGACCAACCTGTGTTGGAAGAAGTAAGACCAGAGTGCTCCTTTGAGGCAAAGATGGCAGGGCTTCATCTCTTATACCTTTGATGGCAGGACATATTGTCAGGAGAGTTCAGTCCCTGGAAAAAGACGTCATATTTGGTAAAGTGGAATGGCAGCAAAAAAGAGGAAGGCCCTCAACTAGATAGATTTACACAATAGCTACATCAATGGTCTCAGGCATAGGAACAATTTTGAGGATGGTACAGGGCCGTGCAGTGTTTTGTTCTGTTGTGCATAAAGTCGCTATGGGTTGAGGCCAACTCAATGGCACCTAACAACAACAACAACAACAGCCTGGATTTCATATACAGAAAATCATTTAAAAGCAAAACAAAAAGAACACAAATAAAAACCTAACAAGAACAAAGTAAGACAGATAAAAACCTCAATTGTAAAGAAATGTAGAAATATTACAACTCGATCAAATGAATCATAAGGGAGATAAAATAATAGGATGCTAAATTTTAACATAACCACACCTGCAACAATGCATTCTACACATTAGCAAGGGCATTAAAATCCCTGGTCCATGGTCAGAAGGAATTCACCAGGGTCTTAAACCATGTATTCCCGCCTCCCTCTCTTAAACTGAAACAACTTTAAAATGGGTCAAAAAGAGAATTAATAATACATTCCATCTCTTTTTATTCATCAATATCTTTGCCAGAGTTCAACACCAATTTGGTTCTCGCGCTGACCACCAATGCCTAGTTATAATTTTGAAGTTTCAAAAATTATCCGCAAAGTATTTGTGCCTGATTTGTAACTTGTGACTCTTGAGCTATTTAGGCATCAAAAGTTGTGAGTAAAGGTTTGCAAATATTGACAAGTATGTCAAGTCATAATATCTGGCATCCTCAGTTTCTTCTTGAAACACAAAGACGAAGTAATTACTTACTTCTCTCCTAAACATACCAAGCTATGCACTGGGAACGTATCATTGAAGAGCAGACCATCCTACTCTCAGTACTCTCAGTATCTTGGCGTAGGGAAGGAAACAATGGGTGATAATACAGTATGAAGGGAGACATATATTAAATGCTATGATACATATCAAGAAGCCATCAATCTAGTCTGGGTTATAAAGGGAGAAGAGTTCTGGGAGTGTGGCTTTGAACATGAAGAAGTTAGCCATATAATTCCAGGTGGAGGACTTAGCATTTTCAAGGGAACCTGGTTTTCATGGGGAAGTGCTGACTTGCAGGGCACCAAAGAAGGGAGCAAGCATCGGAAGAGGTAGAAAAGGACCCGACTGAATGTCAGAAAGAAGAGTTTGACCTGGTTGTAGATAGAACAGAAAATCACTGAAGGGTGATTTGCAAGGCTAGATAATGATCAGGTCTTCATTTTCAAAGGGTTCCTTTAGCAAACCTGTGAACTGGGTATCGACTATTTCTGACATCTCACAGCACTTCACTTCCCACAAGCACCTGAGGACCCAATCAATGAAACCAAACCTGTGATGCATTCTCCCCTTTATGACATAAATGAGAAGGTGCGTTGTCGAGAAAATGCTCAAATTACTTTACCAACATAAGGCAGCAGTCTTGATCTATATCTTAGCATGCAAAGGGTCAAAAAGGTCTTAATTTCTATAATGTTAAGAAAGTGCAACATTTCAAGGCTTCCCAAAGTAGTTGGGTGCAAAATTTTTTCTGGATTCATTATTGACGTTAAACTCAAATTAAGGTTTTTCTAAAGACAGAGTTTGTTGCATGTGCTTTCCTGCTCTTTACTGTCTTTTATTAAGGTGGGCAAAGAACAGGTGAATTTTGATTCACTGGTGTTCTTGTGTTGTTTGAAATGATGAAAGTACAGCACGTGTAGAGGTGGGCAGGATAAAGGAAGTATAGTAAGCAATGCAAAGAATCATATTGAGATAAAAATAAAAGAAACACCTTAGCAACTTAAAAACTCATTGTTACGAAAGGACAGTGTTTCAGGCGATGGAAATGCCAGCAACAGGTCAGGCTCCGGCAGAGAGCAGAATCCCATTGGTTTCCACAGTTACACCTGGGGGTGGGGACGCTATCCTTTCTGGTCCAGTAGAGATATCTAAATGATTAAGAAGGTTAGCAATTTTCACCAAACATAAATTTGATTAAGATTGTCATCCTCTCTAGTCTCACATGTACTCTAAAACAGAAGAAATTATATTTTCCTATTAGACTTCTCTAAGGATATGTAGTCTATATGGGTATGTAGGAAGTAGAATACACTACTAAAATGCTGCTATGAGGTTTTCGTGAGCATGAAAACCCTTGACTCTCTCTTAAGATAAACTCCATATATAAGAGGCATAAACTCACATATAGCTTATATCATTGGTGGAGGTTGGAAAACTGAAATAACTGTTGCAGAACAGCATGACTTTCCTATCACCTAACTTTATCCCCCTAAGTAGTTAAGCCATGCTCTTTGTAAAATGATGTTATGAAATCAAACTTCTGTACCATATACAATAAGGAGAACATCTATCCATCTATATTAGAATTCCCTTTCCCATGTGTGTCACTCCGGGTTGACTAGAGAAAAAAATCCAGAGACCTTCATATATGTGCAAGAGAGAACCCTATTTAGAGAAACAATTATGCAACAATAAAACATCCCAGCCCATTCTAGATCATATCCACAAGTTCAACACAAGCCCCTAAGTCCAATACTAGCCCATGAACTCCCCTTGAGACTCACGCAGCACATGCAATGATACAAAATGCAGGAAGATCACTAGTTAGTGATGGATCCATTGGCAGTGGAACCTTCTCAGGTCTGGTGTGGGTCTACACTGGCTCCTTCAGCTGCAGGGCTCTGGCTCCTTCAGAGTAGCTGCAAATGGCTTGTCAACAGGAATGTCTCCAGAGGTAGTGTGGTCCCTCCTCCCAGGAAGAAGACAAGAGTTCCCAGAATCCTCAGTAGAAGGCCATGCCTACACAGAGGCTCATTGTCTATGACCTGATTAGCATCCCTTCGCTCAAGTTGACAGTACTTTACAGAGCTTCCACACCATGCTTATCATCAACTTTACTAACACGTCTTAGAATAACATAATCTCAAATTAGTGTGTTCTCATGTCTTAATACCACTACTTATCTGTAGGTGTGTCGTACGGTGGTGACTTATGTGTTGCTGTGATGCTAGAAGATACGTCATTGATATTTCAAAGACGAACAGAGTTACCTAAAATGAACAGGTTTCCATGGAGTTTCCAGAGTAAGAACAGATAACAAAGAAGGAATCAGCTACCACTTCAGAGGAAGCATCCACTGGAAAACCTATCTATAACTTCAAATCATTATCTTATATAGATATTATTAGATAGTATCAGATAAAGATATTAACAGATAGTATCAGATACAGATATTATCAGATATAATCCAATAATGAATGCAAGCAGAACCCTGTGACATAGCTTCTAGCATTTGCTGCTGGGGCACCACTCAAAGTAAGATCAACACCATGGCTACAATAATGGACTCAGGCAGAGGAACAAGTGTGAGGGTGGACAGACCAGGCAATATTTCATTCTGTTGTGCATAGAATTACTATGAATCAGAAGCAACTCAATATAACCTAACAAGGCAATAAGAAATAGATGTAAAACTCTGATAATTATCTGAACTTGGAATGTGAGAAATGTAAATCTAGGAAATTTGGAAGTGGTCAAAAAAGAAGTGGAATACAAATAATATTGATATTCCAGGCAACAGTGAGTTGAAATGGATTGGAATTGGAAATTTTGAATCAGAAAATCTTCTGATTTATTAGTCAAGGAATAACACAATCAAGAAGAATGATTGCATTCATTATCAAATATCACATTTCAAAATAATCCTGCAAGAAAGGATGAAGTCAGGGAGGTGAACAGAAAAATCAAAGGGAAATTAGAGAAGAAAAGGTCAGATATTATAATTAAAGGTGCAAAGACATAGAGATAGAAAACCAAAATGGAAAAACACGGTCATAATATCTTAAAGAACTCAAAAAATGCAAGCCTCAAGTGGCAATATTAAAAGATTCTAGGGGCAAAATATTGAATGATGCAGGAAGCACCAAAAGAAGAAAATACAAAAAAAATACAAAAATACAAAACAAATACAAAACAACTTGTTGACATTTCACCATTTCAGGAGGTCGCATATGAGCAAGAAATAATGGTGCTGAAGGAAAACGGTCAAGCTACACTGCGAACACTAGTCAAAAACAAGTCTCCAGGAATACCCATTGAAATGTTTCAATAGACTAATGAAGTATTTACTCATCTTTTCCAGGAAATTTGGAAGACAGCTACTTGGTCAACTGACTTAGAATTATACTCATTCCAAAGAAAGGTGTGCTAGTCTAGGCAAACTACAGAAACTCATATATGTATGTGAGAGTTTTATATATAGGGTAAGTGGACATTCAAAAAGCATTCCAACCCAGTACAATCCAAGTCCATAAGTCTGACTTACCCCATACATGTGACAATGATCTACAAAGTCCTCCTTAAGCTCTCAAAACACACACAATGACACCGACTTGCAGGAGGGTCACAGGCCAGTGGCAGTGTAAGCAGCTCAGCACTGACAGGGGTCTCCATGCAGCTTCTTCAGCACCCAGGGCTGCATCAGAGTAAGTCCATGTGGCTTCTCTTCAAGGATGTCTCACAGGAAGTGAACCTTGCCAGCTGAATCAGGGAACTGGCTAAGACAGCCGCACCCTGGTCTGACCATAAAAGAGCCAGAGACCTGAGAACTAGAAAGGTGAGGCTCACCGAGCCATTTATCTCTCCGCCCTTCAATTTATTCCACATGTGTTTATTGGCCAGGTTGGTACAATAAACCTTAACTATCTCAAAAAGGTCACTCTCCAACAACATGTTGTAATACATATATTTCAATGTTTTAGCTTTCAAAAGTATAACCTTTCTATGCATTTGTTAATTTATCTATCTAACCACCTAAGCACCTGTCTACTTTTCTTGAGTACTGAGTTTTCACCACCATACTACACATACAAAATACAGACTAGTACAATGCAAAATAGTGTATTGATTCTGGGGTTTGTAATGAGATGTCCATAAATGAAAGTATAAAGTAGATGTTATTGGAGATAAATCTGTAACTAGATTGGGTAAAATCTTGGAACTTTTTCGAGTGTCCTAGCCTTTCCAAGAGAGGATAGGAAAAGAAAGGTGCACTACCAGTTTTACCGTATTTTAGACGATCAATTATTTTCAAAATCTGATGAAGCTTTTAGACCTAACTCCCAAAATGTATAAATAAAATAGATACACGTATTATGCAAAAACTTTTAGAATTATGTGGTAGTTACATAATCTCGTGTCATATTGAAACTATTAAAAGTGAAGGGGTGGAGTCTATCCTTTCAATCAGGTCACGGCCTGAGGAGTCCTTGTGGGCATGGCCTTCTCATGAGGATTCTAGGAACTTGCTCTCCTCTCTGGAGGCCTGGAGGGGGACACACTCTCATCCACCACCACTGGATCCACAAGACGTTTCACCCTCTGACATCTGTTCTTCCTGCTTTTGCCATCATTGTGAGTGGCTATGTGAGTCTGAATAGGAATTTATGAACTAGTATTGGATTCATGAGTTATTATCAGACTTGTGGACTTGATCTGTACTGGGATAGGATGTTTTCTTAATATGTAATTACTCTGATATCAAACTCTCTCTAACACACATATGTGTATCTCTTGATTTGTTTTTTCAGTCACCCCCAATCTAACATAATTCCCTAAATAATTCAGAGTTGGTCTTTTGATTCTGTCGTAACATTTTTTAGGTTAGGGTATCGGTGTCTTATCAGTCATATTTTCTGACTACTGAATTAGTGATGGGGAAGAAAATGGGGTGGGGGACAAGAATTAGTCCTTATTGGTATATCAAGTCATATATATTACTTTATAGCTGTGTAATCTTTGATTACTTCCCTAAACCTTAATTTACTCATCTTTCAAATGGGGCTATGAATCACATTTTCAGAATTCATTATAAAGAATAGAGATCATACATAAAGTATCTAGCACATATATTTTCTGTGGGTTTATTATCATCATTAATATCAACTTTGGCATTAATATTATTTAATGACAATCATAAAATTATATTCTAAAAGTTTAAGAGCAAATTATGATGATAAGGTACACTGTCCATCTGCAGAGATAGATTTAAATTGTTTACTTAATAATTGTTTACTTAATTCTGCAGAGATAGGTTTAAATTGTTTACTTAATAATCTCCTTATCCTCAGGACAATTAATACAAATATTGCAATTATATTTTACACCCAACGGGAACACAGTACAACTGCCTATATATTCTTTACCACATTCAATGAGTGTTTAATAAAAGGATCAGACATGGCATTTCTCTAGTTCTTGTGATAGTCTCTAAGTGCTTTACAGATATTAGAACATTAATTTTTTTCTATGCTATTCCACTGAGACTCAGAGTGTGAGAAATACGAAAAACATATTTTTCTTGTTGCAATTCATTTCCTTCTTTTTCTGAAGTTCTATCAGGCTATTTCTCATGGAATACTTGAGGGATGACCGCTTCCTCTTAGCATGAAAGATTCACCAATTATACAGCTCTTCTTCACCTCACTCAACTTTCCAGGATGTCCTTTCTCTTCCTTATGCCACTGTGCTAGACAGTGTCTCTTAACTTGGATTGTTCTTTGAGAGAGGCAAACTAAAGACTCTCTTTATAGCAATAATAACCAACATAGGTTATATCTATTGAGTGTCAGAACCTTAAATAATAATAGCCATTTCATGTATTTGTGCATGTGTCTTTCAGAACTCAAATTTATTATTAATCATTGTTTCCATTTATGGTGAGAAAAATGAATATATGGGATATTTAGTTAACTTATAGAGGGTAATAAAATTAATAAATGACAGAAAAAGAATTTGCACTAACATATGTCTGCCTGTAAACGTAGCAGGAATTCTTAGGAGCTATACAATTTTTCCAAAGTCTCTCCCTAAGGTTCAGAGTACCTTGAAGCCTGCTAAATTCTTCCAAACTATCCTTAGATACTATTGGGTTGGTGTCTGGGCAAATAAAGAGTTTCTTTTATATTGAAACATGTAGAGTGAACTTTTATTGAAACCTCATTGATTCAAAAAAATTTAATCCATTTTCTTTCCTCAATTCCATCATGCCATCCAAGAATCTGACAGATAAAAATATCAAAAATTTGAAGTTACATATCATCCTAGAAGACATTTGAAACGACTTTCTGAAGCCAGAGTGGATATCTTGTAGGATTATTGCTATCTGCTACCTCCTCCCCACTCCTGCCCTGCTTCACACCATGGCTACACAATAACAAACCTAACACTCAGCTTTCCTTTGGGATCTCAATCTGAAAGTTGACATAGGCTCAGTGCTACCTGTACAGGACTTTTCAGTTACTCAAATGCATATATACACAAAGCTCCCTATAGTCCTTCTTTTAATCTCAAAGCTAATTATTTTCCCATCAGTCTTTCCAGTTACAATTACTTTTCACTTGTCCCTCTTATGAAATATGAATCTTACTTAGGTCTCAACAAAATTTAATCCCACTTTTCCTTCAGTACACTTTCTCTTCTTTCATAATTTCTATTCCAGGCGATAGAAAGTGATAGTGACAGCTAAAGAAAAATATTGTAGTGAAGGGAAAAGCAAACTAAGACATAACATAAGCCTGGTTTGGAGAGCCATGTATGTATTTACATCTATTATGTTATACAATCTCACCCTAACATGCTGGTATTTTAACTTCATATTAGAAAAAAGAAAGAAATTGAATTTTAGATATTATTATGCCAAAGGAACACAAAAATTAAGTAGCACAAAGAAAATTCAAACTCAAATCTGACCCAAGCCAGGGTTCTTATTTCTTCTATTCTTTCTCAGCCACCTTTTAGATTGCTTTTGGTGCAATTGTATGCACCTAAGAATGGACTCATGCTATTAGTGCTATGGTTTCTCAACTGAAAATTAGCAGGAATATTAGGGTCCAACTATTATGTGAAGAGATACTGTGCTGAAGTCTTTAGAACTTACCTGAGCAAAGAAGGAAGGAATAAGTATTCTTGATTGGTGGTGAGGTAGTTAGTTTATTGTGCCAACCTGGCCAATAAACACATGTGGGGCTAATTGAAGGGCCGAGGGATTCTGATGGTCAGACCAGGGTGAAGCTGCCTTAGCCAATTCCTGCTTCAACTGGCAAGGCTCACTTCCTGCAAGACATCCCCGAGGAGGAGCCACAGGGACCTACCCCAATGCAGCCCTGGGAGCTGAAGCAGCTGTGTGGACATCCCTGGTAGCTCTGAGATGCTTACACGTTTACTGATTCAGCTTTCCTCCTGCAGCTGGCATCATTGTGTGTGTTTTGTGATATGGAGGAGGACTTTGTGGATTTGGTGTTGGACAAATAGGCTAATGGATTTGTAGGCTTGGACAGCACTGGTTTGGGATGTTTTCTTGATGTGCACTTACCTGTTATATAAAACACTCTCTTATACATATGATATTCTGTGGATTTGTTTCTCTAATGTACCCAGACTAGCACAGGTGGTGAGGTTAATGTGGCTAGTCAGGAATTATCAGAAACAATACTTCAGAAATTAGTGGCATAGCAATTAAAATATTTCAACACGCTGATATTCCAACATGAAGGGTTTCAACACTGGAAGCACTCATTAGTCTATTCCCAGAAATTTGTAAGACCTGGTCAACTGACTGGAAGAGGTGAATTTTTGCAACAATTCTGAAGAAAGGTGACCCCACAGAATGGGAAAATTAGGAGAAAATATTCATATCACAAGCACGAAAAAATGTATAAAGCTCATTCAACGATAGTTATAGTGGTATATCTGCAGGGAGCTTATAAAAACCAAAGCCAGCTTCAGAACAGGACTTGAAATAAGGGGTAGCATTGTGGGTATCATGCAGACCTTGTTGCAAAGCAGGAAATGCTAGAAAAATGTTTTTACCTTGTTGTATTGATTATGCAGAAGAAACAGACTGTGGAGCATAACCAACTATGATTAGCATTAAGAAGCAAGGGAATTCCAGAATACTTAAAGGTGCTCATTGGAAACTCTATCTGGATCGAGGCAGTTGTGCAAACAGATGAAGGGAATATTGCATGGTTTCAAATCAGGAAAGGTGTGTGCAAAGGGTCTAGCCTTTTAGCATGCTTATCCAATCTGTCTGCTGGGCAAATAACAGAGAAAGTGTATTATATGAGCAAGCATGCAGCATCAGGATTGGAAGAAGTTTTATTAACATCCTGTGGCATGCTGACGGCACATTTTGCTTGTTGAGAATGAGGTAAACTTGTAGCACTTGCTTCAGAACTGTACCAAGAGATAATGTCGTGATACAAGATACAAGAGATAATGTCATGATACATGATACACGATACATGGATTGATAATGTCAAGAATTTGATCTTCTTGCATTTATAATTAATGTTCACAGAAAGATATCAAATAAAGCATTGCATTGGGTAAATCTGGTGTATGAGATCTTTTTAAAGTGTTGAAGAGCAACGGGTCACATTGAGGACTAAGGTTCACCTAACGCAAGCCATGGTATCTTCAACCACCTCATATTAATATGGTAGTTGAACACTGAATAAGGCACACTGAAGAAAATTGATGCATTTGAATTATGGTGCTGTCAAAGAATATTCAAAGCACCAGGGACTGTCAAAAGAACAAACATATCCGTCTTGAAGGAATGACTGCTAGAACGCTTTTTGGAATTGAGGATGGTGCGGATTCATCTCATTACCTTTGGACATGTTATCAAGAGACACTAAACTCTGGAAAAGAGCATCATGTTTGTTAAAGTAGAAGGATAGTGAAAAAGAGGAAGGCCTTTGGTAAGATAGATGGATAACTGATTATAACAAGGGGCTCAAACAGAAGACACAGAGGCCTCATTGGCTATGACCTGATTGACAGATTAGCGTGTACTCGACGCCAGACCTTCACGGAAGTTGACCAGAGATTATGTAACTGCCACACTGGATCACATGGTATATTTTCAGTTTTAAAAGGAGGACCATGCTCCTTTGCACAATGTTTACACCAGTTTACATTCCCACTAGCAATGTACTGGGTTTCCCATCTCTTCATACCCTCATGAGCAGGTGCTGTTATATATTTAGGTTTGTTTTTTTTAATCAAATTTTTCTATTAATCCTGGCCGCCATTTCTGTTTTGTACCGTGGTACCTTGTCAGCTGCCATGATGCTGCATGCTCTGTCACCTACATTTCAAATACCAGCAGGGTCACCCAGCCTTGATAGATTTCAGTGGAGCTTCCAGGCTAAGATGGAATAGTCCATCAATTCTGCAACATTAGCCACTAAAAGCCCCCTGAATATCAGTGAAATGCTGGCGCCAGAGGATGACTCCTCAGGTTGGAAAGCAATCAAAACACAACTGAGAAAGAGCTAGCTTCTCAAAGCAGAATTGACCACAATGATGTGGATGGAGTAAAGTTACTGGAACCTTCATTAGCTGAAAAGGTCAGATTCAAGATGAGAAGAATCAGAAGCAAACATCTATCAATAATCAGAATTTTGAATGTATGCAGCATGGATCTATAAAATTGCAAGTCATTAAAAGTAAAAGAGGACAGACCTGGAATGATGTATGCTCTTTTTTCTTCCTCTTTTTATTGAATATTTTGTTTTTTCTTCATTATTGTTGCTTTGCCTGTCTATGTAAGATAGGCATGGGAAGCAAGCTTGAGGAGAAAGCAACGGGAATGATGGTTCTGCTACCTGGGGGAGGAAGAGTTGGGAGAAGGGCACAGTGAGCAAACAACGCCTTAGTCTACGGAACAAATGGGGAAAATCAACAGCAAGGAATACATAGAGATTCAGGGGGTGTTAGAGCAACAATAATCTAGCTGAGAGAATTACTAATAGGCAAAAGAAGGGCAAGCATGATTGTGGGACTGGAGTAAGTTAAAAGGAAACAGAGGAAAGATCTGGGAAGCAAAGCTATGAATAGAGGTATAAACATAGGTATACACATATCTAAATATATTAATTCACAAAAATAGAGATATTGGCCTATGTACACATACTAATATGGCAATATATTGAGGTAGTGGACACTTTGGGCCTTTGCTCAAGCCCTCCCTCAAAACAAGAACACTTTGTTCTAATAACCTGGCATTCTGTGATGCTTACCCTCCTGGCA
This sequence comes from Tenrec ecaudatus, assembly GCF_050624435.1. Classification (NCBI taxonomy): domain Eukaryota; kingdom Metazoa; phylum Chordata; class Mammalia; order Afrosoricida; family Tenrecidae; genus Tenrec; species Tenrec ecaudatus. The sequence continues at coordinate 64,973,238 of NC_134541.1, read as the reverse complement.
CTATCACTGAAGACAAAATGGGTGCACAAGCAAATGTGGTGAAGAAAGCTGATGGTGCCCAGCTATCAAAGTATATAGCATCTGGGGACTTAGAGGCTTGAAGCGAAACAAGCATCTGTCTAGTAGAGAAGCACCAAGCCCACATGGAAGAAGCACACCGGCCTGTGTGATCATGAGGTGTCGATGGAATCAGATAACCGGCACCAGAAGACCCAAAACAAATAAAAAATCATATTGCTGAGTATGAGGGGTATTGGAATAGAGACCCAGAACCCATCTGTAGAAAATTGGACATACACTCACAGAAGGGCTACAAGGAAAGAATGAGTTAACCAGGGCTCAGTACAGAACCAATTAAATGCACACTATTCCTCTGGTTTCTTGAGGCTTCTTCAACCCCCACTATGGTGATCCCAGTCCTGCCCTTCACATTGGGCTAGACCGGAGCATTTACACTGGTACAGATAAGAACTCACAGGCAGGTCAGATAAGCCCCTGAACAGAATGGGAGTAGCAATACCAGAAGAGTAGGCAGGAGGTGGGGAGAGTAGGGGACGAAGGGGGAATCAACCATAATGATTGCCACATACACACCACCAGCCTACCTCCAAGGGGGAGCAAACAACAGAAACTATGGGGAAAGGAAGACAGCGATTGATATAGGAGATGAAAGTAATAATAATTTATAATTTATCAAGTGGCCACAACAATGGGAGGGGAGAGGGTGGGGGAGAGGAGGTCATACCAAACCTCAAATAGAAAGTAAATGTTTAGAAAATAATGATGGCAGCATATGTACAAATATGCTTGATACAATTGATGTATGGATTGTTATAAGGGTTTTAAGAGCCCCTAATAGAATGATCTTTAAAATAAAATAATAAAAATAAACGAATAAACTGGATGCATGAAGAACAACATCATAGGCATTAGTGAGCTGAAATTAACTGATAGCCATCTTCATTCAGAAAATCATAGAGCTTATTATGCCAGGAATGATCATTTTAAGTGGAATTATGTTACATTAACTGTCAGAAAGAACAGTTCAAAATCTATCTTGAAGTACAATTTTGTCTTTGATAGAATAATACCTGTACGCACTCAAGAAAATCCAGTGCATGTCATTATTCTTCATTTACCGTGAAAGCCAGTGATGGAGCATTTGGATAATTCCGCCATCCTCTTCACTCTAAAATTGATCAAACCTGCAATCAAGATGGATGGATAATTATTGATAATTGGAATGCTAAAGTTGGAAACAAAGAAGAAGAAACAGTGGTTGGAACATGTAATCGTGGTGATATACACAAAGCTAGAGAATTTTGTAAGACAATGGCTTTACTGGAAATACCTTTTTATTCATGAATTCAAATGTCAGTTATACATGTGGACTTCTTCAGATGGAATACACAGGAATCAGAATGACTACATCTGTGTGAAGAGACAATGAAGCAGCCAAAGCGAGGTCAGAGACTGATGGTGGAACCTAGCAGCAGATGTTCATATGTAAATTCAGGTTGAATTCAAAGAAATTTAAGATTGCCCATGAAAGCCAAAATAAAATTTTGAGTATATTCCAAGTGAACTTAGACACTAACTCAAGAATAGAGTTGAGGCACTGAACACTGATGACAGAAGATCTGAGAAGCTGTGGTATACTTTCAAGAACATCATACATGAAGAAAGCAAAAGGACATTAAAAAGACAAGAAAGAGAAGATCAACGATGATGTCACAAGAGATGATTAAATAGTTCTGGAATGTGGGGTAACTATAACAAATGGAAGAAACAATGAAGTGAAAGCTGAAAATTTCCCAGAGCAGTTCCAGAAGCGGTGGTGTTATAATGAAGTGCTCATAACTCTAGAACTAGAAAACCAGAAAGGAAGAACACACTCAGCTCTTCTGAAGCTGAAAGAACAGAAAAAAAAAAGTTTCAAGTCTTGAGTTGAAATATTGAAGGATTCAACTGGTAAATATTGAGCAATGCAGGAAGCATCAAAATATGATGGAAGGACTACATAGAGTCACTGTTCCAAAAAGAACTGGTTCACACAGAGTCATTTTGAGAGGCAGCATATAATCAAGAAATTATTGTACTGAATAAGGAAGCCCAGGCTTCTCTGAAAAACAAGAATCTACCAATTGATGGATTACCAACTGTAAAGTTTCATCTAGTCCAAGAAGTCTGAAGACAGCTCCCTTGGGAATGGACTGAGAGAGAACCATAGTTGCATTGATTCCAAGGAAAGAGACCCAATAGAATGGAAAAATCAACAACAATATCAATAATACTACATGCAAATACAATTTTGTTGCTGATACTCAAAAATGATAAGATTCTTATCAAATACATTGATAAGAAGATGCTGGAAATGCAAGCTGAATTCAGAAGAGGACATAGCATGAGGGACACCATTGTTAATGTCAGAAAAATATTGGCTGAAAGCAGAGAATACCAGAAAGATATTTGCTTGTGTTTAATTGCCTATGAATAGACATGTGGCTGTGTGAATCATAACCAACTATGGATAACTTGGAGAAGAATGTGAAGTCCAGACACTTCATTGTGCTCCTTGGAAAACTGTACTTGAAAAAATGATCATCTTTGGAACAGAACAAGGAAATACAGCATCATTTAAAATCAGGAAAGGTGTGTGTCAGGGTTGGATCATTCCACTATACTTATGCAATCTATATGCTGAGCAAATAATCCAAGAAGCTAGACCATATGTAGAAGTACGTGGCTTCGGCATTAGAGGATGGCTTCACAACCTGTGGTTTGCAGATGAGACAACTTTCTTGCTGAAAGTGAGGAGGACTTGAAGTACTGACGACCATCAACGATTCCAAACTTCAATATGGAAACCAACCCAAATGAAAGAAAGCTAAAAGTCACGATAAATGGAGAAAGATTTAAATTGTCAAGGATTTCTTCTTCCTTGGATCTTGTATAATGAATGCTCATGGGAATAGCAGTCAAGAAATCACTGGGAAATTTGCATTGGGTAAATCTGCTGCACAAGATTTTTTAGATATTGAAGAACAAGGAAACTACTTTGAGAACGAAGGTGTGGCTGACCCAAGCCATGGAATTTTCAATAGTCTCTGATGCATATGAAAACTGGACAATGAATAAGAAAGATGAAAGAAAAAATGTTGTATTTGGATTATGGTACTAAGAAAAATATTGGAAGTAATATTGACTGCCAGACTCTTTCCACAAATCTTTATTTCTCCTACTTTTGTCATGTGAGAAGGCACTGGTCTAGAAACAGCTCCTGAAGAACAGGATTATAGTCTGATAGAGGTAGAAATGAAAACTACAGAGTCTCAGCTCTAGAACACCACTGTATTCAGGGTTATTGTTGTGTGGTCTGAATGTGCCACAGTAAAAGTTAAGCCAAAGTATCAAACCAAATTGTCTTCAAGGTTTCCTGAAAATTGACCCACTGATTCTTGTTCTCTGGGAAAAATGGATTATCCTCTTTCCGTTGCTTCAAAATTAACTCTAGTAAATTGACAAGAAAAGTGTTCAGTGTTTTGTGAAATCAGGAATAAATAGTTCCTTATACCTCCAACTAATAGGACCGAACTATAATTCTCTCCTCGCTCCCTTGTAAGAATATTTGCCTCCATCATCCTGAACAAAATCGCTTAAGGTAATGAAAATCAATATGACATTTTAGACAACTTAATTGATATAAATTTTCCATTGCTTAAGGATGCGATGTGATTAGTTTGCTTTGCTTTTTCACCCTAATAACACCCTTGAGATGTGGGAAGTTAGCAGGAGTGTCTACTTCGCCCTGAGCTCAGGCACATCATCTTCTTTCACATCTGTAATAATCGGCCCAGTAATTTTCTGAGCTTTGTTTTACATTCAAGCTATGTGTCCTCTACGTGTACCTAGTATCCATAGCCCTAGAGCACTGAATGTGGAGTAGGAAGTTGGGGGAAATCGGTGTGGAGAAGGAGTTTTATGGATGATTCTGATTCACTCCTTCAGGGCAATTGGGAAGCCAAAGGACAAAGGGACACATACTTTTCTCTTAGTGATTTTACATTCTGAGACTTTTCATATCTTTTGCATCATGTAACACTCTTCTTCATCATTTAACCCTCACAGTACCCTTCAGAATTTTGGATGAGAGAAATTATGACCCCTTCTTATGGACAGAAAATTAACACCTAAATGAATGATATAACCCAACTGGAATTTATGGAAATAATTAGTAGCAGATCTCTTGATTGCCACATGAGAGTGTTTTCCACAGAACCAGAATAGCCACCGTTGTCCCTTCTCCTAGGGAGTTAATGAGGAATATATTCATTTTTGATGATTGATTTCTCCACTTTTGCAACCATCGTAATAAATATGCATGTTGTCAATGAACAGAGATAATGTCCCACTATCCCCCACAAAGGAGCCCTTGTGCCATAGTGCTTATGCATTGGGCTGCTAACTGCAAGGTCAGCAGTTCAAAACCACCAGCCCTTCTGTAGGAGAAAGACAGGGTTTTGTGCTCCTGGAAAGATTTGCAGTCTCAGGAACCCACAGGGCAGTTCTACTCTGTCCTACAGGGTGGTGTTGAGTAGGCATTTAACCACATGGCAGTGAGATCTTTATCCGCCCCACATTCAGAAAATGGTTCTTTCCAGAGATTATTGAAGGTAGTTGAGGTTGTCAGTGGCCTGAACCCAATCTACTATGTACTGGAACCAAGGCAGGACTGTCTGGGCTTTCACGCGGCGAAAGCACTAACACAATCACAGCAGCTTAGCGAACTAACACTTCTGGTTCCTATTCCTAGTAAGAAGTGGTATGGATTCAACCTAAGGATTGTCTCTTTTTATACGGGAATCCCTCATGGGAATAAAAAGTCAAAGGCTCCACTCAAAAGGCTTATTATAATATCATATCGTGTTATTTCGAAGGTCAAAAACACAGAACTCAGGGTGAGAAATCCTTGCAGACAGCAAGCAGGCCATATGGTCTGCTTCTCAGCTAGCTATGACACAAGAAAGACAAATGGTCTGTTCAGACACACACTCCGGACTTAGAAAAATATCCAAGTATACTTTAAAATTCAGCGAGTGGTGTTTTCTTTTGTTTTATTTGCTGTAAATCTTTAATATCAACCCTCATTCGCTGCCATCGACTTGATTCCAACTCATAGTGACCCTGTAGAACAGAGTAGTGGGTTTTCAAGAATATAATTCTTTTTTTAAACTCTTCTATTGGCATTTTGTCCACATATTGTATGACTCAACAGTTCAACTATATCAAGAAGAGTTGTACAATCTTTACCACAATTTTATAATCCTTTCTTTTTCTCCAGACTCATTGTTATTAATGTAATTTTTTCAATTTTGACACAATATACATAACAAAACATTCACAAGTTGAATAATTTCTACATGTATAGTTCAGTGCCATTGATTGTACTCTTCATGTTATATAACCATTATTGTACTACCACCTCTCCAAGCTGTTCCACTACCTTTCAAATGAACTCAATGCTCCCGATGCAAAAATTCTTCTTCCTTCACTCATGTACCCACAGGTCAAATTTGGTTTCCTTTTCTTTATGGATTTAGAATATTCTCTAATATCCTCAATGGGATAATTTGGGATTAAGGTCAATTGCCTGGCAATAAATAGTGTCATATTCTTGTCATGAAAGCTCTTCTAGTGCTGTGCTGGATGGAGCAACTAGGGACTGAAAACAAGGAAGCTGAAAAACTATCAGTCTCTCTTCAAAAGCCAGCTGCCGCCTCCATGATATTCCATGACCAGTTTCATATGGAAATGTCCTATTCTTATAGGAGATTTGAGGGAGCTAGAAATGACCCACAAAGATGAACAATGAGGAAAAAATAGCATGCATTATAAACAAAAAACAAATGAAAGAGTATTATGACGAAATAATGATTATCTGAAAGAAAAATAAAGTAAAATGACCTTCTTTTGAAATGTAAAGGCACTTTGTAAGCTCAGTAGCGGAATTCCCACCTTTTATACAGGAGACCCAGTTGAATTCGTGGCCAATGCATGTCATGTGGAGCATCTGTTCACCCGCCATTAGTGGGTGGTTTGTTCCGATGACACAGAACAGGTTTCAGTGGCGTTTCCAAGATTAGATGGGCCAGGGAGGAAGGCTGGTGATCTATTCCTGAAACCCCATGGATGAAAACCCTGTAAATCACAACAGTGTGCTTCACTGTCTGTGAGGCCACTCTGTGTTCGGGATGGATGCCACTGCGGCCAACAACAACTTTCTACAGAAATTGGTTTTCAAACCTACCCGAACACAAGAAGTTGGAAGTCATTCTCGTACTAAATAATAGAATCATTACTTTTTCTGAGCAGTCGAATAAGTTGTTGCTTAGAATCAGGAGGATGGACTTAGTACCCCTCCCCCATCCTGCCCTAATGATTCAGAAGGCAACTCTGTGGGGTAGCTCTCCCTATGACTAAGGGCAATTCAAAGGGCCTCACAACAGTTTCTTGAGGCACAAAAGGACAGGTGCTGAAAACAGAGCTCTGTCAACATCCCTTCTCTTTGAGCCTTAGCAAAAATGTCACCTCTTTTTAAAACCTTCGTTTATCTTCTGACGTGAAATTAATTTATCCTTCCTCATCAGACAATAATCTAATATTTCCTATGGTGCTTATCAGAGTTTTCTCCTGTAATTGAGTGCACTTTTCTTACGATGCATCATAGGCTTCTTTGTGACAATTTCTCTGTGATATTCCTTGTTGCACACATCACAGTGTCCGGTATAATACTCAGCACAGGCAGGGGCTCAGTAAGTGTCAACTGAATTGAATGGATGGGAACTGAGTCTCTGAGAAAAATTAAGTGCAACAGCAAGATAATGTAATTTCTGAATGTGTTGACTTTCACATTCAGTACTTAAAGCTAACACACGTTTAGAACAACAAGCACCTTCAATTAGGACACAATTAACCCTTTCGTGGCCAATGGGAAAAGAGAGCATTCACCTGCATTTCCCTCCTCTGGGCTTTATTCGGCAACTCTTTTCCCGCTGACCACACACGCTGCCCTCAGGATGGGCCGAAATAGATGTTTGAAATGGAAAAGAAAAGAAGACATGAGCCACAAATTCCTGTTTTAACGAGGAAGTGCCTGAAGTGGTATATCCGGGTGGTATAATTTTGTAGATTGTTTTTCCTCTTTGGGGCCTTTTTACTAGCAGATGAGCCTTTAAAACATATTGCTTGATTCCTGTGCTTTATTTGGAAGTTGCCTTTCAGCAATGATTCCATGTTTTGTACAACCATCACATTTTTATGTGCCCTAAATTCTATGTTTATGCTAAGGGATCTAAAATGACTGGTGGCCCTGTGTGTTAGGTGTTAGGCTACCAACTGTGAAGGTAAAGGTTCAAGACCATCAACTGCCCTTCAAAAAAAGATGAGGCCATTTGCTCGTGTGAAAAAAAAATAGGATCAGAAACCCTACATATGTTGCTGTGAGTTAGGCTATCCTCCTGCCGCCCCCCCCCCCTTTTCTTTTAAGTTAGGATACACTTGATGACCGTGTGTATGTTAAGGCGTTCTAATGAGGCATGAGTGTGGCAGTTAAATAACCTCCTGTCAACTTGAACTAAAGGGTAGATTCTAGCCTGTCAATCAGGTCATAGCCAATGAGGCCTCTGTGTGGGCATGGTCTTCTCCTGAGGATTCAGGGAACTCCTGTCCTCCTCCTTGGAAGTGGGGCACTCACTCTCTGCTTCACATTCCTGATGATGAGCCCCCCGGAGCCACACTTTTGGCAGCCAGCATCCTGGAGATGCTCTCACCTGCACTGGATCCACAAGACTTTCTACCCACAGGCCCAAGTTCTTTCTGCATTTGGCATCACTGCATGTGCTGCGTGAGTTTAAAGAGGAATTTATGGACTTGTATCAGAAATATGGGCTAATATTGAACTTGTGTACCTGAGCTGGACTCGGCTGGGATATTTTCTCATTATATAATTGCCCTTTGATATAAGCTCTCTCTTACACATATGTGAGTGTCCCTGGATTTGTTTCTGGAGTCAAACCAGTCTAGCACCATGAATGCACCACTAACCCTATCACCTGAACATAGAGGGACAGATATATTCTACCTAGTTTTACCCACAGAGTCCAAAGTAACAAGTATACCCATCATAATCCAAGCCAAAAATCCAGAGAGACTTGCATGTCCCACATAATATGTATCAAAACCTATATTTAATAACAAATGTCAGAGATATTATTGCATTCATATGACTTCACTTAATAAAAACACACGGCATGAGCCAAAATATAAAGCAAAAATAGTTAAGTCATGAAATGCTTCTTTTTAAAATATTGATTTGAAGCAATCAGAACCAATGGATCAGGACAAATATGATTTTAATCATATTTCCAAATTTTTCACTGTTACATCCAATACTAAATAAATAAAGAAACACATGTAGTTCAATGGGTATTGTGTTTTCCACTTTAAGGATCGGCAAATAGATTCTCAAATAGATTGAGTTGTGTAAGCTCACATAATACTAATTAATGATTCTCAGGGGTCTACATTTAGCATGTAAGCTGTTGGGGAGCATAGAGTCTATTTTCATTCTATCAATATGTCTTGCGTATTTAATATTTAAGGAAAGGAGAATATACAGTGCAGGAATGCAGGTGGGGAGAATTCACGCTGGTCATAAAACAGAATGACTTTTCTCTACCACCCACAGATTATTAATGTTATCTCAGCTCTCTGATTTCCAGCCCTTGACACACCACTTCCACCAATTAAACACTCACTGGAAACTCCCTACCGTGTCCTTGCTAAGCTGATATGACTCCCATCAGGACTCTGGTAATGAGCTGACCACGTGAGTCACAATCGGTGTTGATCAGATGCAATAAGTCATGCCTTAGTCCCCCTGGATCTCCATGTCCTCAGTTCTTTCCAGTATGGTCTGGCCAATACCTTCTCTCTTACAAAATCAACTTCTTTCTTGCTCTTGCTCTCTCCCTGTCCTTCTCCCTCTCCCACTCCTGGACCTGCTGAGGTTTTCAAAATATAGTGAAATGTTTTCCCATTATAGTTTCAACAGATGTGGGAAATTTCTCAAGAGGAGACTCATTATGGTTCAAACGGGAAATTCCATGGCTCCTCTGAGCCCAGCTGCGAGGATTAACCTGAACTAGGAGTTTTTATGCAATGCGAACTTCAACGTGATGATTAGCATGGGGACCTTTTCCCTAAGGCAATTAACTTCTGCTCTTCTGTACAGCCATGACTTCAGTACTGGCAGCAGGCAGGAAATGAATGTCACCGTCACAGTCAGTGGACTTAAAGTTGTACCCAGAGGGGTCTTTCAATCCACATTTCTTTGCATCTTTCATGCTTGAGGACCCCAAATCCCCTTCAGGTACGAGGACTACATTAACAAAGAAAATAGTCACTAGCAGTCTCAACACCAAGCCAGACTTCTTGACATCTGGAGAATGTTACCACAGCACATTCCGATCTTGGCTTTTCCCCAGAACCCTTAAATAAATTAAACTCTGGATGCTCTTACATTTATGTTCCTAAATGGTAGCTTCTTGGGAATGTATGTTCGTCTTATTGTCCACCAGGGAATCCCTGCAGGAGAGCAAAGCCTTACATTCAAGACAGACAGGAGAGAGCAAAGTCTTGCATTCAAGACAAACAGGAGAGAAGTCATGAAACCCAACTAATTTGAGACATTTAAAGGGGAAAAATATTCAGAAAATATCTCCACATCAATTTGGAACATGTATTGAACCAAAGAGAATACAAAGGCAAACAATGTTTTGGCATGTAGAACTGTCAGAAAAGAGGGCAGGTCATGTTACTTTATCCTCACATCTAATGCAAGGCTAGGAAATGAACCAAGCAGTCTTCCCTAGGAAAGACCAGGGAAGAAGTGCAACTAACAGTAATGTGAAAATGTCTGGCAAATATAAGAAATACCTTTCTGTAAACTTTATGAGCTGCTGGGGCAAAGGCAGTTTTTAAAACCGCATTCTTTCAGAGGCCATTTAGAAATAGTGGTCAAATGTGTCATATAAGGCAGCTGTTTAGTTATCACCTTCTCTCTAGCTAAAATGAAAAATCTTGGGTCCCATACAGACGTGCTAAATCACAACTTTCATTTTCAAAAGATTCCCCAACTTATTTATATACAAATTAAGTATCAGTCCAGATAACGGGGGAGAGGGGTGCCTATGCCTTAAAGCATTAATAGTCGACGTGCTGTTTTGCAAAGCTAGAGATCCACTGTTGCTGTTCCCTTTCTAGGCCTTCGACATGGGCCACATGTATGCTTCTCCAGGGTCAAACATGACCTTGAACTGAACAGGAAGCCTGGGATTCTGACCTGACTCACACTCCGTGTAGAACTATTTCAAAGTTTACAAGTTTTAAAACACTTAGGCACATTAATGCACACAGAGAGTCACATATACACATGTTTATAAGTACACAAATCAAACGGGCTTTCGAAGGGAAAAGTAAATAAAATCACAATATTGATTTATCTAATAAAATAATGTCATATCAATACTGTTAACTCCTCCAGTCTCTCTCATTTTAGCTTTCTTTTCAAATGATTTAACTATTTTAAAGGACATTTTCAGTTTATTTTAATATTTACAGTTTTGACATATAATTCACATACTATACAATTGAGTGGTTTAGACATATTAAAAAGAATGTGCAATCATTATCACAATCCATTTTAGAACATGTTCTTATTTCTTATACTCTGTACTAATAGCTCCTTATTTTTCCTTTAACTTACCTGTCATAACCCTAAGAAACTATCAGTTGAGTTATGGTCTCTATAAATTTTTCTGTCCTGGATTTCATATAAAGAAAAAAAACACAAAATACAACAAAACCTCAACAACGTGTGAAACAGAGGAAAACCTCAACTGGAAAAAAGTAGAAAATAATAACAACTAGAATAAATTTAAAATGGGTCAAAAGAGAATGAATGCTAAGGTGTTAACTTTTAATGTAACTACATCTACAATCACCCAATTTCCAATGCACTCTGCCTGCTAGTAAGGTTACTCACATCCCTGGTCAACGGTCAGAAAGCTGCATGAGCGGTTTAATCTACTTGGGACCCTACAGATGGGTTTGGACTTTCACTGTCATCTAGAACCTTCTGAAAACCAGCTGCTCAGAATTTAAGCTTAAACACTGTTTCCTCCTCCAGTCTTGAATTTGGCGATTTATATTTCTTGGATCACATAGGCTGTGTGCTTCTTCCATGTGGACTTAGTTGACTCCTCACTAAGATGGCTGCTTGTTCAGAGACAAGTCTTTAACACCCAAGATGCTATCTGGTAGTCAGGCCCCATCTAATCTCTTTACCACATTTTGCTAGGGCACCCGCCTCCTCCATGTTCCCTTCTGGGAGGCGAGTATCAGCTGGGCCGTGATGTAAGAACTCATTGTTCTGAAGTTGGAGTTGGGATTAACCCTGTGTGCCCAAACCATCCCTGGATCTATGTTTGTTTTCTCTTTCAATTTATTCTTACTTGGAAATTCACCCAAATGCCATGCCATTGCATTGTGAGGCAGAATTGTATCATTGCTTCCATAATTAGTTCCTAAATATCCTATTTCTTCCTCCTGGGTGCCTTGACACCATCTCCCTTTTATCCTTCCCCCCTCCACCCTCGACCCCCTCCCCTACCTCTTGTTCTACTTGCTATCCCTATAGGTTCATCGATCCTGGGTTTCATTTACTGGAAAAAAAGAAAAGCTTATTTCACAACTTCAAAAGAGTAATCCCTTGCTCTGTAGCTCTTCTGAGATATACCCTGCTATGAACAAAGAGAAACTGAACACATCAGAACGATCATCCCAGGTTTGCCAGAAAAATACATATCTTAATACAACATTTAGAGCATTGTTATAGCGAGACTTTAATGGTCCACCTTGTAACAGCTCCCCCAAATCGATGCAGCTTCCCCTGTTTCCTCGGACACCTTGTATTTTCTGGCTTAAGTCCTCAAGTTCTAGGTGCATCAGAGGTAGAGTCCACTTCACCCAGTGGAGTTCCTGTGTGGGATCTCATTGGTGCAGCCTCTGGAGCATGCTGTGCACCTTGAAGATCCAGGATTCACTGTCCCAAAGCACCAGGACACCCTGCCTTAGTCCCCAGTATGCAATCACGTCAAAGTGGTCCATCTGGTGCATGCCCCCCAATCCCTCCCCACTAGTGTCCCCAAGAGCATTTTACGTCATTCTTTCCCAGACCTGGAAGTTAGTTCCCCCCCCCCTCTTTTCCTATCACCACTTATGTCATTGGGCTTTCCCCGATGTGTTTGCTCTGTTTCCCCTGTCCTGCATTGTTCTTCCAATCTGTATGCTTCTTGCCTCTGATAAGGCTCTGATAGGGTTGCCTACCTGTCTGGGGTTGGGGGTGGGGGACCTCATTACAGATATACATGTCAGCCTCACGAAACATACCCATTCTTTCCTCTCCCTGAACCATTTGATCCCAGCAAATGTGAGATGCCCTCCAGCCTAGAATGTTTGTAAATACTTAACCTATGCCAAATGCTCCTCTGGGGGTGGGTGGTGTGTGGTTCCAGGGCTGAAAGGCGGGCTGGTGCCAAGGAACCGAAATGCTATTCCTTCTGGTAGCTGGGCATTATCTGATTGCTTCACCACACGTTGCTAAAGTATCCATGATATAGCTATTGACTAAACCAAAAACCAAACTCCCAGCCATTGATTCTGTCTCACCATTTGAAAATGCTGATCAATATGAAACCACTTAAAAGTCTTATTTACAAAATTACATCCATTCATAGTATGTAGCTTATCAAAATAATTTTCTTCTTCCTGTTCCACATCCCAATGTATAATTCAAAAGAAGCCCCTCGTGTTTCTTCATCCATTGGCATAGTTGTGATTTATAAGTTCAGTTTGAAGACACTGATATTCACAGGGCTTCTTTTGGTTCCCCCTTTTTCTAAAATTCCATCTTCCTACATTCCTTCCAGGATTTGGAAGAGATCCTTGTTCCCAAAGGGCACAAGAAGAAATGAAAAAGCATAACTATTCTAGCAATATATCCATATGCTTGCCCCCAAAATAGCCATAATGAGAGACTCAGAGGATCTTGGAAACATTAAAGTTCTTACAGATTATTTGGTCCAATTCTCTCATCATTTGATTAGAAAACTACTCAGACAGGGAGTAGAATTGTCTCAAAACATGGAACTATTTATTAACAGAGATAATTTTCAATTTAGTAATTTTTCAAATAAGCACATAATAGTGTGCACATTTACACACAAAACGAGGAGGGGAAATCAGTCTTCTAAAGTGAAATAAAATATCCACAATGTCACATATATCATGAAAGGGCCAAGACAATGCCGATACTGTTCAGAACCATCTTCTGTGTATGTCGGTATGTGTATAAGTGAACTAATGATCAGCTTTTTCTGATGATCTGTTCATAGCTTAGTATAGCCAAACAATATAATATGCTGTTTGCCTGCATCCCAATCTAATAACACGTAATGTTTGCAATCCAGACATTAAGCTCCACAGAAACCCTCTTTGTAGCATACAAACTATGAGTTGGACTTGAAGAGGTGGCAATGGGCTGATAATTGTACCTTTATATGCTTCTTCTGGTCCCCAAGGGACCCCAGACAGTGAGGTAGACGTGCTGCTTTCAATGTGGGGAAACCAAGGTGCTATGTATGAATTTGAATGAATGATGCACAAGCAGGCATTCAAATAAGGAAATAATGGGCAAGTCAAGTTCTCCTAACTTTATAGTTCACAACGAATCAAGGTATTAATCAAGAAACAGAACTTTGTACATTTTCCCTGGTCAGAATTTCAAAATACTAGAGAGAAAAAGAAAGCAGAATACACACAGAGAGAGATAAATGAAAAAGTATTTCAAGATTTTTGAAATTATGCGCGTGTCTTTGTAACAGTGGGTGGGTTCTGACCGTTCTCTCAGTAATCCACTTGGCGTGCTCTCATTGGGACACCTTCAAAAGAGAAGAAAATGACTCAGTCAAAACTGCCTTCTCGAGGGTTCTGCTCCATCAGTTAAACCCAAGGCCGATGGAAGGTTACAGTGCTGTTTGGGGTATTCCTAAAGGGCAATCCTGGTACATTTGCTAGAGAGAGAGAGGACTGTCACAGGGGCTTATTATGAATAAATACCAAGCAAACTGAAAACTGACTTGGTGGGAAATGGTGCAGGAAAACAGTGCAGGAATTTTCCTCCCTTCTGAAAATCGCCCTTCTCACTCTTCAAGGGAAGCAAGGTTTATCCGGTGAGCATTATGCTGGGAGACCTTGCCCCAGCCAGGGTGCAGCTCTGCTTTTATCCCTGTAGATTTTTATTCCTCAAAGTCAAAGACCATGTAAAACAATGTAATTTTTGTCCTTCAGGATGCCGGGACTGCTGTTTTTACAGGAGGTAGATCAGAGTCAACTATTCTGTTGGGAAGGTTTGGAAGAATGGAAATAGATGCTTCTCAACACACCTTAATCTAAGTTTGCACACTTCCGAAGGCAGCACTTACTTTATGGGCTCTTCAATTTGCATCACGTGCCGCAGTTTGGGGATCCACTCATTTGTTGATGTGCACTTACAACTTCGAAGTGCCGGCTATTGTGAACAACGCAGCAGTAAGCATAGGTGTGCACACATCTATCTGTGCCTCTACTCATCTCTCTGGCACATTCACTTAGGCTGAGGTTACGGGGATTGCTGTAACATAGCCTTCTCTTTCTAGCTTTTTGAGGAAGTTCCATACAGTTTTCTGTAAAGATTGTACCATTTTACAATCCCACCAGCAACGTATAAGAATCCCACCAGTCCTGCAATAACCTTGCCAGAATTTGTAGTTGTCTGATTTGTTTTGTTTTTTAATCTTTGTAATTTTGCAGGGATAAAATGGTATTTCATGGTAGCTTTCATTGGCATCTCTTCAATGGCTAATGGTTGTGAATTTTTTCATATTTGTTTGCCACCTGAATGTCCTCTCTGGTGAATTGTTTGCTCTTGTCCTTTGCTTATTTTTGGATTTTAAAAATTTTTGTTGTTGCGGTGTTGAAGTTTTCTACATGTTTAGAGATTAAACTCCTATCAGATAGGTTGTTGTCAAAGATTGACGCCTGTAACCTATAGATTCTCTTTATAACTTCATAGTAAAAGTATTCTACTAAGTCTTTTAATGAACACACGTATTTAATTTTCTTTTATGTTATCTTCTCTGTATGGATTTTCAGTTTTCTTTGATACACTATTTATTTTGAAAATTATGTCCCCAAGTCTTGATTATGTTATCTTCGAAGAACTTGCTGACTCTTTATAAAGGTTGTAACCAATAGCATGAACAATTAGTATTAAAAAATATTCAAGGAGAATTTCCTTTGCAAACTTTCACCTAAAACGCAATGAAATATACACACGTCTTGGAGGAGGAGTGGACACAGAAGAAGAAGAGGCAACGTTGCAGCTGTGCACCCACAGAAGGCTGGGATTGGAGGCTGCAGCCAGCAGCCAGCCGAGGGTGGAGGGGCAAACAGTGGATTCTCCCTCCGAGCCTACAGCTGGAGCGGATGGCAGACCTGCCAACACAGTGACACCGTGAAAAGTGCTGGCCTGAAACACTGTGTGAGAATTCATTTCTGTCGTCTTAAGCAGCCCCCAAATCAAGAATTTCTTAAAACTGGAAGCTGTCTTTCTTAACTGGAAGCACTGAGTGTAAACTTTAGGGTTTTGATACTTTACTTCCCAACTGAGCTCTCTCAAAGGAACAGGAAAAATGAATGAAAACTTTGCAGCACGATTGATTCATATTCAGATAAAAGGGAGAGAATAATGGAAATATCACTTTTAGAAATGTACAGATGTAGATGGAGGATATGTAAAAACTCCAAGCTTCACATTTTGAAATGATTGTGCAATAAAGGCCTATCTGGCTTTGTAGTAATTCAGAAGCTATTAAAAATAGAATTAAAGAGAGTACGATTCCTCTCCTCCCTCAACGTTTCTAAGCTTCTTTGTATATTAGAGGGCTTCTCTATATATTAGAGAGAAGCTTCTCTGTATATCTCAGAGAGCATGGCTTTATGTATGTTTGCTTCAAGGGTTTCTTGCCGGGATGGGATGGTTGTTCTATGAAATGTGTATGCGTTCTGTTTCCTTTATTTTTTAAAAATCTCATCTTTTTTCAACTTTGATAACATTCAGCACCCCCCTCCCAATATCTCTGTGATTTGTGTGAGTTGGTGGGTAAACACAGAAGGAGGAAGGCAAAACACCAGTGAAATGTAAAATGATGAATTGCACAGTTTCATATTATAAACAAACAAAAAAGCCTTTACTTTTCTACTCCGTGTACAGTTTATTTCTATGCTAGTTATTTTTCCTTGTGAAGAGTCAATTTCAAAACAAGGACACAATGGATAAATCCACTTTGCCCCCCTACAAGGGGACTTCAGAAATTAAAATGTAATGGAACTGTTATCTGGGACTTGTAAGCCCACTCAGATAAATTATGAAATAGTGTGTCCTGGTTTTGATGGTTGCAGAAAGTAACACAGTGCTACGAGTCGGAGCCGAGCTTAGAGCTCCTGATTACAATAATTTAGAAAAAATAAGCTCTGCATAGAACTGATTTCTTACACTTTTTGTTTGTTTTAGTGAATATTTAAGTTATTTAATTATTATTTATACCTTTTAAAAAACTCTTTCAACAAAATAAATAAATGTAATATGCATGTTTCTGCTAAGTGAGCACTGAGTACCTTACTCTGTGTTAATGCAAGGTTCTCTCTGATCAAAGTGAATTTTTTTGTAAAAGGAGTTTATTCTAACCTCCTTTTTTGTGATGGCTGATTTAAGAGAAACGCATGCAGTTGTGGAATTCTATTTCCCAGTGCAATAGGGAAAACTCACATGTATGAGTGGTTTTCTCGTTTCAAAAAAGGTGAAATGTCAATTGATGACAAACCCCCGATGGACGTCTGTGAACTTCCAGGAGGGATGAAACAGGATTCACGGTGCATTTGGAGTTCGTTCACCAGTCAGACTGTTAACCAAGCTTTCCATTTAGAGCAGTGCTTCTCGACCTTCCTGTTGACACGACCCTTTAACACATACAGTTCCTCAAGTTGTGGTGACCCCCAACTATAAAATCATTTTGTTGCATTAATTTATAAATTATCAGGTGTTTATGAGGGAGGGAGGGCGAAAATGAGGAACTAATACCTAGGGCTCAAGTGGAAAGCAAATGTTTTGAGAATGAGGATGGCAACAAATGTACAAATGTGCTTGACACAATGGATGGATGGATGGATTGCGATGAGTTGTACGAGCCCCCAATAAAATGATTTAAATAAAAAAATTATTTTTGTTGCTACCTCAGAACTGTAATTTTGCTACTGTTATGAATCAAGTGACCCCTGTGAAAGGGGTGTTTGCCCCCCACCCCCATAAGGGGTCACGACCCACAGGTTGAGAACCACTGATTTAGAGGTTCTGAAAAGATAGCATACTGTGTGTGCAGATGGAAGGTTAATTTTGCCCCCAAGACAATGCACCCACTCCCACAGCCATCTCTGTGTGCCAGTTTTGGGTAAAGAACAGCATGCCTCTCTTGCCCCATGCAACTAACTTACTCACCTGACCTCTCTCTGTGTGACTTCTTTTTGTTTCTGTGAATGAAAAGGAATATGAAAGGACAGCTATTTGATGACACAGAAGAAGAAAAAAAAGGGAGGTGTGGTCAGATGAGCTTGAATAAAATGTTTCCAAGAATGGAACCTCAGATTTGACAAATATATTAAGTGTAATGGAGAGTACTCTGAAGGTGATAAGGTTGTTTTGTAAAAAAAGAAAGATGTAAACACAAAGCTCTGGGAAAATAATCCCAGGTTTTATTTTTGGTTCTTTTTTTGGTACCCTCTTAAGTTTCAGGAAAGGTTAATTCAAGGTGAATCGTGTACTTTAAAAGTCCAGGAATTCAATTCCAATTCCAATTTTTTCTCACTCTCTGCCACTTCCTGGGGGACATTGCAGAAGACAAGTCACATGGATACAACCAGACCTCAGAAGCAGGAGAAGCCACAGAGAGACCCCTGCCAGTGCTGAGATGCTTACAACACCACTGGACCCAAAGACTTCCTACCCCACGGGCTAGTGATTATCCTGCATTTGGCTTTATTGCATGTGTTTCGTGGGTCTAAAGAGGACTTTATAGACTGGTATCAGACATATAGGCTTATGACAGATAGTTGGCCTTGATCTGGACTGGGCTGGGACATTTTTTCAATGTTCACTTACTCTTGTATATAAATATCTTTCTTATACACATATGTGTGTTCATGGATTTGTTTCTCTAGTCTACCAGAGTAACACAATTAAACAGACATGGTAACATCCTGACTCTTGTATTAAGATAATGAATAAGTATGATATTTTAAAACTCCTAACCAGAAAGAAACACAACATTTCACAAATATTCAATGTATCCAATGAACTCCATAAGTGTCTGAGTGGTAAAGGAAAAAGAACTAAAGTTTACCAACCTTCAAAAAACTCACAATGTATTCAAAATCCAGAGCTAAGCTATAAATAATATAAGATACTCTGTCATAATGAAAAAAATTGTTAAATCATAATGTAGGAAGAGTAAATGCAGTGCGGGTTTATGAGTTTGCTGAGCTCATCATTCACTTACTTATCCATTAATCCATCCACTTACAGAGACTTTCTAGAGGCTAAGTTCTCTTGGACGCTGGAGTTTCAAAGATGAATAAATCATTACCTCTGTCTTTAATGACGTTATGCTTATTTGGGAAAAGAGACATGGAGAATTTTTAAAAAGGAATAAATGCATGCATGTATGTTAGTTCATATATGTAAACATCGCTCTTCACTTACAGTCAGCACTTTTCTCTGACAGACAATCTAACAAGAACTGTACATTACTGTGTCCTTGCTTCTTAGGGCCTCTTACTTAGATGGTAGAGCCGTGATATCAGAACATCAGACATGTGGTTTACAGTCATACTGCTGTATGCAAACAAGGGAGGAAAAGCTATAGGAACATTGACCACCACGCTTGTTTTAGGAATATGTGTTTTCATCTTTCATGTCTGTAGTCTGTTATTTTTATGATGAGACTTCTCACAATCTATTTTTTTCTTCCAATCATGCTTTGTATACCTCATTGAAAAAATAAAAGCAAAACCCAAATAATTGCCTTGGAGTCGGCTCTGCCTCGTGGCTGCCTCCAGGCAGTGACAGTAGGACTGCGCTCCATGGGGTTCTCTAGGGCATGGCCTTTCCGAAGGAGTCACCATGTTGCCGTCCGGGATCAGGTGTGCCACACAGGGATGCCGTGTCTTGTATAGCATCAATACGCTTACCTGAGGGCTCAGCTGAGGAGACATCGCTGTTTACGAGAAAAAAGATGATGACGAACGGAAAGTAGAAATGCCTAGGGAAAGCAAGAAAGAGTAAGCGGATACGTATTAGTGAATACTTTTTCCCCGCAAGTATAAGAAATCCTCATTCTGGAAGGCTTAACCAATTGTAGTCTAGGGGAGCTTCACTTGCTGTTTCTACCTCAAGTTCAAGAATCCGTGTCCTGTAGATCCCATGACTCCACCCACCATCTCCAGTTGGTTTTATCCCCGTATGTTCTCATTGGAGCTGCATCGTTTTCAGTGTGAAATCTCAAGCCAACAGTAACGAGACAGAGAAGAAAGCATGGCTCTCTTTTCCCTATGTCCAAAGAGGAAAGACGTCTCTAAGATTTTATCGCACATCTTCTCTCCCAAAATAGTCAGAATTGTGTCAGTGTTTTATTCAAGATTACCATCAAGAAGAGTAGGATGAAGCTAGGACAAACTCATCCTACGATTGTCAGATATGATCAGGAATATCTATCTGCAAAGAAAGGGCAGATAAGCACCATGTAATCAGGGTCAGTCAGGCCATTGGCGTGGCCCGTGCAAAGTAACGATGCGGCTTCCTATCCGCCCTCTCACCAGCCGCTATTGCTTGTATAAACAGTAGGCAGTCACTAAGAGTTCAATCTATGCACGACAATAAGTCATGTACTGTGGCTCATAGCTGGCCTATACTCATACAATTTCCTTTTCTCAACAGTGTTTAAAATCCTGTGTCTCTGGTTAACTATTGACACTATCAATGCGTAGTGGTTATGCTCTAGAATGCTAACTGGAGGATCAGGATTTTGAAACCACTAATCAACTCTCCAGGGAAAGATGAGGCTTTCTACTCTTGAGAAACGTGTCAAGCTCAGAAACTCACAGAGGCAGTTCTACCTGCTCGATAAGGCGGCTATGAGTCAGCCTTGACTGGATGGCGGGGGAGGTGATGCCCATGGGGTCCCTGATAGTGTCCGCACATAAAATGACAGTGATGTCTCTAAGGCACTGGTTCTCCACCTTCCTAATGCCATGACCCTTTCATACAGTTCCTCATGTTGTAGTGACTCCCCAACAGTAACTTTATTTTCGTTGCTACTTCATAAGTATAGTTTTGATACTGTTATGAATCAGGAGGCCCCTGTGAAAGGTTCTTTTGACCCGCAAAGGGGTCGTGACCCACAGGTTGAGAACTGCTGCTCTAAGGTGAATAAGAGACCTGTATAAACCATAGATGCATGAATGGATTATGGTAATGTACTTAATTTTGCCCCACTCTAACAACAATTAATTCCCATGAAATGACCCTGCTTAATGATCACCCTCATGAAGAGATTACTTGAAGGTGTGGGTGCTACAGCAAAGGGTGGTGAAGAAACTAGATGGGGACTAGCTATCAGAAAAAAAATAGCATCTGTGGACTTAAAAGCTTGTTTTCCAACAAGCAACCACCTAAGTGAGGCATCAACTAAGTCCACATACTCGAAGAAGCACACTGGCCCATGTGGTCCAAGGGTTGTAAAGAATGTAACCCAAATCTACAAGAGGGAACAGTATCAGAGCTTAAACTGTGAACGCCTGGTTTGCAGAAGGAGTGTGGGAGCCCAGAATCCCTTTGCAGGGTGCACATATGGATTATGGCTCTGGTGAATGACCTCTAACCATAGTCATGGGACATGAGCAGCCTTCTATGAGACAGAGAACACTGCACAGTCAGTGATGGCAGACACAGTAAGTCAACATGTAATATCTTTTCATTGTGATCTCCATTTTGACCGATTTTGAGGCTATTTCTGTTTTTATTTTTTTTAGGTGAAGGAAAAATGCACATGGATTAAGGCCCTGGTGAATCCCTTCTGATCATGGACCAGGGATGCAAACAGCCTGGTTATTTTGTAGACTACATTGGAAAGTAGAATGTTGCTGACAGGTTAGGTTAAAACTTAATACCTTATCATTTGATGTCCCTTATGAAGCATTCATTTTGTTATCTTCATTTCAATTGTGGGTTTTATCCGTTTTGTTTTGGTTTGTAATTGTTGTTAGATTATTTTGGTAATGTCTTCATGTATATGAGATCCAGGATAAGTAAATCTATAGAGACAGTAACTGGATTAATGCCTCTGTGGTGGTATGACCACAGGGGAGGTTGGAGGCAATGGAGGGGGAGAGCTAATAACAACAAGTACAAGAATGAAGGAAACATTCCAAAACTAATTGTGGTGATGACTGTACATTCTTCTGAGTGTGATTGAACTATTGAATTATTGATACATGAATCATATGCCAATAAAACTGTTAAAAATGCAGCTTCCTGATAGAACACAGTAATTTTTCCTTTCTCAGTGCCTGCCACCCCAAACCTTGGCAGAAGGACATCCATCAAGATACTTACCTGGCCCTAGGATTAGGGTTGGCTAGAAGCTTGCCAATAAATGAGAAAATGTGCAATGGCATGCTCATCCCACAACCAGGATGGTCATTGCCTTGCCAAAATTCCAGACCTCATGCTCAGCCTCCATGTCCAGCTCCACCTTGCCCTGGTCTTTGCCTATGCCCCAATCAAATGTGGGAGCTAGTGCTGAAAATGGGCTTCTTCTATCTCTCGAGACACGGCAGCGATGACTGACCACGTGTGAGGAGGAGGAGTGTGAGTTCCGCAGGCCAGTCTATGGGGCACTCCGAAGAGGAGAATAGGCAAATGACCACTCATTCTAGAAATAAAGGAAGACAGCTGAACCCAGAATCTCATGGGCTTCTATTCCTTGTCCAATATACTCCATTCTCTCATATCCCTCACTTACAAAGCACACGTACAAAGAGAGACGTATTAAGAATTTCAAGATGCCGACTGCTGCTAGTACTGTTTATTACCTTGGAGTGGGTTCAGACTAATGGGGACACCATGTATAACTGACACCACCAATCATGCACCATCTTTATGCACATGTCCACAGCTGTGGCTACTGTGTATGTTGAGTACCTCTCAACGTAGTTGTTGTAATAGATATGATTTTCATTAGATAATCTCCAGAAGAAAATTGTCAGTTCCTTCTTCCTAACATATCTTCCCCCAAATCTGTCCACCACTGGATACAATGATAGTATTTGAAATACCAGTGGCATAGTATTCAGTAGCAAAGAAGCACACGTACCACCACAGACAAATTGACAGATGAACAGTGAAAGATAGTGACTGGAGTGTTCAACTCATGGATGAGACCTTTCTGAGCAGGGCTTTATGAGTTATCTTGATTGAATTCATTCAAAACTTGCCTTAGGAATTGCCGACCTGCAGTGTCGCACCCTAGAGACGGTTGCACAGACTCTAGTGAGAAAAAGCAGAACACTGGAGCGTTCACTTAGAGTGATCGCCAAGGAGTCTGGGCAATTGGCCCACATGGGTAAGCCTATCTTACTCTGCGAGGAGGCAAAGAGGGAAAATGGGTCATCACGGATTCTAGAAAGGCAGCTAGCTCCATTTGCACAATGAGGGAGAGTTCCCTGGAAGTGAATTCATGACTGCTTTGACACTCCCCTCCTCTCTGCTATGACCTACACAGTCCATAAAATGAGAAGAAGGAAGGAAGATCAAATCATTGAACCAAAATACGGCAAAAGGAAAAGGAATGATTACTAGTTCATAAAGAGAGAATTCCTTATTCAAAGGAAATCATTAATGCATTCTCCATTTCCCACAAACTCTTAAAAGAACTCAGTGCTATTTTATAGCAAGCACAACCAATATTCAGCGATTCCCATCTTGGCTGGACCTCTGTGTGTGAGAGAATTGAGGGGTGATTTTCAAAGCTTTAATTTTAATCCAGTGAGCATGAATTTCTCTGCAATGTCTCACTGGAGTGCTTAATGGTGTCCCCTTATGTGCTTTCTACTTTGAAAAATGCTTGAGAGACAAAAATGTAAGCCCTCTACATTTAATATTTATAGAGCCCACCATGAAAAGGGGAGACCAAGTCTTCAAGGGCAATCACCACAGAGAGGTTTATATCCTGGAAAATCTGTGGCCAAGCAATGAGGTGACAGAAAATTCCAGCACAGTTCCAGAAATTTGTGTTAAAGACTCGGAATAAAGCCTTTTATTTAAGCCTTCATATTAAGTAAAAAGAGAGATTTAGAATAATTTTATGCTGGAAGGAAATATACCGATGTTTTAACTGTGTGTTCAATCAATGAATGAATGACTTTGCTCCCTTTGGCTTGTTTATTGTTTTAATGTTCCTATAAAAGAAGCCATCTATTCTTGATAGGAAATAAACATACTTATATGTTTCATTAGGTTTCCTTGAGTCTTTTCAACCCATAAAAACCCATGTGCAGATTAGAACTACTCAATAGGGTTTTCTACTCTGTCAGATTTCCGGGCTCTCAACAAAAGGTGGGCAGCTCACACCCATTGTCACTTCAGCGGGAAAAGGTGAGGCAGTCTGCTTTTGCACAGATTCATCACATTGTGAAGTCTGTGGAGCATTTCTCATCTATCCTTTAGGGTGACTCTGAGTTGGAAATGTTTAGACAACAGTGGGGTGTGGTCATCTTTAGAGGAGCAGAATTTCAGGTCTTTGTCCTATGTGGATTCAACATGTCACATGTGTTAGTCTGGACAGACTAGAGAAACAAATTCATAGACACTTATATGTATATAAGAAAGAGGTTTATATATAAGAGCAGTTTAATATTGAGAAAATGGCTCAGCCAAGTCCCGATCAAGTCCATAGTCCAAAATTAGCCCATATGTCTGATACCAATCTATAAAGTCCTCTTCATACTCACGAAATACATGCATAGATGCCAAGATCACGGGCCAGTGGGTTGAAAGTCCTGTGGATCCAGTGGTGTTTTAAGTATCTCAGTGGTGGCAGGACTCTCTGTGGCTTCTCCAGTTCCAGAGGTCTGGTTGCATCAGGGAAGGTCCATGGGGATTCTCCATCTCCCAGGGCATAGCGCCATGAGTCTTGTCAGTAGAGCACCTCTCAGGGAGTGAGCAGAGAGAGAAGTGTCTCCTGCCTCCAAGGAGGAAATATAGGAATTCAGAGAATTCTTAGGAGAAGGCCATGCCCACACAGAGGCCTCATTGGTTATATCTTGATTGACAGGCCAGACTCCACCCCTTCACTCATAATCCTATCAAATTGGCACCAGATCATGTAACTACCACACCACACTTCATTAGCAGCTTTGCACTTAGCTGTTGGGCCACCAAGTAGACACACGACACACATACACACACACAAATACAAAGTAAATAAAAACAAAAGTATTGCTACTAGGGTTTCAGTTCACACATACAAAGGTTCATTCCAAACAAAATACTTTGCACATGTGTCAGTTTAAGCATGTGATCAGTGCACCACCGCAGACAAGTTCTTTCAGGAGTACATTTCTGTTAGTGCCCTCAGGCTGCCTTCAACACAGAAAGAACCAGAAGGTGAATCAAAGCAGTCACTTCTGAAGAGAGCTCCTAGGTCCATGGTATAGAAGCGAGAGAGGTCAGTTCCGAAAGATAAGGCAACTCTTTTCTGGAATTCCAAAAGGGTCATCTTAACAGAACATCTCCAAGGAAACAGGATGATCGAGGGGTTTAGTGTGGAGAAGTCTAAACATTATTGAAAACTGTTGGTAGGACAAAGGGCAAGAGAGCTGTGCCGAGGACTCAGTTCCCTTTTAACCCTGCGCTTCCTCCGGCTGCATTGGCAGCAGAGGTCACCCTGTGGAATTTTGTCTAGAAACCTTACTCTCTCCACCCCTGTGTCCTGATCTTGCCCTTCAGACTTCTCTTTTGGTCTCACAACTCAATACTACTTTGAAAAAATATATAATTTGATTCCCTTCAAGGATGTAAAACTGACGTTTTGACATGGTGTAAATCAGAGTATAGAATTTTTCAGAGTAGTTTCTAGAACTGGAAACACTACCTTCACATGTAAATAGACCCAGCTGAAGGTTCTTTCAAAACACAATAGCTTCATGTTTGATATTTTTTGTTTTAATATCGGTTTCTATAATTTTGTAGCCATAGTTTTGGACTTACCATTGTACACACATACATGTATGTGCACATCTGACAAACATACACGCACATTTTGTGAAGTGAACCAAATCATTTTTATTTTTTGCAGGAATACATGTGAAGCATCATGCAATCTAACACTGATATATTGACATTAGTTGGTTTTTCCCAACAGAACCTATCTTATGGACAGTGAATGCAATACTTATGGAGATAAACAAAGGCAATGAGAGAAGGAAAGATGAAGGTTCTTGATTCGGAATCTGGAAACTGGATGAGGAAACTTTGTACCACAATACTCAGGAGTTTAGAAAACCTCTGAAACCGCAGGAAATGCGTTTTCAATGGCTAAATTTCCCCAAGCCTTACCCCTGTCAGAACATGAGTAGAATGTGAACGCTGTAGGTATACACTCAGAAGCTAGCACCTTGGCAACTGGTTAAGACACAAAAGCAACAACTGACATTTGGAGATTGTATATCTCAAAACAGAGAAAAATAAAGCTTCCACTTTCCTATCTCCAGAACACATATATATTTAGAGTCCTTACCCAAGTAACCGTTTTAGAGAGGAGGAAAAAATGAAACACAGGGAACAGAACATAGCAACAGAAACGTTTACACACTAACAAAGGGGACTAGAGCAGGACTTCAGGAAACCCAGGAACGACTTGCAATTCTTATCTCAACAAATCTATCTCCTTCTTCCATCTCATTTCCACATTTGATTAGGCCAATCCTGGAGAAGTAACATGATAATTTACTACAAAACAATTCACTGATGCGAAAGCCTTCTCTTCTCTGGGGAGTTATGATGGGCAGAGAATAAAGAGCCCTGGGCATCCGAAGGGAAGGCGAGCCGGATGATGGTAAAGAGGCAGAGAGGGAACCAAGGAGGAAGAAGCCGGTGGTGCTGGAGACGGCATTTCTTTTAAAATATAGCCGGTGCTTCATTCTCAGATTCAGGAAAACCATTAGCCTTGAGTCAAGGACCTTAGCTTTTACAGAGATTTTCAGGAGAACTTTGGAAGCAGTTTGTTAAAAGTGCATGGGTATGTGTGCTGGTGTTTGTGTCTGAGGTAGGGATTAAAGAGAAGCAAGCTGCTCTTAAAACACATGAATGCCCACCCTCATTAGGGAGAAATGGGATGTTTTGGCACTGCCCCCAAGAGAACCAATCCCAGCTCGAACTCCTCCCCATCTGGTTTCACACTGGGTGGGCCACCTGCCAGCCACCTATTCTGTTTCTCGAACCCTGTAGCTAATAGTCCTGGAGAAAGGATGGTAAGGCTTGCCATTAAGTGTTGAGAAAATTGAATTTTCAAACTTGCTGAGCCAGAAAGAGTTTGCTCACGGCTGCCCTCTTCAGATAAAGGCCCAGAGGTTCACCTCGAAAATGTTGAAACTAAAACTACATTTGTGGGCTGTTTAGAGAAGGCACGCACAAGTCGCTCACATGCCAGGATAACTGAGCTCATGACCTGAGGGGGTGTATAAATGCTCCTGCTATTCTCCACTGGAAACGTTTCCTGGGACCTTATAGAAGTATGTATGTATTCTTTACCCCCTTTGCCTATCTCAGCCTTATACTCCTAGACTGCAGGGAGTGTAAAGTGACGGATTTAGTATAATTGTCAGCGTTCACTTAATATCGTCTCATGGCGCTTTGTTGCCTGTGCTCTAACAGACAACAAAGCGCCATGAAATGATATTTAAAAAGTTTTGACCCATTGATGGAGATTATCGTTTTGGGGGGAGACTCTGAGGGGTGCAATTGGTTAACATGTTTGGCTGCTCCCAAAGGTTGGTGGTTGGAGTACTTTCAGAAAGACCTCAGAAAAACAGCTTGGCAAGCCGCTTCTCCCCAAATCAACCACTACGGAGCAGTTTTTCTCTGACACCCAGGAGCTGAGGGAACTCTCAGGAGTGTGGGTATTCGGTGGCAGAGGACGCGGCATTGAGCCCTCCCGTATGCCAAATGGATTACTGCTTCCCGGTCTCTCCCTCGCTCAACGCACGTCACATGGCTGCAGATAGCGTGAGTGAATGGACAAAATGAGTTTGAGCAAATGATCAAAGCAAACACGTAGATCTTGGAAAAACTGGTTTGAGGCTTTGAACACACATTGTGCGCCCTTCGTTATTTGCTAATGAAGCTATCCTCGAGCATTACTGGAGAATCCATTCAATATCAACACCGGGATTATACAACGCGGGTTCTGGTCAAGGAGAAACGAGGATGAAATCCATATGGCTTCTATGACACAGCCACAGTGCTGTCAACATTTGCTGCACATTATTATCACTTGAAGATCTTTTAAAGGATATTCATGTCTTCTCTCTCTCCTAGAGGGTTTCGTTGAGTTGTCTCGAGTGGGGCAGCCAGGGTTGAAAAGCTCTGCTAGTGAGACTAGGTGCCTAATGACAAGCAACCTTGGTGAAAAACAACGGATGCTGTTCTGTACATTCTGTAAAGTGTAACCTCCTGCAGGGAGATGGAACGGTTACAGTGTTCATAGAAGCAGGTTTTTAAATTATCCATGCTTTTCAAGTTCTGTGGGCTAAATAATATGGAAACTGGTAAATAAAATAATAAGGAAATCTAAATTTCACATTCACAATCAAATTAGCACTTTTTGTGAGCCAGATGTAGGACTGGGAGCTGTGGTGGGGTGTTGAGCAGGGTATGGAGATGAATTAGGGATAGCATTCACCTTAAAGGTGGTCAAGTTCCTTCATTTATGTGTGTCGTCCGAATTGAGCACCTTCTCCCTTCCAGGCTCTGTGGCAGGCATAAGACTGGAAGCAGCGAAGATAATTAATACAGTCCTTGCTCTGATGGAACTTACATTTTATAAAAATAAGAATAAAATGATTTTAATGCAGGGACACCCTTATGACCCATCTATTTTTAGGATAGCGGTACGAAGAGATACTCATGGCCAGTGGTACTAATGGACACTGAGGTGAAACATCATTAGAACACTTTCATTTCTCAGGTTCAGAAATAATGGTACAAAGAGCTGAAATGACTAACCAAGTGTGATAGCAATTAGGTCCTGCTGTTGACCAATTTGGGGAAGAATACTAGACCTTGTCCTCTATCCATGGTTCTCGGTCCTCTTTTTTAAATAAAAATTTTCTACACTATTGATGTAGGAGTGATTAATTGTCCTTTTAAAATTGAGTCTTCTTGAGCTCAACCTTCTGGCTGCTAACTGGAAGGTCAGCAGTTTGAAATCACCAGCCCCTCCAAGGCATTCTCTTTCTGTAAAGACTTCCAGTCTCAGAAACTGCGGGGGTCGCTCTATTCTGTCCTATGGGATGACTATGAGACAGAATGGACTGAAAGGCAGGGAACAATTGAACCTGAGAAAATTGAATCTCATTTCACAGGATACAATCTTTTTTCCATAAGGAAAATAAATCCTTTCCAGTAGTTATCACATAAAATGAGCAATAGTAAAATAGCGTGTCCCCAAATCGGCTGCACATTGAAAACTCTTGGGGGACAGAAAGGGGATTATATATATACATAATGCAATTGGAATGTTAGAGAATGGCATCTATTCATAGATAGATAGATAGATAGATAGATAGATAGATAGATAGATAGATAGATAGAAAGATAGATACCATTCTCTAACATTCCAATTGAATTATGACCCAGATAGTGAGATTTTAAAACCTCTGACAATGATTCTAATGTGCATTCAAGACTGAGTACCACTGTATTAAATATAATAGCTAAAATTACTTTGGTACAATTATTATCAAAGAGCTCTGTGGCACAATGATTTTACATAGTTGGTTGCTAACAGAAAGTTTGGTGGTTCAAAACCATCCAGGAATCTTTAGAAGAAAGACTTGGCAATCTCTTTTCATAATGTTTGTGGGCTTGGAAACCTATAAAGCAGGTCTACTTTGTCACATGTGGTCACACTGTACTGGAAGCAACTCAGTGGCACATAGCCAAGCAACAAAGATTAATAAGCTCGATGATCAAGACGCTATGTAACATCATTATACTCTATTTCTTTCTTTATCTTTAAAATAGGAATGCTAATAAATAAATATTGATTTTTTACATTTTTTAAAGATGGGAATATTAGTAGCATTTCTATCATAGGATGATAAGGAGTAAAATCATGTATATAAAAGCACTCAGAACTGTAACTGACACACATAATGTACACATGAATATATATACACACATATGTGCACATGTACACATATTTATTACATAATTATCTACTCATCATGAAAAGTAATGACTACATTTATTTATCCCCAAATTCAAATTCTACAGTAAATATTTCTGGGTTCCACCCTTTCACACACACAATTCCACACAATGGACATATATACAAAATTATACATGGGCATATACAAAGAGTTATATAAACATCATAGACTATAGTAACATGTTTTCTATGGTATTTGAATTTTTTTATAGATGTTACTTCTCATTGTTCCTAGAGATATGATCTAAAACACTAACATCCTAATTGGATAAGTATGTCGTATTTTCAGAACTGAGACCTTTAGATTGTATGTCATTATAACAATCGCTCCCCATCATTTCCCTATTTCACATGAACAAAGTCACCATTAAACTGGCTGAGATTGAGATCGAGAAGCAAAAAATGTGATGATACATCTCTACATGTCTTCCTGTAATTCACTCCCTCATAGTCTATACAGAATTTTCAGGGTTCTACCCAGATATTAAGATGGATTAATCAGCTCTAATTTAATATTTATATAAAGGGGTTTAAATTCATTAAATAAATTAATTATCTTTCCATTTTATTTCCTACAAACTGTTTGAGACCCTCTCCTATATCTATGTCCATATATAGAGAGGAAATAATTGAAAAAAAATTAAATATTTTATGAAGATTTTAAATCCCCTTGTATAAATATAAAATATTTCATCGATTGTCAGCTGAAACAAATAAACAACAACAATGTATCAAAATTATATAGAGTAGAACTTAGCAAGCTATAGGCTATGGGCCAAATGTAAGTCATCATGTTTCTATAATAAACCAGTAGAACATTCATAGCTATTTTTCAAATGTATTATCTCCTTTTGTTTTTGTTAGACAATGCCAGAATTGGGAAGTCATAAAAAATTACATCACCTACAATGCTAAATATATTTATAAAATTTTTGCAAATTTATCTTCATCAAGATTATTACAAGACACAGAGTTTATACTGATAAGATTAGCAATATAAAAGATAAAATAAAATGTTTCTTGACACACAAATAACTAGGAAATTAAAAAAAATTATTAATGGAAAATGAAAACAGCACAAATTCCGATTTTATAACTATTAGACAAAGATTTTTAAAGCAGTTTTACAGGTATACCCTAAGATGGGAAGGAAGACAGTCTTGAAATGAATGTAAAGGTATGATTTTTCAGCACAGAAATAGAAATTATGACCAAAACAGAATGAGGAATGCATGTAGATATGTGTAAAAAAGCATTGGATAAGTTCAGAAGAAACAGACAAGTACTAATAAGCTTAGAAATTGTTCTATTGGAAAGGAGACAAAATATTAGCAAACATTCTGTTACCTGTGACATAAAACCAAAAGGTAGAGCGTGCATATCATTGTTTCCCCAAACCTGAGGATCAAGAGATTGGGCTAGAAATATTTTTGAAGAAATAATGGCCCAAAACTCATAAAAGTTGGTGGTGAATGTCAAGAATATACAGAACCAAAAATATCGATAAACTTTAGAGAATAAATAAAGCAAACCAAAATCCCAATAAAAAAATATCCCCAGGTATGTCCAAATCAAGCTGCCAAACACTAAAGCTACAGATGCCTTGATAACATGCAAAGGAAAATCAACAGCATATTGCATAGAGGGAAATATGTCTTTAAATGACTAAAAATGTCTCTCTACAAGCAAGAAGGTACTTAACATATTTAAAGTAGGGTGATGGGGTGGGGGAGTGAGAAAGAAGTATGAATGCAGATATCTATAGTAAGTTAAAATATTCATGATAAGGAGAAGGGTAATTTTTTCAGATAAAGAAAAACTAAGAGAACATCCTCCAACCGGTTTTATAAGAAATACTAAAACAAGTTCTCTTTGGCTAATCATGAATTATCATAAAAGGAAGCAGTCTTAAAGAATGAATGAAGAGCGATAAACATGGTAAATACCTGGACAGATATAACAGAGTACCACTCTCATTGCCATCACGTTGACTCAGACTCGAAGCAACTATCTAGGAAAACATAGCACTGCCCACGTGAGCTTCTGAGACTGTCACTCTTTATTAGCAGAGTGAAAGCCCGTCTTTCTCCTGGGGAGCATCTGCTGACTTCAAACTGCTGACTTTGCCCATTAACAACCCAACTCGTTATTATGAGGACTCCTCACAAAAGAGCTTATTTTATTTTAATTTCTTTAGGATGTATATGATCATTGAAAGCAGAAATTAGAACACGGTCTTGTGAAATTTTCAGTCAATACAGACTTAATTCATATGACATCATGGTCGATAGCGAGGTAAGTAAAAGGGACTAGTACAATTGTACATGAAATGGACAATATTAATAAAAATATTGAATTTATGTTGCTGGGAGTTTTATGCATTCTACTTGAAATGATGAAATATTAATTGAGTTTGCATATTTTATATATATTTGAAATTTATTAAATGGGTTGTGAATAGGTTGTGTCTATTTATCTAGCTAGCTAGCTTGCTTTCTATCTACTTACCTACCTACCTACCTATCTGTAAAATGATAGTAACATCAGAACTTGTCTAGCTTCACAGGGACAAGAAGAGGAGCAGGATCTTCCAAACCAGATTCCCATGAAGCAGAACTGGTCCCACACGCAGCCGGTGTAGTCGTTTTGTTAAATGCTTAGCAGGTTTCTGCCATCACCGCAGACGGATCCAGGACCTCTTCTGGGTCTTTTTCTCCCAGTTTTTTGCTTGTTTTTCTGCTGCAGTGCACCTTCCTGGCCTCACTTTGTTTTCAATGATATAGCCCTTAACCAGTGCTACAACTCCATTATGAAGTTCTCCCCCAGATTTCTGCTTTTCCCTGCCTGTCTTTTCCTGGTTTCCTTTGAGTTTTCGCTCTTTCTTCCCTGGTGCGGCTGGTGGCGTCTATACGCAAACACTACGTCAGTTTCAAGGCACAGACCTCTACCGGGGCCATAAACTTATCAATTGCCTTTGGTAGAACACAGGCAACTGATTTGTGTATTAGGCTGTAATCAATTCCTTCAAGGTAAAAAAAGACCAATCGCAGATTAAGGTGCAGCCCACAGCCAGAGAAAAATCATAAAACTACTGAATTATTCAGAGTTTAGCTAGAAAACATCTATCTACTTGTATAAAAGTAGCAAATCCTCTGGGAAAGGAAAATGAAACAGAAAACTAGGGCAAAGATAATTCCTTAGGGTTCAGGGAAAAATGTCTCAAGATATTTTCCAAAGACTCAAAGTAAAATGCTTCATAAAGGAACTCATTTAAACACAAATTCTGTCTATATCTGCCCAGTATATTAACATTAATAATCAACATATCAATCTGCCTATTTATCTAATTTTGAACAAGAATACCTAAATTTATACAGTCTACTCAGATTTCATATTTTATTATTTAAAAAGAAAACAAATAAGCCAAACCCAAGAAAAAAGAAACAGGAAAAGAAAAATCAAAGATAAGAAAGAGGAAACTAGTCATAAGATGATAGAATCAAATTTAACCATCACCAATCATTATGTTAAATGCAAATTGGGTAAGTTCACTAACAAAATAGTATAGCTTTTCGGATTTGATTCCCCCCCCCTCCCTTTTCCTGAATGTCTGAAATTTCTATAACCTTGCTCTGTAGATATTGTAGAGCAAGGCCTCAAACCACTTCAAAGCTGCTCTTGCAAGCACTGAAGGAATGCACAGGGTTACTCCAAACCCAGGCACGCTGGAGACTTGCAACGGATTTGATTTAATAGCAAGCGAAATCAGCAGTGAATAAAACAGACCTAAAGAGGCAATGCCTATGAAAATTACACTATGAAAAGTTAGGGTAAAATACAGGTTAAAGACCTACATTTGTTTAAAAGTTAAAACATGCTAAAAGGAAAATTTTCTTAGATAACACACTTCTAAATATCCCATGGGTCAAATATATATATATTCCAGTATAAAAATTTTAAATGTTTAAAAATAATATGTACAAGATGCTGTTAAAACAGTAATTAGGGAATATTTACAGTATGACATATTTACCAGGTAAAAAGAAAGGTCTTAAGTAAATAATCTTGTACTTAAGTTTGATGTGATTGAAGTACGGAATGATATATCTTTATTAGTTCCTGATAAAATGATATTGAAAAAAGAAATCTCATCTTCTGTCTTAAGAAACTAGAAAAAGAAAAGTCAATCACACAAATGGAAATCGTTATTTAAGCAGTCAAAGTCACTGAAATTAAAAGCAAAATACATTATGGAATATCAATAAAAATGAAAACCAGCTGTTTGATACTAAAATAAATAAACCTCGAGCTAGATTCAAAGCAAAAACATAAAGACACATATTACCTTATATTTTATTATTACTATATATATGTGTGCATGTGTGTGTTTATAGATATCTATGCCACAGAATTCTGTAAATACTATACATGGGAATTTGACAATTTAGATGAAATGGAAATGGACTAATTCTTTAAAAGATACAAACTGTCAAAATGTACACTAAACAAAATGATCATCTGCATCTATTAAGTGCATGGACTAAATCTGTTAAATAAATTGAAGTTGTAGTTACAATCCTTCTTGAAGAGAAAATTACAGGTCCATGTGGTTTCAGGCACAAATGCTATCAAACACCTAAAGAATAAATAACACCAATTTTACACAATCGCTTCCAGAAAATAGAAGGGTAAGACCACTTGCTCATCCATTTTATGAGATCAGAATAATCCTTAGACCTCAACAAAGTAATACAAGAAAAGAATTCCACAGAATAATAACCTTCATGAACCTAGAGGTAAAATTTTCAACAAAGTGTTATTAAGGGACAAGAAATAAGACCCTCTGATAGAAACAGAAAATTATCGATGTAAGAGAACTTTATAGCGTTAGGAACCAAACACTTGCTGTTGGTTATGGGCCTAGATACAAAGAAGTGAAATTTATTAGAATCAAGTCCTATGTCCATATAAACATGGCAGTTAATTTTTGAGAAGCACACAATATCAATTAAATTATTAGAAACTAATATGCAAAAAGCTAACATGCAGTCTAAATCTCACACCATATACAAAATGTAACTCAAAATGACCATATACTTAAGTGCAGAAGGTGAAACTATAAATACCTTAGAAGAATAAGTTGAAGAAAATCTTTGTACGCTTAAGGTTATTTACTAGCTAGAACACAAAAGGTGTTAAAGAAAAAGAACAGAAAACTTGGTAAATTGTTCTTTGCCAAAAGGCAAACAATACACTCAGAGAATAATATATATATATCAGAAAAAAATAATTGCAATGCACATGTATATGTATTTATGCAGAAATATATTTTACATGCTATTAATAACTATGGACATGTCTTACTCATTAAAAATAGCATTTATTTTATTATTGAATATATGAGGGGTACCAAAAAAACCAAAATGATTTTTTCAAAGCTGTGTATTTAGAAATGTTTAATTGTTTTACTAGGGGCTCATACAACTATTATCACAATCCATACATACATCAATTGTGTAAAGAACATTTGTACACTCCTTGCCCTCATCATTCTCAAAACATTTGCTCTCCACTTAAGCCCCTGGGATCAGGTCCTCATTTTTCCCTCCCTCCCCCCTCCCACCTCCCTCATGAACACTTGATAATTTATAAATTATTATTTTGTCATATCTTGCCCTCTCCGACATCTCCCTTCACCCACTTTTCTGTTGTCCATCCCCCAGGGAAGAGGTCACATGTAGATCCTTATAATCGGGTCCCCCTTTCGAACCCACCTTCCCTCTACCCTCCCAGTATCACTACTCACACCACTGGTTCTGAAGGGATCATCTGCCCTGGATTCCCTGTGTTTCTGGTTCCTTCTGTACCAGTGTACATCCTCTGGTCTAGCCAGACTTGCAAGGTAGAATTGGGATCATGATAGTTGGGGGGTGGGGTGGGGGGTGGGCAGGGAGGAAGCTTTTAGACACTAGAGGAAAGTTGGTTTGTTTGTTTTTATCGTTGCTACATTGCACCGACTGACTCATCTCCTCCCTGAAACCTTTCTGTAAGGGATGTCCAGTGGCCTACAATTGGACTTTGGGTCTATACTCCACACTTCCCTCCCCATTCACTATGGTATGATATTTTGTTCTGATGATGTTTGATACTTGATCCCTTTGACACATCATGATCACACAGGTTGATGTGTTTCTTCCATGTGGGCTTTGTTGCTTCTGAGCTAGATGGCAGCTTGCTTACCTTCAAGAATTTAAGACCCTAGATGCTATATCTTTTTGATAGCTGGGCACCATGAGCTTTCTTTGCCACCTTTGCTTATGAACCCATTTGTCTTCAGTGATCATATCATGGAGGTGAGCGCACAATGATATGATTTTTGTTCTTTGATGCCTGATAACTGATCCCTTTGGCACCTCGTGATTGCACGGGCTGGTGTGCTTCTTCCATGTGGGCTTTGTTACTTCTGAGCTAGATGGCCGTTTGTT
This sequence comes from Tenrec ecaudatus, assembly GCF_050624435.1. NCBI lineage: Eukaryota > Metazoa > Chordata > Mammalia > Afrosoricida > Tenrecidae > Tenrec > Tenrec ecaudatus. Next base: position 64,936,994 of record NC_134541.1, on the reverse strand, counting down.
TACCTTCAAGCTTTTAAAAAATAATCTTATCACCTTCAAAATACTCTCCATTACACATAATATATATGTCAAATCTCTGATTCCATTCTTGGAAACATTTATTTCAAGCTCATCTGGTTGGAAGGCTAACAGCACCTCCCTCATTTTTTTCTTCACCCCTTCTTTGTCAACAAATTGCTGTCCTTTCATGTCCCTCTTCATTCTAGGAAACAAAAAGAAGTCTCATGGAGTGAGGTCAGATGCGCCAGGTGTGTGGAACAAGAGAGGCATGCTGGCTTTTGGCAAAAACCAGAACACTGGCTGTGTGAGCAAGTGCATTGTTATGATCAAAAACCAGTCCCTGTCTGCCACAAATCAGGCCTTTTTTGTTGAACTTTCTTACACAATATTTTCCCAACTTCTAAATAGAAAGCTTGATTAACAGTCTGCCCTGGTAGAATGAACTCCAAATGCACTATCTTGCTCACATTAAAAAAAAATCTTCTTGATCTTTAACTTCACTTAACAAGCTATTTATGGCTGAGGTGAGGATGGAGTTTTCAACTGCCTTGATTGATGTTTGCTTTTGGGGTCATAAGAAGAGCACCATGTATGACCTTGAAAAAAAGTCCTGGTCTCTTTGGAGCTGTTCTTTCAAAGTATGGCATGTTTCCACTCAGTGCTCTTTGACCCGGTCAGTCACATTCCAAGACACAAATTTCATATCAACCCTTCTCATCCAAAAATCTACTGTTACAATGTGCTGAATTGAACTCCAAGATATTCCAGATAACTTCCCCATGTCTTCAATGGGCTGCTGTTGGTCTTTGAGCACAAGTGCATGGATTTTGTCAGCATTTCTGTCCATTCAGGAAGCTCACAGATGTTCAGAACAAGATTTGTCATTAATTGATATTTCACCTTTTTGGAAATGAGAACACCACTCATACAACCGAGTTTTCCCCCATAGCACTGTCCTTGTAAGCTGTGCTCAATATTACAGCAATTTCGCGGCATTTTTCCTGAGCAAACAACGAAATTTCCTAGATGCATGCTTTTCTCTTAAATTAGCCATAACAAAAAACAACGTTTGAGCAAAACTGCTTTCATGAAAAAATTCCAAGACTAGAGAGAACCTTCTCAGGTGATGCCACTGAGTGCACTACTCAGTGTGTTGTTTGGTACTCACCTGGTGGGGGGAAAATGTGTACTAAGAAAGCTCCACCCAGCAGCGCTTTTATTCTGTTTTGGGGGAATACTTCCTCATGTATACATATGTATATTCACATATATGATCATTTAAAAAACAGATAAGAGAGTAACGATCAATAATACATATAAATATACTCACCATCAATAATTATGAGGAAAATTTAAATTATAAACTCAATTAGATATCTCCATTCATCCATACTTATCACCCAAATGTTGCTGCCAATGTGGAGCAAGTATAGCTATCATATACTTTTGGTAGGAGTGCATAACTCTCAAGAAAAATATATTAATTCTATTTCCAAATGATATAACTCCTAGATAACTATCTAAAAGAAACAAAAACTATATGTAACAAAACATTTACACATTAACGCATAACTCCTTTACTTAAAACAAGGAGTTCAGGAGTAGTCAGAGTATATAGGCATTAGTCAAAGTCAGCCATTTAAAATCACCAGCAGTTTTGTGGCAGAAAGATGAGAAGTTCTGCTCCTGTAAAGGTTTTGCAGCTTCAAAGACCCACAGGATTAGGGCTACTCTGCCCGATAAGGTTGCTAAGAGTCAGAATAGACTCAGCGCTGTGAGTTTATTTTTTTCCTAAGTGTTATTTACAACAGTTAACAACTAGAACCAACCCAATTGGCCATCAATAGGTGAAGGTATAATTTGCTATATGCGTACACTAGGAAGAGTGAAAATCAGAGCACTTCTGAGGGATTAACCCCTGGATATCTTATGAATTACAGCAGAAATTCTATAACATAGGGCCTGAAGATGAGATTCTCAGGGTGGAAGGCTCTCAGACTCTATTAATGAAGCACTGCCTTTTCAAATTGACTTGACATGGCTAGGATGAAGCAAAACTTTCAAGACATTCATCCACTGATTAGTCTTGAGTCAAAATGACAAACAGCAGCCAACATGCATTAATAATCAAAAGATGGAAGGTATGAAGTTTGAATCTAGGAAAATTGGAAGTTACCAAAATTTAAATGAAACGTTTAAAAATCAATATGCTAGGTAATAGTGAACTGAAATAGGCTTGTTTTGGCCATTGTTAATCAGACAGTTGTATGGCTGATTCTGCTGGGAATAACAACAGAACTTAATTCCTATACATCATCAAAAAGAACATTTCAATATATATATATGTATTACTACCATTAAGATGAGTTAATGCAACTATCATTTAAAAGATCGTACTCGTCACTAAAAACAATGATAAATTGAAAGCTTCCACCAACTTCATCAAACATTCCATCAAAACACATTGATAACCACTGGTGATTAGAATGCAAACATTGGAAACCAGGAGGAAAAGAGCAGTAGTTGAAAATCAAGACCTTGGTGATAATAACAAACCTGGAGATCACAGCAGAATTTTGCAAGACCAACAATCTCTTCATTTCAAGCATCTTTTTTTTTTCAACAATAAAAATGCTAGCTGTACACATACTCCTCTCATTTACAAGGACCAGATTGACTACATTAGTTTGGCGAGACAATTGAGAAGTGTGATATGAAGAACTCTAAACTACACCAGGGAAAGAAAATAAGACAGACCATTATTTGCTCAGAAGCAGGTACACGTTGAAACTGAAGAAAATTAGAACAAATCTATGAGAAACTATATTGAGTATATGCCAACTGAATTGAAAAAACATCTCAGGAATAGACAAGAAAGATAAAATACTAATGATTGGAGATGAGTTGTGAGATTTAATCAAGAATATAACATATGACAAAAGATATGTTTTTATATTTATATTTTTGTGATCTTTAAGGTTTGTATCAAATTGAATGGACCAGTATCTAACATAATGCAGTCACTTCCATAAGTGTATCTGCTATAATAATATACAACACCCTTACTCACAGGACAATCCTGATATAAGCAATTGAAGGAAAGTTTCCTCCAGAGTGTGGTATGCTTCCAATAAAAGTGAATACTGTGGAAAACCTTCCTTCCTTTTTTACTGGATTTAGACCTGCATCCTACTTATCCTCTGACCTCTGGTGTTAGTACTTGAGCCTGAAGCCTGCTGCAATCTATCCTGATAATCCTGATAATCAGCAGCAGCCGGCTATATGATCTGCTAAGCTTGCATTCATCTGCCTCTGCAGTCACAAGTCTTTGGTCTTCTTGCCAATCCTAAATTCATCACCTCTGAAGACATTTGCATCAAAAGAAGCTTCCAGCCCAACATCTTTCCTGGTGGGCTTGGAACTTGCCCAGTCTTGGAATTTGCACAGAATACAAGTGTGAATAATTTCCTTTTTATAAATGTCTTCCTCTCTCTCTCTCTCTCTCTCTCTCTCTCTCTCTATATATATATATATATATATATATATATATATATATATATATATATATATATATATATATATATATATATATATATATATATATATATATATATATATTACGCAGCCATTCAAAAGACAAGAAAGAAATACAAGACCAAAATAGGTGTCAGAAGATAGAGTAACTTAATCTTGATGGTAGAGTAACTGAAACAACTAGAAGCAATGGCGCACTATAAGAATTGAATAGAAAAATGTAAAAGACAATTTAGAAGAAAGTAAAGACTTCTAAAAGAGAAGAACATCTTCAACATATTTCAAATGAAATATACTAAGGGAAGAGCATTCAAGGCACTAGTGCAACATTAAAGGAATGCATGGGCAAGATATTGTATGATGCAAGAACATCACATATTGAAAATGGCACTGTATAGAAAAATTGGTCAACATCCAACCACATTAAGAAGTGTTTGGAGGGTGGTGAAACAGGGAGATCATGTCAAAGAGTTCTGGAAGAAAATGAATGCTTGGAAATTGACTCTGGTAGCAATTGTACAATTCTGCTTGATGGGAATCAATGAGGGAATGATATGATATAGTTACTAACTGCCAATAAATAGTAAGTTAAAAAAAGAAGTATCAAATGATCAAGAACATAATGTATTGAAGGAAGAAGTCCAAGCTGCAATAGAAGCATTACAAATATTTAAAGGGTCTTGGAATTTATGGAATATAAATTGAAATGTTTCAATCAACTGATGAAACAATGGAAGCAAGCACTAGCCTATGCCAAGAAATTTGCAAGATACCTAGTGAGCCATCCAGCTGAAAGAGATCAACATCTGTGCCTGTTCCAAAGAACGCAACAAAAAGAATGTGGCAATTATCAAATATTTTAATTAATATGGCATACGAGGTCCTTGGTCAATGTCCACCTTTCACATGAATCTGAGGCAGCCTTGCTTTTTGATGCTTTGAAGAGAACTTGTGATCTCTTTTCTGCTTCCATGACCACTGAGTGTGCATCCAAGTAAGAACAACTCCTTGACAGCTTTGATCTTTTCTCCATTTATTAAGAAGCTAACATTTAGTCCAGTTGTAGGATGTGCATTTTCTTTACATTGATTAGTGACCCACACTGAAGGCTTCAATTTTCATCAGCAAGTGCTTCAAGTCCTTCTCACCTTCTGCAAGCAAGGTTTTGTTATCTGCATATCAAAGGTTATGAATAAGCCTGCCTTCAATCCTGATAGTAAATGCATCATCATATAATTCAGCTTCTCAGATTATTTACTCAGCAAATAGAATGAAAAAATATGGTGGGAGGATAGACCCCTGAGGCACACCATTCTTTATTTTATAAATCATTTTACTGGGGCTCCTACAACTCTTATCATAATCCATACATACATCATTTGAATAAAGCACCCTTATACATTTGTTGCCCTCGTCATTCTCAAAATTCGCCTTCCACTTGGGTTCCTGAAATCAGCTCATTTTCCTTTTTTCCCCTCCCCCTCCCTCCGTGCTTGCCCCTCCCTCATGAACCCTTAATAATTTATAAATTATTATTTTATCTTATCTTACACTGCCCGGCATCTCGCCTCACCCACCTTCCTGTTGCCTATCCCCCAGAGAGGAGGTTACACATAGATCCCCGAGATCGGTTCTCCCTTTCTACACCTCCTTCCATCACGGTGTCGCCACTCTCACCACTGGTCCTGAGGAGTTCATCCATCCTAGATTCCCTGTGTTTCCAGATCCCTACTGCACCACTGTGCATCTTCTGGTCTAACCAGGCCTGCAAGGTAGAATTGGGATCATGATAACTGGAGGGAGGAAGCGTTCAAGAACTAGAGGAAGGTTTTGAGTTTCATTGTTGCTGAGTGACTCATCTCCTCTCCACTGCCCCTCTGCAATGGATGTCCAGCTGTCTACAAATGGGCATTGGATCCCCATCATGCACTTCCCTCATTCACAGTGATGTGATATTTTCCCCCCACCTTTGTTGTATGAAACCTGGTACCCTAGGCCCTTCATGATCACACATGTTGGTGTGCTGCTTCCACGTGGGCTTTGTTGCTTCTGGGCTAGATGGCTGCTTGTTTACTTTTAAGCCTTTAAATCCCCAGATGCTATATCTCTCAATAACCGGGCACCATCAGCCTTCTTCACCACACTTACTTATGCACACATTCGTCTTCAGTGTTTATGTGAGGAAAGTGATCACACAATGATGGTTTTTGTTCCTTGGTGTCTGCTACATGGTCCATTCAACACCTTGTATTCACTTAGGCTGTGTGCGTCTTCTCTGTGGGCTTTGTTGCTTCTGAGCTAGATGGCCGCTTGTTTGTCTTCAATCCTTTAAGACCCCAGACACTATACCTTTTGATAGCCGGGCACCATAGGCTTTCTTCACCACATTTGCTTATGCACACGTCTGTCTTCAGTGGTCATGTCAGAAAGGTGGGTATCATGGAATGACCGTTTAGCTGAGCAAGGTGCTATTGTATTGAGAAAGTGTGCACGAGGAGGCCCAATGTCCACCTGCTACCCTACTACTGAACCTATAAATATATGCACACAGGTCTATTTCCCCCATACTCATAAATATACTTACATATGTACATATTTGTATTTAGGCTTCTATGTATGCCCTTTGCTTCCCACTCCTTTCTTCTATTTCCTTACGCTTTCCTCCTGTCCTACTACCATGCTCAGCCTTCATTCTGGTTTCAGTAATTCCTCTCAGTTCCCTTGCCCTTGGTCATTCCCTACCAGTCCTCTCATCCCTTCCCTGGCACTGGTTTTGAACCACTCATTTTCCCTTGGCCCTGTGTTGGCCAACACCTCCTCCCTTACCCTACCTCCCACACTCTCATGTCCCTCCAGGATCATTGGTCCGATTATTTTCTTCTCTCATTGTTTGTCCAGTCTATCTTATCTAGTTGGACCTGCAGATAGAGTAATATATGCATACAAATGCAGATGGTTTGACAGCACCAAAGTGGCACATAAGAACATGGCATCGACAGCAGCAACACTGACAAGCTGACAGACAAAAAAGGCACTGAAATACAAAATTTAAAAGAAGAGAAAAAAAAAGAAAAAACAAAACAAAAAGACAGCAAAAAAAAAATGTGCTAGTAGTTCGAGGTCTGTTTGTTGGCCTTTAGGAGTGTTTTCCGGATGAGCCTCATGGGGTGCCACATCCTGGCCCCAAAGTCCATCCTTTATACTCCCTCAGGACCTCTTTGCTCTGCTTTCCCTGCCGCTCCATTGCACACCCCAGTGTTTTGCCTCAGTGTGGTGGGGTCAGCTCAGTCGCACATCCCCCACTGTGTCTCAGGTGCTGTCCCATGTAGGGTCAGTGCAGGATGTCACATCTCGCCCTGGGGCTGGCTGTATGGTCCTCTCTGTACAATGGGCCCTTCAATCCAGGCTATCATCCTCTGAGCTTGGTGGGCCCAGGTATGCTCTGCTCTGTTCTTCCTCCTTCCTTGGCTTCATCTTCCTTCTGGCTGTGGTGGGTCAGTTCCTTTCCACACCACATGATCTATTTTCATTTTCTGTGGTACTCCCTTTGATTGTGGGGGCCAGGCTAATTCTGGTTTGGGCCAGGGTATTGTCCAGTCTCTTTGTGTAATCCTCCGTACTTTATGTTTCCCTCCTGGTTTGGCATGTCACGGAGGGGTCCGTATGCATGTTCCAGTTCTGTGGGGACACACCAATACTCTCCCCCCCCCGGTGGGTTAGTGCCCTGTTCCCCCCATGCCATCCACTCAGTTTCTCCCCACCCTGCTTCTCCCTCCCCCTGCCCCACTTCCCCTTCTTTATGCTGGGCTTTTATGTACCTCCTTAGGTGTGGCCTGCCCTCCCTCCAACTATCTGTGCTTCCACCCGTTTATTGCGAGATAGATGTTTATTCTTCTATTCCTGGCATGCTGATTGTACTTACCTCAGGGGACTGATGTTATACCTGTCCTTTTGAGTCTGCCTTACCTTGCTTAACATAATTCCTTCCAGTTCTTCACACGAAATAGCGTGTTTCATGTGCTCATCCGTGCTTTTCAGTGCTGCATAGTACTCCGATGGAAACTTAGGCTGTTTCCAAGTCTTTGTGATTGTGAATTAGCACACCATTCTTTTAAAAGCAATTTTATTGGCATATGAAGGGGGACCCCATAAAACACAGAATTTTCCCCCAAAAGTTATGTATTTAATTTTTTTTAAGTATAGCAAACTTATCACCTTCAAAATACTCTCCATTACACTTAATCTGTGATTCCATTCTTGGAAACATTTTTCAAACCCATCTGATTGGATGACTGACAATATCTTACTTGTTCTTTCTTCACCTCTTCTGCATCACCAAATCGCTTTTCTTTCATGTCCCTCTGCAGTCACAGAAACAATAAGAAGTTGCATGGAGTGAGGTCAAGTGAGTCTGGTGGATAGGGTAAGAAAGGAATGCAGGTTTGTTTTTTTTTTACAAAAACCGATGCACTGAGATGGCTGCATGAGTAGGTGCATTGTCGTTGTGGCAAACCCAGTCCCCTGTTTTGCCAGTGAAATTTCATGCATCATTCAATATAAAATTAAAAGTTTCCCCCATTCATTCGGCCATCTGCCCCCTTTAAAGAAAAAAGCAAACACAGAACTACTCAGTGTCCTCCTGGCAATGAAAACTTTTCTCTCTCTGTATCCCAAATCCAGGATACAGTGTAGGTATCTGCTTTTGCTGGTACCCCTACCCCTGATCTTTTCAGAACCACTAAGGAAGCATTGTGCCCACTTTGGGAAATCCTAGTTCATATGAAGACATGATGGTCTTAGATACAAGCTACTCTACACCTGTTCAAGTGTGTCTTCTTCAAAACAACTGTTGATGCAGCAGATCATATTTAAATTTAACCAATCAGAAATGGAGGGCTGATATTTATTCTGTGAAGGAAAGTTGTGCATGTTTATTATAGTATATGTTTATAATTATCAACCTTGTATAGGAAAAGAGTGGAGTGACAGTTCATCTTTTTATCCTACCTAATTTCATATGACTCTCATCATTTGGTCATATACCTTATGTAATGAATGTACCAGGGCTGTTGGCAATAGTGAATAAAACAGACAAAAATAGCTGTCCTCCTGAAGCTTACATGTTACAGGGAGAGGGAAACCCTATAGAAAGAAACAGAAAGCAAATTATCATATATAGAAGAGGTGAGAATACTGCAACAACCCAATATTTTACCTGTTTTTTATAAATAAAATTTTTCCAGAACATACATATCACGTATTTACTTATTGCTTATGGCTGTTTCATGTTCAGATGGCACAGTTGAGTAGCTGTAACAGAGAAAAGTTTCAAATACTTATTATGTAACCACAGACAAAGTGAGCCAACTTCAGCTACATACTATTTTTATGTACAACAAATACAATGAAACGAAGCAAAGGAAAGGTATATTGTGTGATGGGGGAAGGTTGTTACTATAAAATATAATGTAACAAAATGTAAATCTATATACTGTGAAGGAAAGAATTACTACACCTATTGCTCATTAACTATAGGGTGGGAGTGCAAATTATTAGCATAGCAGTAAGCATTAATGAAATCTAACAGTAAAATCTCTAGTATTATTCGAGTTGTATTCTCTTTGTAAAAAATAATGTTATTGGGGGCTCATACAACTCTTATCACATCAATTGTATAAAGCACATTTGTACATTAATTACCCTCATAATTCTCAAAACATTTGCTCTCCACATAAACCCCTGGCATCATTTCCTCATTTTCCCACTCCTCCCTCCCTTATGAACCCTTGATAATTTATAAATCATTATTTTGTCATATTTTACACTGTCCAATGTTTCCCTTCACCCACTTTTCTGTTGTCAGTCTCCCAGGGAGGAGGTTAGATGTAGATCCTTGAAATCAGTTCCCACTCTCTACCCCACCCTCCCGGTATCGCCACTCTCAGCACTGGTCCTGAAGGGGTCATCTGACCTGGATTCCCTCTGCTGCCAGTTCCTATCTGTACCAGTGTACGCCCTCTGGTCTAGCCAGATTTGTAAAGTAGAATTGGGATCATGATAGTGGGAGTTGTATTCTTAACCCTCATCGAATTTTATTCCTCATCATTCAATGACATTCCCAAAGTTTTTAGGTTACCTTTAATGACTGCCATTCCCTCCCTCCACAGTTCTGCAAGACAAAGTAAGAACTATCAACTGAGCAGCAAAATCAAGCCGGCGAACGAGAAAGCGCCATGCAGATATCTGGGCAGAGTGGGTCAGTCAGAGTGGGTCAGTCAGAGTGGGTCAGTCAGAGTGGGTAGCGCATGCTACTATCCAACGTGTGCCAAGAGGGCTTGGTCACAAGACAAAGGCAGGACAGGTTTTCCTGGGAATCTCTTATTAAAATTGCGCTCCCAAGCATGTTTGTACCCAGGAGTCTATTGTATACAAATCTTGTCAATAATGCTTGACATCAAGAGCCTGCCTGCATAGGCTATTTGTCACACCCTGCGTGAGTTGAACTTGGAGCAGTCTCTCGAGAAATAGCATATGGATAAAGAAAAAAGAGAACATCTCAACAACAACAAAGAAATAATGCATGGCATCATGCATCTGCCAGAGTACAGAAAAGGCACACGTCTCCTTCAGGACCTAGGGTTTAGGGCAACACAAAGGGTAGAGGCTCTCCTGTCACAGAAACAGCGGTTTTAAAAGTCAACATGGATTCCAGACTCACGAATTCAGAATGGAGTTTAGGCTGCACTTTCAGCTTAGTCTACTCAGAGACACTAAGTGCTTCTGAGTTTAGAGTCGCATAGTCCATCTGTAGGTGTGGGGTATTAATCACAAGATCAGCAATTGGAAACCACTAGCTGCTCAACAGGGGAAAGAGGAAACTTTCTGCTCCCCTAAAACTTTGCAGCAGTTACTCAGTCCAATAGGACCAGCGCAGCTGGAACGAACTCTTGGGCAGTGAGTTGAATTGTTTTGTTTTGGCTTTGACTTCAACTCAATTTTACATATGCGCATGTGGGCACAAAATTATTTCCTGCACAATTTTGATATACTAGACTATTTTTACTAGACTGTAACTATCATGCAAAGCAAGAAAACATTGTCCTTAGTTTTATGTAGAAGTATCAGAAAATGACTTGCTATTTTTAACAATATATGGCTGTCAGTAACACAGTTTCAAATAATTGAAGCACCTATAACATTGCTGTACTCTGTACTTGGAGCTACTGCTCTCAGGGAGGTTCTACATTTAGAAGCAAGAAACGTAATGACATTAAAATTTAAATATTCACAAATAACGACATTAGAAGGCATTAATGTTATATATGTGATCATTGAAATATTATAGCATGTACAGTGTTATCACAAATATTTAAAATGTTAATTTGTATTATAGTAAATACATTTTAATACATTAATTTATTTTTATTGTATACACTATTTCTCTTTTACAGTGCTTCTAAGGTTTTTAGGTATCTATGGCTTTACCCACCATTGTCATATCTAGGAAATTATTTCTTCCTGTCTCTGTGAACAACATGATAAAACATATATGCATGGATATAATTCTGGATTTAAAAAAGGACTCTATGGACTGCTGTACACATCGGATTAGACCACAGAAGAGAGGATCAAAAAGGTGGTAACCTTCACAATAGCCAAGCACAAAATGAAATATGTAGGGCTATACCTGACTAAAAGAACAAAAGATTTATATGAGAAAAACTACAGAACACTATTACAAGAAACCAAAAATGATCTCAACAAATATAAGAATATCCCATGCTCATGGATTGGAAGACTCAATATAGCAAAGATGTCAGTTCTGCCTCAGGCACTATATAAGTCTAATGGAATCCTGATACAATTACCCTCATTTTTCTTCAAAGAAATGGGAAAAAACTGATGGAGAGGTAAGAAGCCCAGAATTAGCAGAGAACTCCTCAAGAAGAAGGACAAAGTGGGAGGGCTTGCTTTACCTGACTTTAGAACATATTATACATCCACAACATATTATACATCCACAGTGGTCAAAATTGCATGATATTGGTATAATAACAGATACTCAGACCAATAGAAAAGAACTAAAAACCCAGGAATAAAATCATCAGCATACAAATAACTGATCTTTGATAAGGGGTTCAAAAATATTCAATGGGAATCAGACACTCTCTTCAACAAGTGGTGCTGGAAAAATGGATATCTACCTGCAGATAAATGAAGCAAGACCCTTGTCTCACTCCATACACAAGAATAAACACAAGGTGGATCACAGACATCGAGGTAAAATCCCAAACTGTTAGGACCATCAATGAGGGAATTGGGACCAACCTGAAACTTTTGTGCATGGAATGCATAGGCTATCAGAAATAGGGAAAGACACAAATACAGAGTAATCATAAATTGACAACTGGAATATACTGATGATAAACACCTGTGTACATTGAAAGAATTCACTGACAGTAATAAGAGAGCCCACCGACGGGGGAAATATTTTTATCAAGGACACATCAGACAAAGGCTTTATTAGTAACATCTACAATACTTCTCTAGCTTCCAAAAAAAAAACAAAAACTAACTGCTCACTGAGGAGGTAGGCAAAGGACCTAAACAGAAGTTTCACAAGGGCAGAAATCCAAATGGCCAATAAACATATGAGAAAAATTTCCCGATCATTAGCCATAAAAGAAATGAAAATTAAAACAACTATAAGATACCACCTAGCACCCTCAAAGACAGCCCAGTTCAAAAACTCAGAAAGCAGCAAGTGTTGGAGGGGCTGTGGTGAGATAGGAACTTTCATCCACTACTGGTGGACCTGTAGGTATGTGTAACCTCTATGGAAATTGATCTGGTGATTTCTAAAGCAGATGGAAATTGAGCTACCATACAACCCAGCAATCCCTCTACTGGCCACATACCCAGAAGGGCAAGAAACAAACCACGGCCAGACTTCTGTACTTCAATGCTCATCGTGGCACAGTTCACAATTGTTTCCAATAACCCAAATTTCCATCATCAGAGGAATGGATTACAATAGTACTATGCATTGATAAAAAGCAGTGATAAACACATGAAGCACATCATCACAAGGAAAGAACTGGGGAAAATTATGCTAAGCGAAGTAAGCCAAGCACAAAAGGACAAGGCCAGCATGAGTCCAGTGAGGTAAGCTTTAAAAAATGCAAACGGGGCATAGGGAAAAGCTACTGTATACAAACGTTCCAGGGGTGAGGTCCAGGAAATATGGCAGGGGCCAGACCAAATCCAGGGGTACATATGGTAGCCAACTAAAAAGGAGGAGGAAAAGAGGAAAAAATAAGTGGGTAGTGGGGGAACAGGATGCTGACCCACCCCAGAAGAGAGTACTGTTTATATCTCCACAGGGAAAGAGGGACCAGACTTCAATCCAGTGCTCCAAAATGTGAATGCAACATGCCAGCATGAAGCAGGGAACCAGGAGAGACGTCTGAGGGGCATGAGGGATCTGAAGGCTGACATGCTAGTGGGACAAGAGGAAAGTCAAAGGAAATAGAGGAAAGAGCTAGGAGGCAAGGGACATTTATAGAGGTCTAAATCCAGGTATGTACATATGTGAATATATTTATATATGATGATGGGGAAATAGATCTATGTGTATACATTTATAGGTTTGGTATTAAGGTAGCAGATGGACAGTGGGCCTCCACTCAAGTACTTCCTAAACACAAGAACACTTTGTTATATTGAACAGGCATTCCATGATGCTCACCTTCCCGACATGATTGCTGAAGACAAAGCAGGTGCATAAGCAGATGTGGTAAATAAACATGATGGTGCCGAGCTATCAAAAGATATAGCATCTGGGGTCTTCAAGGTTTGATGATAAACAAGTGGCCATCTAGTTGAGAAGCAACAAAACCCACATAGAGGAAGCATACCCGCCTGTGTGATCATGAGGTGTCCATAGGATCAGCTATCAAGCATCAAAGAACAAAAAATCATATCAGTAGGAATGAGGGGGTGTGTGGAGTGGATACCCAAAGCCCATCTGTAGGCAACTAAACATCCCCTTACAGAAGGGTCATGTGGCGGAGATGAGCCAGTCAGGGTGCAATGTAGCAACAATGAAAAATACAATTTTCCTCTAGTTCCTAAATGCTTCCTCTCCCCTCCCCCCACTATCATGGTCCCAATTCTACCTTGCAAGTCTGAGGAGACCAGAGGATGTACACTGGTACAGATAGGAACTGGAAACACAGGGAATCCAGGGCAGATGATCCCTTCAGGAGCAGTGGTGTGAGTAGTGATACTAGGAGGGTAGAGGGAGGGTTGGTTGGAAAGGAAGAACCAATTACAAGGATCTACATGTGTCCTCCTCCCTGGGGATGGACAACAGAAAAGTGGGTGAAGGGATATGTCATACAGTGTGAGATATGACAAAATAATAATTTATAAATTATCAAGGGTTCATGTGGATGTGGGGTGGGTTGGGGAGGGAGTGGAAAAAAATGAGGAGCTGATACCAGGGTCTCAAGTAGAAAGAAAATGTTTTGAGAATGATGATGGCAACAAATGTACAAATGTGCTTGACACAATGGATGTATGTATGGATTATGGTAAGAGGTGTATAAGCCCCCAATAAAATGATTTTTTTTTAAAAAGGACTTTACAGAACATTTGTGATTTAAAGAAGGTTTGAGCTTCTTTTGAGTGAGAAGTTTCTATATTACTCTGAGCAACCCCAAATACCATATTCCAATTTTTCAGTACACTTCAAGGGAAACTTCCATCCCCGCTCCTGAAAATTCTTGGCGGGCTGTAAGAGAAGATGAGTGAAATGAGATGCATGATTTGAGACCCACACCATGGGTGCCGTCCAACCATAAGCCGAGGGTATGCTTGTTGGGTTTTGCTTTTGCTGCTTTGATTTCCACTTTAATGAAATTTTAAAATGGCAAAATTAGCATTTCAGCTACCTGTCTTCAAAGGCATAAATAAAATGCCTAGCTCACTACTACATTATTCTCTGTGGTGGGTGCGGTTAATTTACAGCTCTTATCTTCTATACTCCACTGCTCTTCTCATGTCAGAACTACATGGAAAATAGCACTGGACAATGATTTTATTTTCTCTTATCACCAATTATAATTCACTGGCAAATGCCACGGCCTGCCTTGTTTGTTTAGACAGGCACTGCTAATTTGATAATGGCTTCTTCAGCCTTCACCTTCTTTCAGTGTCCTATTTGAGTCTTTTATCTTCACCGTATATACTCTGAAAGCTGAATATGATTTCCCTGACAAATGGCTTCACAGTTGCAGATTTGAAGTGTACTGAGAATGTCCTTTATAAAAAGAAGACCAACAGAGATCCAAACTCCTTTTTTAATCATTTGTGGTAACATTGTCTAGAAACTCTGAGGCTGAGGAAAGAAAGTTAACCCAGGGCCAGTGAGGTTTAAAATGAAGTGAAAAAAAGCATACCAATTATTTATATCAAGATGACAGAACCATGTAGGCTTAACCACCAGGTGGCCATGTGCAGAAAACAACATATTCAAACTAAATGGCCATGGCAAGTCCAATCCATTCATATCCCAAAACTCAGCATATACTCTCTAGGTTTAATTGGTTAAAGTCCTAAAAGTATTTATTTTCACACCTGAAACATACATTTAGGAATTCAGCTACCCAAACAAAGCAGTCCAAGAGGGGTCTGGACTCCCTAACCTGACAAGCACAGCATTTGTGCATGTGCATGCACTAGGGGGCGCATCTTCCAATCATGTCAAGACTCTGCATATCTTACAAAATATATCTTGACTTATTTTTCTCTACAGAGACTGGCATTTTACTACTATTTCTTGCCTCAGGACCTTTGCACGTGGCACTGTATTCTATCTAGAATGAATTGACAGTCTTTCTAACGCCTACCCCTATTCAGATCTTATTTAAGCTACAGTGGTTCCATAAAAACAATGAAAAATTCCAAACTCTGATGTGTGACGCCCCTTACGCGCTCTTGTGTTCTATTTCTTTTTCCTTCAGTGCCTCCACAGCGATCTGTGATACTGCATGTGTTTAGAAATTTATTAAGTAGATTCTTCCACAGAAGTGCAAAAGCCCACTAGAGACAGTGACCTTTTCTGTTATGCTTGGCTTTACTTACACATCATCTTGAAACAAAACAAGACAAACATAAACAGAAAGCTCCAACTCACTGCCGAGGAGCCGGTGCTAACATATGACTTTCCGAGACTGCCACTCCTTGTGGGAATATAAAGTTCTGTCTTTCTCTTGCACACTGGCTAGTGGTTTTGTACTGAAGACCTCTGATCCGCAGTAAGCTTCACTTCCAATATTATGTCATTGCTTTAATTAGCCTTCTTTCAATCCTGATCCCACATTCTTTTTCAAATAACCTCGCACCTCGAATTATTTTCTCAGCCTACAAACGAAGTCTGGTTAAAGGATACACTGTAATACACACTTTTTCTGATTTTAAATCATTTGTAACCCCTTGTGGTGCAGTTAGTGGTTCCGAGTTGACTGTGAGCCACATGGTTGGCAGTTCGAACCACCAGCAGCTCTTCAGGAGAAAGATGGGGCTTTCTACTCCTGTAAAGTTTCAGTCTCAGAAACCCACAGAGACTCGCTATGAAACAGCACTGACTCAATGGCAGGGGGTTCTGTCCTTCAAAAGACTATATTTTGTACAGGCACCACATAAGCTCTATTAAGTGTTCTGGAATTCCCTTTATTCATAATGTTATTCCATGCCTTGTTATGTCTACATTGATGAATGCCTTTGTAAACTCATTGAAACACAAATAAACAGTTTTCTGGCATTATCTGCTTTCAGTCAAGATCTACCTGCTACCAACAATGACTTCCCTAGTTCTCTTTTGTGTCTGGCTTGAATTTCTGGCAGCTACTTGTCAATTTATTGATGGACTCATTTAATATTATCTTCTATAAAAATTTACTTACATGTAACATTAATGATATTGTTAAATCTGTGGGGTCACCTTTCTTTAGAATGAGCAAAAATGTGGCTGTCTTCCGGTCAGATGACCAGGTAGCTGTCTTTTAAATTTCTTGCCAAAAAAAAAAAAGAACACCTGTACCATTACATCCATTTTTTGAAAGATTTCCATTGGTATTTCAAGAATTCCCAAAGCTGGATGCCTCCAGAAATAGCCTAAATTATCTTCTCTCATCTCCATGGTTACATTTTCAATCCTATACACTCTTCGTAAGCACATAGCATTGATTTGTGTTCATAGTTGGAGAAACGATACCTGATTGAAGTTTAAAAGGCTCTATTTATAATTTGGGGGAAGGCTGAAGTACAAACTCAGGGCTAAGACTCCAGTAAAAACTCCAAAGTCATACCATAGCCTTGGTCTTCCAAAGAACTGCTGCATCTTCCTTCTGCTATGATCAGTGCATCTTTTATTTAGAAAAGGACAACTTCAATGGAGCTTAAAACTGAGTCGTTTCTGCTGTAATTTATGTAGACAAAACAGATACTGCTCTTTGTTCTGCTTCTTTCCCCATGTAACTCTCATGAAAATCAGTTTTTCATATCATGTGTACTAAAAAAACTAAACCTGTGTACTCCCTAACAATATGGAAGATCAAGCTTCACTGTGAGTACTACATAGGTAAAGTCGGATTTGCATTAGGAGAGGCTATCATAATTTCACCCCAATATTCAAAGTCTGCGACAAATGACAGATGTTAAAATTGCTCTTCGTGCTTTAGGTGGTTCATCAACACAGCCATCTCCATGGATTCCTTCTGAATTCCCATATGGAAATGACTTTTCCCATAAAATCATGGTTATCTTTTATATCTTCCAACGAGAGGCCATCAGATGGAATTTACTAGATGATGAAAAGACAACAAGGGATTCCCAGCAGTTCTAGAACCACTCTATTCGGTGATGCATTCCAAGATATTTGGTCAGATTTCAGCTTTTGATATCTTTAGCAGTTTACAAGCTACCTCTTTACAGTGTTCTGTGTGGCTGGTGTTTTTCATGCTGACAAACTGACCTTCATCCCTCATTATCTCCAATATACAGGTCCAGAGAGAATTCTCAAATGACCATATTTCACTTTGGACATGAGTTAAGTGACTGCTGTTTTCCTGACTGAATCTCTTCCTATCTCACTATTTCCTCTCATAATTTCAGTTGTGCAAAATGAATGATTTCAATTCCCACTTTTAGAAAGTAAAAAATAAGAGATGGCTTGGACAAGGTTTCTCCCATCCCTGACTTCAAACTGATGATGATATCTGCATTTATATTCTGTTTTGTACGTAACTCATTTCCTCTATCCCAGAGGATGAGGTGGTCCTCTTAGTGTGAAGGTTAATTCACTTGTGTTGCTTCAGTCCCCTATTCTCTCTTCTCCATACTTAATATCTGTCCATTTACTTCTATGTTCCACTCTTAGTTGCTTTTATTTATCATATAAAATATAATGGTATCTCCCAAATTGAGCAAACACACAAACAATGAAGTATAATCATCAAGGTAGCAATTCTTTGAAATAGCTGAAAATATTAATGGGGAGAGCAGCCCTATTAATTTCCTACTCATATGTCATTTTAAGAAGCCACAGAGCTGTCCTTTAAAGTCGCATCCCAGTCCATTAAGGACCAAGGACCACAGACTCTTCCCCACCATCTTATGCCACCATTTCATTACAGATTTCCAGGGCTTACAGCTGCAGTCTACGTATGAAGAACTGTACAGAATTCTAACTGCTTCGGACCACTTGTCATCTGTATGCTGCCTCTTATTCTATTCTATGACCTAGGAAGTCATATGGCAATCTCTAAATTTGGGGGACTTGAAAGGGCCTAGAAATAGAGACATTCTCAAAAATATTGATGGAAACTACTAAATACCACAGACACACCTATCAACATCCCGAGGTCTTATCCAACCGTCAAATCTCTGGAAAGAGTCGTTTTCATTTTGCCATAATATCTACCTTCACTTGTGTACAGGATTCTAGTGGACGATCGTTGAGTTTGAAAATGGTGAAAGTATTGCGGCAATATGTTTTAAAGTCTCATGGATGCTGTTGAGAAATCTGGTACCAATATTTTTGCATTTATGTTATACTTTTTATTTCTCATGGTCTAAAATCTTGGGGAAAATGTTTTTTGTGATGTGCTTTTTAATGTTTTATTTTGTTTTTACTTATTGCGGCCCTTTTCAAGTTAGATTTTCAGAAACTCGTTGGTAATTTCCTTCAGTTTGCTTTTGAGTCCTCTGGTTTCCTAGAATTCCTGTTAGATCCATGCTCTAATTTGTTTCCCTCTTTTATAACCTCAACTCTATGCCTTCTCTTTTTCTGTTTTCTTAGAAAGTTGTCAGCATCTTCTAACACTTCTATGAATATTTCTTATCTTTCATGATATTCTCAATTTCCATGTATATTTGTTCTACTAATCTCATTTTATAGGCATGTTATTTATTTTACATTTCAAAATTTAGTCGTGGGCATACTAGAAATTTCTGAAAATTATTTTGTTCTGTATATTCTCTTTACTCTATTTTTTCTGACCATTTCCTCACATTTATATTACACACTTTTTTGAAAAATTCCATTTTAATTTTGATTTAATTTTAATTTATTTAACAGTGAAACAAATATCATTTAGGAAGTTCAGAGTGCATAGGCAAGTCTTGACAAGAGGTAAATGTCATTGTGGAACTTTATTGGGGAAGTCCTTATTATTTTGTTAGGAAGCTGCCAGACTGCTAATAACTATAGGTTATTATCTGATGCTTACAATTTTATGCATAAAGAGGTACTCAAGTTTCCTGCCTTGGAAGTGAAATTATGTCTCCCAGTATTTCAGGATTCTGTATTAGTGACTTATTTCTACAAAACTAGTTACCTCAAAACTCAGGGGATGGAAACAGCAGTTATTACCACACATTTTTGCGCTTGGAAGTATGTTGGCAGATTTACTGAATTGTCTGCCTGACTCCTGTCCATCAGAAGCAGAGTAAAATCTTCCCAATTTTCCAAGTTACCTATTCTTTTTGTCCTCAAAGTGCTGTGTCTCAGGAAATCCCTCAGTTCTGAACAACACAAAGTATGTTATCCCCTTGGAAGTCTGCCTTGCCTGATGGTTAAATTGGGAAGATGGTTATTGTTGGCAGATTCAGTTCCACCCAGGCTCTGGATAGATGATTCAATTCCTCATGAGCTTCTTTCCTTGTGGGGCTCTCCATAGAATTTATTTATCAGAACAATCATGAGTAAGAAAATGACAGGAAGAGAGCCCCAGTACGAGATAAATTGAAGCACAATCTTGCATACCTAAATCACCAAGGTGACATCCCATCACTTTTCCTGATTGTGTTCCTTAGATGGAAGTCAATTCACTAGAGCCAGACAGCAAACAAGGTAAAGGATTACCTTAGCCTAAACATGAGAAGCTGGAGGGTGGTTGATCATTGTATGACATTGCCTACTACAAACTGTAATAAAATAATGGAGCTGGGGAGAAAGATACAGGTAGACACTTACTTAATTGATGTGATTTCAGGATGGGTCTTCATGCTTAACTATATCCACAGTGTCCTCAAAGCAAATCTCTCTCTAATTCAACTGGCCCACCTCAAAGAAGTCTACAGGGGTCAGGAAGGCATATTTTACTCTGTAAGGGATGAGATTTTGCTGTGAAATTATTTGTATACAGAATTTCAACCAATCCTCCCACCTATGTTGCTATGTGCTACTGAATCAGTTCCTACTCACAGTGACTCCATGTACAACATAACAAAACACTTCCTGGTCCTCCACTGTCCTCACACTTGTTGAAGCTTCGGTGTCAGTGCACCTTGCTGAAAGTCTTCCTCTTTTTCACTGACCCTCACATTTACCAAGCACACCGCCTTTATCCCGAGAGTGGCCTCTCCTGACAGCTTGGTTTTCTTCTACTTACAATCCTTGACTTTGGAGGATTTGTCAATGTTTGTGCCTTTCCAGGATTCTGAAAAACCAATAGGCCTACGTACTGTCATCATCCAACCAGATCTTTCTCCCATAGGAGTCACTGGGTGAGTTTGAACCATGATTTCCATGATCACATCTGTGTGCAACTATGAAAAATTGTAAAAACCTCCCTTTCATCCAGTTGATGCAGATTCATAGTGGCCATATAAGGTAAGATGCCCCTGTGCGACCCGAATCACAAACTCCCTGCCACCGCGTCAACGCTGACTCATAATGTCCTTATGGGACCGGGTAGAACTGCCCATATGAGTTTCCAAGACTGCAGCTCTTTACAGGAGTAGAAATTCCCTTCTTCTCCCACAGGGCTGCTGGTAGATACAATAACATGAATCCTGGACGTGGGTGGCTTGAAAGAAGAGCAATCTATTTTCTCATAGTTCAGGAAGCTGGACATCTAAATTCAGTGTGTCACTCTAGGGCAGGGGTTGGGAACCTTTCTTGTGCCAAGGACCATAACATCATGCTGGCTATACAAAATTATAAACTTAAAAATCAGCCTGTAATATTTGGTCCAACATTTAACTAACTGATCCCATACATGATGGCAGAAACTCTGGTGGCTTAGAGGTTATACTCTGGGCTGGTAACCACAAGGTCTGCACTTCCAAACCACCAGCTGCTCTATGGAAGAAAGATGGAGATTTCTATTTCGGTGAAGAGTCACATGCTTAGAAACTCACAGAAAGTCTACCCTGTCACATATGGTGGCTATGAGTTGGCATCAACTCGATGACTGTGAGGCAGTGTTGATTTTTTGTTTATTATATACGTGATTGCTAAAACTGCTTCTCTGTATTGAGATACATGATGTTAGCTTTTATTAAAGATCTAATAGGCCTTGTAAGGCCTTGAGGGTGGACATATTCCACCTCTGTGGAGAAGGTCTTTCATATCTATTTGAGTATCTATTAGCTGCTAGTAATTCTTGACCCCATGAGTTCTCTGATTTCTAGGTATTTCTTGACATGTAAATGAAAATCCTCCACTTTTATCTCACACCAACATGTGTCCATCTGTCACTTCTTACATTTTTATAATTTAGAAGTGTTTAGATTCATATACGATCAATACTGTTATGACTTCAATATCACAGTAAAAGAAAAATATATTTTCACATATGATTAAACGGGTGCTTGGAAATTCAAAACATAATTTTAGGGTAATTTAATCTGTAACAGTGGTGTTTCAAGATTTGGTATGTTAATATATGCACTTCATCTTCAAGATGTTTCAAAATCCATATTGTTTCTTTATGTTCTCTGTAATTCATAGTTGTTTTACATGTGCACATCCAGTGTTTGATCTAGACACTAAAGCATAATAAGTGGTTAAAATAAAGAATTGATTGGAACTAAGTCCACTTTAACTCTCTTATTTAGAATGTGACCTAGAGGAATCTTTTCAGTAAGAAATTTTGACACAGAAACAAACGAATAACATGTTATGCCATCCAACTCAAGCATTAGAAGGAAATTAAGCAGGATACAGAAAACTTTGTATAGCTTTATATCCATGAAGCCAGGAATTTCTCTCTACTCTATGCTCTGGTGTATGCCTGTATCTAGAACCCTGCCTGACATATACTTGGTGCTCGATAAATGTTTCCTGACAATAATGATTCAGTAGTGATTGGAAGTTTCTGAATAGTTTGAAGTCTTGGATGTGACGTAACAGTTTACATATATAAGAAATATATATATGTATATATTTCAGTTTACCTAAGGAATATACATATTCATGAATACATACAGTATAGTGCAAAAATGAAGTAATGTAATAAATGTATTTATAAATGAGAAATACTTGGGTATAAAGAATGTATATACAACATATTCCTACCAAAAGATTACATTTAGAGAAAATTATATTTTTACATACTATTACCAAACATAAATTCCAAATACTTCAGATTATGTCTTATTTAAAGTCAGATGTAGCTAGATTTTGTTTTTTCCTTCTAAAGTTTTTGTGTGTGAAGAGGGGAGAAATAGTCACATACAAAGTTTTAAGGGTGAGCTTAAGGAGTTTGCCTCATTTTCTGCAGTGTGTCACAGAGATATTTATATTTTCCCACAAATAAATTGTTTTCTCTGTCATTTGGGGCAATTATCTCTTCTTACCCATTTAAGAGATGTCATGCTCTCTCTTGCCATGATTCTGAAGCAATTTCACCTGCCCTGAATCATGCTTCTGCACTGACCATTTGCTGACCTAACATTGTAAGTCAAAGTGGGAACTAATAAAAGCTGGCTGGTACCTAAAAACTTAATTGAATCTCTAGGTCTTTGTTGACTCTTACCCTTTCACTCCTCCTTTCCCCTTCTTCTTAATCCTCCTGTTTTCGAAAAAAAGTGTTTTTTGTTAGTGACAACAAAATATTTAAGTGTCTGGCCTCTCCAACGTGGTAGTGACTGCATGGTGCACTAACTTGGAAGTTCACCCCTAGCTTAGTAGGCCTTAAGAGGAATGGATGAGCTCTGGCTAAACCAGGGGAACTTATTGCCATTTCAATAACTAATTCATCCTGATAACAGATGGATATCAAGCATATTCAAAAGCAGATCCACCCAAGGTCATGCCATTTAGTTTGGAAGGAGAGCTTGAATATCAGGCGATTTGAGATATGGATAGCCTTAATCCCCAAACTTACAGCCATGATGAACAACTTCAATAATTAAAAAGCTTTGAAGAATCATCCAACCTCTTTCAAGGAGTGTACAAGTCCTGCGATAGATTCTTTATTTAATGGTATATCCTCTTAGAGGGATTACCATCACAGAGAGAAATAATGGACTTGAAACTCTCCATGTAATGCACTTACTGCTGGTTTTCTTCTTTGTTTGCTTCATCGGACTTAACTGGATATTAGCAGACATTTAGAAATTCTTTGTCATATTCAAAAGTAAACTATAAATAAGCTAAGAGGTGCTAAGCATTCATTATGTATTTACCGACAAGATTGATGGAGCTGTACTTTAGAGTGTATATACATTTCCTCTTTAATAATTACCTTTTAACATTGGATATCAATATTCAGAGTTTATAGTCAGAATTCACACATGTATGACCCCTCATCTCATATGAGAAGACAGCTGCATAGATCCTTATCCCATACTATCAAACTTTTGGAAAATACTATTCCAATGATATAAAATTGTTAATGATTGATTAATAATGTTGACGTGTTTGGGACCACCAATTGTTTGTCAATTTGTCATACCATGGTGGCATGTTTTTGCTGTGATGCTGGGAGTTATGTCATGATATTTAAAATATTAGCAGGGTTAACCAAACAGAATAGGTTTCAGCAGAGCTTCTAGATTAAGAACAGACTATGAATAAAGAATAAGTTGTTCATTTCAGAGGAATTAGACAGTTAGGGGAAAACAGATAGCTAAAATAGGAACATTGTCAGTTCCTGAAAACCTAATGAACAGAAGCAGAGCATTATCAGAGACAGTGCCAGCTAGCCCATAGCTTAGAAAGCACTCAAAATATCACTGAGGAAGTGCAGCCTTCTCAAAGTAGAGTCCACCGTAATGGCACAGATGAAGTAAAGCTTATAGGAATAAAGCCTTTAAGACCTTCATTTGCTGATGGGGCACTGCTCAATATGGAAAGATACATCTGAAATTATCAATTAATATCTTGAATTTGGAATATATGAAGAATGAAATTAAGATAATTGGATTATGAAAAATGAAATGGAATTTATAAAGATAAATGTTGGAGGCATTATTAGTTAGCTGAAATGGACTGGTATTGGCCATTTTTAATCAGAAAACCATATAATTTAATATGCCTGGGATGACACAATCAAGAGGAAAGGCATGACATTGATCATCAAAAATGGCATTTCAAGATCTATCTTGGAGTACAGTGCTATCTGAGATAGGATAATATTATCTGCATACAAGGAAAACCATTAAGTACAGCTATTACCCAAGTATGTGCACCAACCACTAAAGCTAGTGATGAAGAAATTGAAGAATTCTACCAAAGTCTTTGATTATCAAACTTACGAAACAAGCAATCAAGGTGCATTAATAATTATTTGGATTTAGAATGCAAAACTTGGCAACAAAAAAGAAAGAACAGTAGCTGGAAAATATGGTTTCAGTGATAGAAACCAAGCTCTAGATCACATGAGAGTTTATCAAGACCAACACCTTCTTCGTAGCAAAAAGCTTTCCTCAACAAGACAAAGGGTAACTAAACACATGGACTTATCCAGATAGAATTCACACCAATCAAACTGACTATATCAGTGGAAAGAAATGATGAAGAAACTCAATATCAGCAGCTAAAACTGGGCTAGAGGTTAATTCATGGCAAAGTTAAAGAAAATAAAAGCAAGTCCATAAGAGTTAAATATGTCCACAATTATGTTTGCCTCAAAGACAAGTGTGATGTCTCTGACAGACCTGATGAGCTATCGATGGCATGAACAACATCATATGTGAAGAATGCAAAAGTCATTAAAAAGACAAGAAAGAAAAGATCAAAGTGGATCTCTGTAGAGAATGTGAAACTTGCTTTGAGAGAGTTGTTATTTTTAGGTGCCATCCAGTAAATTCAAACTCAAAGTGACCCTATGTACAACAGAACAACATATCACCGAGTCCTGCACCATCCTCTAAATTGCTTTTAGGATTAAGCCTATGATGCAACCTACGTGTTAATCTATCTTAGTGAGGGGTTTCCTCTTTTTCTTTGCCCCTTGACTTTACCAAGCACAATTTCCTTCTCCAGGGATTAGTCTTTCCTGACAACATGCCCAAAGGATGTGAGATGAAATCTCATTATCCTTGCCTCTAAGGAGCATTCTGCCTGTACTTCCTCCAAAAAATGATTGGTTTGTTCTTTGGGAATTCAATGGTACTGTCAATACTCTTCATCAGTACCGTAATTCAAATGCATCAATTCTTATTTGATCTACCTTTATTCGATGTCCAACTTTCACATACATATGATGTGAGTGAAGATACCATGGAGTAGATCAGATGCACCATAGTCCACAAAATAACCTCATTGTTTTTTCAACATTTTAAAAACGTCTTGTGGAACATATGTATAAATCATAGAGAAGCTAGGGCACATGGAAGAAATGATGAAGCAAACACTTCGGACAGAAAATTTCAAGGCACAACTTGTGGCAAGTCAAATATTGCAATGATGTGTCCAAAGACCTAGAATTAGAAAAACAAAAAGAAAGAACATGGTTAACATATCTTTCTGTCTCAGTTGCAATATTGAAGTAATCGATAGACAAAATATTGATCCATGCAAGAAGCATCAAAGGAAGATAGAGAAATACACAGAGTCACTGTATTAAAAAACAATTATCTTGCAACCATTTCAAGAGGTAGCACATGAGCAAGAATCAATGGTACTGAAGAAAGAAGTTCAAGTTGCAATGAAAGAATTAGGTAAAAAAAAAAGAATTAGGTAAAAACAAGACTCCTGGACTGATGAAATACCAATTAAAATATTTGAACAAGCTGCTGAAGCTCTGGAAGTGCCAACATAGCTGTGCCAGGTAACTTGGAAGACAACTACTTGGTCAACTGACATGAAGAGATCAATATTTGTACCCACTCCAAAAAAGTTGACCCAATAGAATGTTCAAATTATAGAACAATATCATTGATATTACATGCAAATAAAATTTTTCTGAGGATCATCCAACATCAGTTGAAGCAGTATGTTGACAGGGAACTGCCAGAGGTTCAGTCCAGATTTAGCAGAGGCCATGAAACAAGGGATATTATTGTTAATGTCAGTTGAATCTTGGCTAAAATCAGAAGATAGCAGAAAAGTATGTACTTGTGTTCCATTGAGTATACAGAGGCATTAGACTGCGTGGGGCATCACAGACAATCGATAGTCTTGAAAAGTAGGGGAATTCCAGAACACTCCTTTGTGCTCCTGCAGAACTTATACATGTATGAGGGCGCAGAGTTGTATGAACATAAATAGGGAATCCTGCATAGCTTAAATTGGTAAAGGAGCATCTTTTGGCCATATTTATTCAATGTGTACGCTGAGAAAATAATCAGAGAAGCTGGATTATACATACAAAGAAGAATGCAGCATCAAGATAGAGAGAAAGCCTCTTAAACTACAACATGCAGATAACACAATCTTGCTTGCTGAAGGTGGGGAGGACATGAAGCCGTTGTGGGTGAAATCAAGGATCATAGCCTTTAGATTGGATTACAACTCAATGTAAAGAAAAACAAAGTAATCAAAACCTATAGATAACATCATGCTAAATAGAGAAAAGGTTTAAGGGTCAAAGAGTCCATCTGGCTTGAACCCACGTCTTTGTTCATGGAAGCAGCAGTTAAGAAATCAAGTGACTTAGGTAAATCTGCTGCTCTTTAAAGTGTTGAAAAGCAAGAATGTTACTTTAAGGACTACGGTATGCATAACCGAAGCCATGGTATTTTCAATTGCCTCCTATGTATTTGAAAGTTAGACATTCAATAAGGAAAACTGAAGATAAATCAATGCAATTAAACTATGCTAGCGGTGAAGAATATTAAAGTTACCCAGAACTTCCAAAAGAACAACCAGATTAAAAGGTTGAAAAACAGTCAGAATGTTCCTTAGAAGCAAGGATGTTGAGAATTTTTCTTATTTACTTTGGATATGTTGTCAGAAGAGACCAGTCCCTGGAGAAGAATATCATGCTTGATAACATGTAAGGGCAATGCAAAAGAGGAAGGCCCTCATCAAGATGGATTTAAGCAGAGGTTGCAACAATGAGCTCAAACATAATAGCAACTATGAGTATGACACGAGACCGAGCGAGGTTTTGTTGTGTCATATATGGGGCTGCTATAAGGCAATACTGACTTGACAGGGCCAACAAAACTACACCAACGCATGACTTAAGTAGGACCATGGTCTCTTCTACTTAAAGTTTCATGTTACTTATTTGTACAAACAGGGTAACGATACAGTTTGATGATGCCTACATATGCTGGCAATATTTAGCATATCACAAGTTTCTCGGTAGCCACGACTATGTCAGGTGGACAAGCATTGATTAATTCATTCGCTTATTTGACCAGGTTTAGTGATCTGAGACTTCTTGAGTTTCCTCAGACCATATCAGATCAAGAGGTTAAATTTGTCCAGTGAAGAAGGTCATAGGAATTGGAACTGGGCAAATAATTCTTCAAGGCCCATGAGAATGGAAAATTTGGCAAAGAGTAATCTCAGCAAGGGTCTTTTTCGTTTCCACCTTTTGCAGATGGTTCCCTGCTGTGTTATCCGTCCAAACTGTGCTTAAGGTTTTCCATTTTTCCTTGGAACTCTGTTAGGCTAATTGCATGTTTTAAAGATCTGCCACCTCTGTGATTATTTAAGAAGTAACTAATCGGTTTAGCACTCTACTGGGTCTTACTGTAGCTAGCAAAACTAAAATAGGACATTTTAATCAATTTTGGTTTTGTTTTTAAGCAATATGTTTAAACAATATGTAATTTATTTACCCTAACATATTTGAATGCGTGTTCTGAATATGATGTTGTGCCTTGTAGCCAGTTTCCTGTTAAAAACAATACATTTCCAAGATGGAAATGTCATTGTTGAGTGAAAAAAAACTGTCATTGTTAGATATGTAAAGAACTCTGAAGAATACAGGGTTTAATATCTATACTAGAGGACACTAAAAACATGCTCATTAATAAATACTTCAAATATGTATTATGGTCGTTAAATGATTTTGTGTCCACTGGAAGAAGTATGAATGTGTAGGGGTGGACTCCAACCTGTCAATTAGGTGACAGCCTGATGATGCCTCCTTGAGGGGGTGTGGCTTTCTCATAAAGAGGAGCCTGGGAACCTCCCCATCTTTCTGCCCATTTACCTCCCTTTATGCTGGGTCTCTACCACTGACCCTGAGAGCTCTGGTGCCCTGGATGTTTCCTCTGACTTTGAAGTCTCCACCACTGGCCCGTGATTTTTCTGCACTCTGCGTCATTGCATGTGGCTATGAGAGTCTGAATAGGAATTTATGGGCTGGTGTTGGACTCATGGATGGGCTGGGATGCTTTATTGTCATGTAATCATTTTTTTTATAAAGCTCTTTTCACACGCGTGTGTGTGTCGCCAGATTCACTTTCTCTAGACAACCTGGCCTAACACATCTACTGTGCAGCTCCGGGAGATTTTTAGAAGGTGACATAATTATCTTAAAGATTTGTTGATATTTCTCTTTTAGTAATGATTCCTTCCAATTTCCTCTAGAAAATCTGTCACTTTAGAGCCAGTATCTACGGATTATCTCCAGTTTGAACATTATCCCTCACACATGGACAACCTATCAAAATTAAATTATACTTCAAATTTCAGAAAGCCCCAAATAATAGAAAATATATATATACTTGATAAATATGGGAGATATAATCATAGTTCAAGTATTATTCAATTTTAATTTTACAAATGTTTTCAATCATAATTTACATTAGCATTTTACTGCAATGTACTTACATATATTTTAGTTTATGGTAAAAATGCATTCAAATGTTCAAAATGCTTTCATTTTATAAAGTGAGGTTAATCTTGGTATAAATTGGTTATAATAAGAACAATCATCATATATTAAAATGCCCTACAATGTGGTACTATTGTGGGTGGCTCATTAGCTTACTCAAAATGCTGGTTTAAAGTTGCCTGTTAAATAAAATTGAGAATAACTTTTAATGAGTTTTAACAATTGTGATGATATTTTATAGTACATAGAGTAAAACAAATGCTTCCTTAGATTTTCCTTGTTAGGAAAAAGTACTAGAAGTAATCTCAATCATTCAACTTCATTGAACAAGTGACATGAACATTTTGAAAAGATGACTAGGTAATGGAGCAGCCTATTGGGGGCTTCAGAATGACACTGTCACTTGGTGAAGGACTGATCTTCCAAGAGAGTGTTCTTGAGTTAGTTATGAATTAGATGTAAGCCCCTCTAGAAATGGGGCACGGCTCAGGGCTTAGCATAAGCTAAGATCTTAATTTTGTGAAATCCTACATCCAGGACTGTAAATCTCAGCTCTTTTAGAAATAAACAAGTAGAATGACTTTTAGATTACACAATCTTTTAGATGTGCAACTGTACAATTAATACACATTTCATGCTATCAATAAAACATTTTAAGAACAGCTAAAGAGTTGTGAATAGACGCAGGTGCTTACAGGCAGAATGGAGTTTTCTTGATGGATGTAAGGATTGCTTAATTTTTAAAATATAAAATGTTATGCCTGGGGCTACATGAGTGTCAAACGTGACACTTCAGTACCTTATCCACTAACTATAAAGATTTATGACATTCATTAAGGCATAAAGTTGGGGTCTTTAAGTGAACTCATATTAGGAGAGAGTCCAGTGCTCAAAGGGGATGCCTACTGCACACCCCTTACTCTTCTCCAGGACTGATGAGAAAATCGGCACAAACAGTGAATTTTTGGTTTTTGCTTTTCTCCTTTTTTTCCCTTTTTCCTTTTTTCTGTGGTTTCTATTATCCCCTTTCTGAAATATTTGGTGTAGTTAATCTTCAACAGGCCCATAATAAAAGAAAACATTCATCAGGCCATTAAAAACTTGCAACAAAAAAATCCAGGGCCAGATGGCTTCATGTGGAAATTCTATCACACATTCAGAGAAGAGTTGATAATTCTGAACAAACTATGACAGAAGACAGAGAAGGACAGAAAACTTCTGGATTCACTTATGATGTGAGCATACGCTTGTTACCAAAATCAGGAAAGATGTTCCAAATTACAGAACATCCCTTAGGAACATGGATGAAAAAAAATCACAAAATCTTGGCCTATAAAATTATCCGGTATATTTATAAAAAAATTCGTGATCAAGTTCAAACCAGGTATGTGCAACATTGTGAAAAGGTCAATACTCCCCAAAGCAACCTATAAATATAACACAATCCAGATCCTAACTTCATTTTTTAAAGAAATGGGAAAACTATTCACCAACTGTATATAGAGAAGAAAGAGTCCCACAATGTATACAAAGAACAGCATAAGAAGAGCAACAAAGTAGGAAGCCTCGGCCTTCCTGACCCCCAAATCGAGTACACAGCCACAACAGTCCACAAAGCCTGGTCAAATGGTACAAGGGCAGAGAAGTAGACTAATGGAAAGTACTCAGAAATAACCCTACTCCCTTACAGACAACTCATCTTTAACAAAGGGCTGAAAATTATTTAATGAGGAAGAGTTCATGTCATCAACAAACCATGCTGGCAAAATTGAAATTGGATCTCCTCATTGCATACATAAAGAGTAACTCAAGATGGACTAAATACCTAAATGCAAATCCCAGCACCATAAAGAAGAGCAATGAGAAAATAAGGGAAAACTTAAGGGTGCTCATATATGGCCCAAAAGCACTGTCAAGCATAGTGAAAATCACACACACGTCAGAAGAGAAAACA
The DNA here is from genome assembly GCF_050624435.1 of Tenrec ecaudatus. Taxonomy (NCBI): domain Eukaryota; kingdom Metazoa; phylum Chordata; class Mammalia; order Afrosoricida; family Tenrecidae; genus Tenrec; species Tenrec ecaudatus. The sequence goes on along the minus strand of NC_134541.1, from coordinate 64,905,971 downwards.
GACGACTAGGACGTGAAAATAAGACACATATGCACAGCAAAATATCTCATTAAAATCGTTAAAAAAAAGAACCAACAGAAGGGGGGAAATTTTACAAATAGACATTAGTCAAAGCTACTCTCTAATCTGTAGAAAACTGCCACACCAAGAAAAAGATGACTAATCTAATTTTAAAATTAACAAAGGACAGGAACAGACCATCAAAGAAGACGTATAGATGGCCAGCAAATACAAGAAGCAGTGCTCATAATCCAAGAGACACACACCAGTGCAAAAAACAATGATGAGATCACATTGTGCACCTGTATGGAAAGCAAGGTTCTAAAAATACCAAAATAACAAATGCCACAGAAGGTGAGGAAAAAGTGTGATCACTGTGGAAAGCAATTGGGCACCGTCTCAAACAAGTGAGAATAGAAATTCCACAAAACTAGCGCTCCTTCTTCTGGGCATGCCCCGAAAGAAGTAAGAGCCATAAGAGGAGCAGACGTGTGTACCTCCATGTCCGTTGTAGCACTTGCTAAAATGACAAGAAGATGGAAACCACCTAAAGGCCCATCAGTAGAAGGATAAAGAAATTTGGCAGTTACACCCAATGGGATGCTATGCATTGCTAAAAATGAATGATAAAACCACAAAACATTTCGTAACATGAGTGGACATGGAGAACATTATGCTGGCAGAAATTAATCAATCACAAATGGATAAATATTATATGACACCTCTGTGATAACAAGAAAATCAAGACACAGTTTTCATACCAAGGGAAACAGATTTTGATAGTTATAAGTAGGAGGAAAATGAGAGAGGGAAGAAGCAGAACAAGGCTAGAAGGTACACAGACGCTAACTTTGGGGAAGGGGAAGGTAGAATCCCACAAGAGGGAGGAGAGAAGTCAAGGTGGGGCTGGAGAGTGGGGCAATGACTTAGCGGTTTTATTAATTAGCTTAAGGTATTAAATACAAAATTGATGATCAGAATGCAAACCTCCACCTAAATCACGATTTTAAAAGTTACTTTTTATTTCAATCCTCTCATACAGAAGACATAAAATATAAATCCATGGCTTTATCATCATCAACAAGAAACTTAACATTTCCCCCGACAATTTTCAAATCAGATGGAAATCTCTGGTGAGACTCTTCTTGTATCTTAGTTACACATAACCAAGCCATCTCTTATCCAGGGGCCCTGGAAATCCCCTGCAGTTTGCTTCTGCTCAGAAGAGGATGTCTGTATGAAACACACAGGCAGAGTTCCAATTATTGTGGTCACCATGGTGTTCAGAATCTTGGGACTGAGACACAGATAAAAGAAAAGTAGTCTCCAGGTGAACTTTTCTATGTCTTCCAACCTCCCACTCCTGGTCTCTATCACAGGTCTTCTTTCTACCGGACAGTCTCCGTCACAAATGAGGAACATCACGGAGGGCTTCGGCACAGGTGTGAGTGCCCGGGAGATCGAGGATTACCTTGCAATATCTTCCAGAAACATAAATTCAAGCAAGAAGAAAAGATTTTAAGACAAGAAAGGTTTAAAATTAAAATGATCAGTTACCTCTTCTAGCTGCATACTTTGATTATCTTAAAAATAAACTCCACTATTCTGCTATATGCCCCAGCACGTATAATTAATGCATATGTTAGGATATACCTTATCTACTCATATGTATATGCATATCTAGTACAGGACGAGGGTTGAAAAGTTCATGAAAATAGAATTGGAAACTAATGAAATTTGCCATGAATCTTTTGAAGTCCCTACGTGTGCATGCATATGAGTGTGCGAGGACTGGTAGAGGTACCAGGTAGGTGTTGGCTTGCTGACTGCAAGGGCGTTTCCAATCTGCCAGCTCCTCTGAGGAAAATGAGGCTGTATTACCCAATTTCTCTTTACACCTCATTAACCCAATAAAGAGTTTCTATCAGTGGGAATCAACTCAATGTCAGTGGGTTTGGTCTGGAGTATATGCTTATATTTATGTATATATTATGTGCATATATAAAGTGTTGTACATATATATGAGTGTATATAAATACCTAAAAAACCCAAACCTACTGTTATCGAGTTCATTCTGACTCATAGAGACAATATATATGATATGTGTGTACATACATGTATATAAGTCACACATGTCATAACTAATATACGTATACAAAATAAGTTAAAGTTTTATCGTATTGCATAAGACCAAGTTCTAAAAGACTAAAATCGCTAAAGATGTCTAGTTAATAAGGATGTTTTTCTTTAAAAGTAAAATATACAGAGAGTCTGAGGGAGAACATATATTTAAAACAAATATACAGTTTCATAACTATGTATTTCAGGCAGATATTTGACCTTTCTCTTGCTTGCATGCTGTCACAAACTGAATTTTATTTCCCCAAAATATGTGTTAACTTTGGTGGGCCCTGATTCTCAATGGCTTAACCGTTATGTGATTTCATAATGTCAGTTTTGAAATGAGGCAATTGTCTCCCATGATGCAATCTGAAGTGATTAGCCTTAAACTGATGGGATGGTATTCGGATGAGATGCGACGTTCATATTTACATCACAGCCTTGAGCCGATATTAAGGGAGTTTCCCTTGTGCGTGGCCTGCATCACCTTTTATTGTATACAAGATAAAAGGAGAAAAGCAAGTAGAGAGAGGGGCCTAGAAATACAAAGAAAGGAAAGTCCAGACCATAGCATGTCCTTTGGATCCAGTATCTCTGGTAGGAAACCTCAAACCAACAGATGATTGAGACCGAGACACATGGAGACCTGCAAGGAATGCCCGGCTGGCAGGTGCTGAAAGACATGAAACTTCCTCCTAAACGGTGTGGACTCCAAGAGAAAAGGTCTTTCCCCGACACAGCACCTTAAATTTGGATGGTCTGTGAGAGCCACACACTTGTGGTGCTCCTGATAAAGTAGCCCTAGAGAGCTATGCTTGTCATCATTTTCCATTACATTATTAAGGTTTTGGGTTGTTTTGCTCTGTCTTTTGTTGTTTTTTAGTAAAGATTCTTAAGTTATGTGACCTTAATTGGAAAATCATAGAAGCTTTTGCAGCTAAATTTTAGACTCAGTCCCACTTTGTCAAGTATCACATCAAATAAATATATTATCAAAACCAAAAAATAATAAACATGGATGAACATTTATTGAGCACTTAGTACACGGCAAGTTCTGGTCCAAGTTCTTTAGGCTTTGCTCGTCCGTCAAACAGTATTCGAAGTTTAAACACTGCATCATTGTTACTGCCAGAGCCAGATCTGGGTCCAGAATCCAGGCAAGGAATTCCACCGGATCTCAAATCCACGAGTTTATATAGAGAAGAATAAATGAGATTTTAGAGGCAATGCATTCTTACTTTTACCTCTTTATTTTTTAATTTATTATTAAGTTATGAAACAGAGAAGAATGTACACCTAATAAAAAATAAGACATGGCTTTGAGTTTCAAGGCTACCAATAATAACCATAAGTGAGGAAATTATTTGACTTTGTTGGCTCCATTTTATGCAGATAAAAGAAGACTGGGTAGATCTGCGATGGTGAATATTTGATACACATACTTTTAACCAACTTTCAATATTCTGGCTATAAATCCTTCCCTCCTTTTTCTGCTGAAGTTGAACACGGCTTTGCTTCTCAACTCAGGATTCCAAGTAATATCTTTTGATGCACTGTTGCTGGTGTATAATATATAACCTAATTCTCACATCTGGACAATATGATATAAGGGTTCTAACATTAAATACATAATCACATAACCACAGGCAGATCTGAAATGGGCTTCAACGGGGGAATGAGCATAGATTTCTGCAGATGAATTAGAATGAGAGGGAACTAAATACTGAGAAATACAAAGACAATTTCTGAGTCTTGAGAAATATAGTCAAGGCTGACTCATGCTTTTGTCTTGAGCAGTAGAAGTCTTCCCCAATGAGAAGATTTACTGCTCCATCTGGACCCTCCTGAATCTCTCAACAGGCAGCTACAGCATTGATTATATCACCAGTACAATGAATTATTTCAGCCAATCATAGCCCTGGCCACTATGGTTGTATCTCTAATCGTTTCATGTCCTATATATGGTAATGTACCTTTAATCTCAATCATGTTCACAAAGGATACAAATGCTGCTCTATATTAGATTTAGGCAGTCACATAAAATGGATTGTTGTAAAAATTATTTAATGATTATTGAAGGAAGAAAGAAATGCAAAGACAAAGAGAAAATGTCATTTGAATTGGGGTATAACTTTTAACATTCTTGGGTTCCATTGTATGAGGGGAGGGGGGCCCTAGTTGTATAATAGGAAGGTGTTTGGATCCTCACCAAATGCTTGTACGCGTTCCAGAGGCAATCTGTCTGTATATGTATTCACCTGTGGCAGGAGGAGACAACGTGACAACCTGGTGTCACACTGCTCACTCCCTCAACAACAAAGACCTAAGAAACCAGGTGAAACAGATCTAGATGGTAATTCTGGAACTCTGAGCTTGGATTAGCACAGAGGTGAAAACAATATATATGTGTATAGCAAACTAAATGTGATTTGAGGAGAGAGAGGGTAACCATTTAGACACACAGAAGCAACATGCATGAGTAAGGAGAAAGCAATTTTATGGACATACCATACGGACAGAATCAAAGTTTAAACACAGCCTGAGTGAAGGAAAGAAAGACGAATAAAAGCTAGCGCTAAGAAAGGAAAATATGGGGAAGCAACCAATAAGAATTCTAGTGACATTTCTAGTGACAATTCCGGGAAGACAGTTAGTGGAGATTAAAACATTCTTTATTAGTGGGGCCTAGTTATTTGGGTTCAGGGACCACACCGAGGGGAAGGCCTATTAAATGGCAGCTGATACCACGGAGTTGTAGGTACCCCTCCCCCTCCTTGATCATTGCAGGACCAGGAAGGTGGTTTCACTGTCACCGAAGTACACTGGACCCCACGGTGAACAGTGACCACAAACGTATACTCCCTCACGTTCCTACTCATACCTTCCCTCTAAACAGAGGAGAGCTGTCATCTTGGCCCAACAGCCTATGGGCAGTGATTTCCCACCCCCACTCCACCACCACATCTCACCTACCAAGTTCATTTTGACAACTTTTCCATACCCACCGGTCACCCACCACCTCACCCCTGGCAAACTATGAAAACTTCCTGTGCACCCCGTGCTGTGCAATCGATGGCCATGTGGGTGACGGGGAATGATTTCACAGGCCCAGATCACATGCCCACGACCTCTACTCACAAGTGCAGACACACGGACACAGTGCACACACTGAGTACCTGAAGCTCCCTGGATCTGAGGTACAGAGCACCCCTAGAAGCCTGCTGCCTGTGTGGCTAAAGCAGGCAGAAGCGTGGCTCATGCAAGAGGTCACTGTGTTCTATTGTGTTGGAGGTACATGCAGAAGCATTCCCCTCAATGTGCTCCTTGCTGGGGGGCGTGGACATGCTGACTCCAGCTGTAAACCATCACTACCATGGACTGTGGCCTCTGGGTGCAACAGGTAACACCACCATTATACTGCCAACAGGGGTGCACACTCATGCAGAGAGCTCAGCAGCCTCATAGGGCCTCTGAAGCTAGTGAAGTCCATCCCATCATACAATGTGTGCATTGTCTTAGCAACATGAAGAACTGCCGCTGTGTAACCCTTCTTATCTCTTTTTAAAAATTTTTTCTATTATTTTTCTTTTTCTCCTCCTTTCCTCCACTAGTTTTTTCTCTTTTCTTCTTCTTTATTATTATCATCCCCCCCCCATTCTATTCTTTCCCCCTGTTTCTCACCTGGTCGAAGGCAGACATTTTCCTGATTCATCAAATTCACCTGCTGTACCAATGCCTACTATTCCACTCAACAAGCAAGTGCAACCAACTGGTCCTGTCCCACGGGATCAAGAACAAACGGTGGACGCTGATTGTTCCCATGGACAGCAGCTGCTCTTGATGGACAGCAAAGGGCAACCCACACTCAGCTCCCAGTAGTTCGTGGTTACATGGAGAAATGTGGGGAGTGACCCAGGACTAGAAAACTAATGACCATGTAGCCAAATCATCCTACCCGCCACGCCCATCCAGAGATATCAAAGCCATATCCTTCCCTAAATAATTAAAACCAGTAACTTCCAGCACAACTTATACAGTGTTCAGTCAGAATGCTGGAACATTGGCCAAGTTTATCTAATTGGCATACTCCTCCCAAAAGAAGACTGAACTTTAAAAGTCAATAATATTTTCAAAAGTTAATATCATATCATATTATATCAACTATCTTGCCATGTAATTTAACTTCTCTAAACATAATGGCATGAAACTGGAATTTAAGAGCAGGGAGATCTTCAGGTAAACTCCACATATTTGGAAACCTAAGCGACACATTTCTCCAAAGAAAACAAATCAAAAGGTGATTAGAAATATGCTTTTAACTGAATGCAAACAAAACGTATCCATTGTATTTATATAAGCTAGCAATAAACCATCTGAAAATGAAATTTACAACATTCACAATAGAATAAAAATATCAAATAGTTATCAATAAGTTTATTAAGAGATAGCAAGGCTTGTATACTGAATACTAAAACTGCACTCCCCCACACATACAAAAACGAAACAGCTTAAAATAATTTTTAAAACTCAGGTAGATGGAGTTATCCTATCTTCCAAATGGAGAGCTATCTAATACATAACATATGAAGTTTATGGATATAAACTCTCAATAATTTAAACCATGAGTTGTTCCTAAATTGACTTATGTAACCAAACCAACATCAAACAACAGAATTTCTTGGAAGATGATTTTAAGATGAATGAAAATTTAAAGACCAAATATAGTAAAATAACTGAAAAATAACAAAATTGAGAGAATTACATTCCTTAATTCAATAATCTATGCTATCTGACCTACAATGAATGCTCAGGGAAGCAGCAGTCAAAGGTTCAAGCAACACATTGCATTAGGTCAATCTGCTCACAAGATCTCTGTAAAGTGTCAAAAAAGCAAGGATGGTGCTTTGAGCACTAAGGTTCACCTGGCCCAAGCCATGCATCTTCTATCACCACATAGGCACAGAAAAGTTGGACATCGAATAAGGAAGACCGATGAAAACACCCTGCCTTTGAATTACGGTGTTGGCAAAGCATATTGAAGGTACCGTGGATGGCTAAGAGAACAAATAGGTCTGCTTTGGCAGAAGTACAGGCAGAATATTCCTTGGAGGCAAAGATGGCAAGGCTTGTGTCACAATATTTAGCTATGTTATCAGGAGAGACCTGTCCCTGGAGAAGAACCTAGCGTTTGGGAAGATGCAGGGGCAGCACCCAAACAAGAAGGCCCAGAATAAGATGAAATTACACAGTGGCTGAAACAATGGCTCAAACAAAGTTGTGTGCACGACTCAGGACCTGGCCAGGATTTGTTTTGTTGTACGTGTGGGAGCTACGAGCTGACCGCCTTTGGATTAGAACAACACCAGTACACAACGGAGAGCTCAGAAAGACTCCACACTGAGGGATCATGAATACTGGACAAGATGCAAGCCATTTAATAAGCGAAAGCCTTTTCAAAAGTGGTTCTGGAAAATTCAATATCTATAGGCAAAATTTCATCCATATTTCATACCATTTCATATAATTAATTGAAAACTGACCACATTCCTAAATATAAAATCTAAACATCTAGAAAAAATAGAGAAGGGTGGCTTTATGAATTTGGGGTGGCTAAACAATTTTCTATATATATTATTAAAAGCACAATTAATAGGGTCATATTTATAAATTAGATTGTATCAAAATTAATACCTTTTCTTTTCAACACACTATTAAAGGAATAAAAATTAAAACTATAGATTAGGAGAAAATATGTGCCTGTCTTTTAAATGATAAATACTTTGAATTTGGATTATGTAAAGGTCCTTACAAAACAGTGAAAAATAGCAAAAGATAGTACAGAACTCTGACCAAAGAAGATAAATGGATGGCAAATATTTATTTGTCCCAACTGATTTATCACTTGGCTGCTAACCCATCAGCCACCTTATAGGAGAAAGAGATGGCAGCTGGCTTCTAGAAAGATTACAGCCCTGGAAAACATACAGGGGCATCTGAGAGGGTCACTGGGAGACAGAATTAACTTGGTGGTAACAAGCTTATTTATTGTTTTATTTTGTTTGGGGCTTATATTTTATTTTTAGTGCTTTTTAAATGTATCAATTATACCAGAACAAATTGTTTAAAAAGAGAAATTTTAAGAAAACAATGTTGAGAATTATATACCATTATTATTAGTATTAAAACTATGAAATAAATAAGAGCAGGGAGATGGATAAATAAATATATTTAAAAGATCAAAAATGTAAATATTCCATGAATGGTATGGATAGAAAAGCTAAGACCCTCTCACTTATGCTATTCTCTTATTTAATAATTCTTTTAGTTATGCTTATCTAATTTTAAAAACAAGATGTAGGAAATAGGAAAGGGAGCTAGTTTTCTTAATGTCAATTGAAAAAATGTAACTTTTAAAATCCTACCGTTTTCTTGCCATGATCAGCCCACCAGATAGACTCACAGACTGGATACGGGACCCCTATAACCAGCAAATGTGGGAAATTACTCAAAGGGGATAGTTTTTCCTTCAATTTCAATAGCATACATCATCAAATATATTTAACAATGTAAATTGAGAAAAGTTAGTCTGTAAAGTTGGGAATATCATACGGATAAATGTAGATGCTATATTGAATAACCCAAATCAAATCAATGATAATTTCCTTTACACATTTTCCATAAACTATCTAATCAAACTTACAAAATAAGGTAAAAATTCAAACGAGATTTTTCCTTTAAATATTATTAATTTTGTTATTGCTGGGGATACACACAGCAAATTGCACACAATAGATCTTGCATGTACAATTTAGAGGATTACATTGTCAAGTTATATAACCACTCCTTCTCTCCTTTCTGAGGTTTCCTCCTTCGTTAGCATAAACTCACTGTCCCCTAAATTCCTATTTAATCTTTCCAGTTGGCTGTTGTCAGTTTGATTCCACGTAGGACGTTCTTACCAGAGAATAAATCCAAGGCCACTGTCTTTACTATAAGGCTAAACATTTTCTTTTAAGTTTTAAGACTTCAAGGGGATGATTTTTGGTGTAAGTTTTATCTGAGGGTAAAAATTCCCAGTTCATCCATCCTCCTAACTCTGGAAAGTCTAGACTGCATGATAAATTGAAATTCTCTTCTTCATTCTTAGCCTTTATATAAGATTCTCTACAGAATTGTTGATCAACAGGTTCAGCAATGGCAGCGAGGCCTTGCCTAGTTCTTCTAGACTTCTTGTAAATGAAACAGCTGTTCGTGGAAGCTACTGGCCACAGGTTAAACGTTGTTGCTGCTGTTACATGTTGATGAGTTGATTCTGGCTCATAGTGAACCAACTGGGTTCAACAGAACAAAACAGAATGGTCCTGTACCAGCCTCCCAACTTTTCTTTTGGTTTGAATCCATTATTCCAGCTTCTGTGTCAATCCAATTAATTGAAGGCCTCTTCTTCTTATCCCTCCTGCTATTCCTAACTCTCCCTTTCCCTCTGCTGTGCTAACTGAATAGAGACCAATTATGTCCCTTGGGTCGCCTCTTAGGAGCTATTAAGTGCCCCAGAACTACTCAACAAGCTAAAGGTTTATACAAACACTAAATATGCCATCAGACTGATGAACTGGGATGTCCCAGAAAACTATGATCCCCAAATTTCAAACCGAGGCACAAATTCCATGAGGTATGCGATTGTTTATAAGCATCCCCGGTAGCTACTTATTGTTTTTGTCATTGTTGTAAATACATCTATCACACAATATTAGCCAATTCAGTTTCTGACAGGTATACAATTTATTGATAGCAATTAGACATAAACACATCCATAATACATACCCTTAAGCAATATAATTTTTCCATCACATTTGCCGAGTTTCCTCTTCCCTCCCACAGGTGGTAATGACTAATGAACTTTGTTCTCTTTATATTTAGCTTATCTTTTTATCTAAGTGTGGTCACATAAAATTTGTTAACTTATTTTACTCAACATCATATCTTCCAACGTAAAATTGAAATGGACTTGGGTCCTTTAGTGACAAAGAAATTCCTCTCAAAAAAAAAAGAAGAAAAATTTTAAACTCTAGCCATTCTGTAGCAAGTATCCAGGATTTCATTTCCCCTACTAGCTGAGTAATATTTAATTCTATTGATGTATCAGGTTTTGTTTATCCACTCTTCTGTTGATCTGTTTCCTGATTAGGCTATCGTGCAATAAACTGAACACATTTTGAAGCCTTTGAACCAAAGATCCAAATGGTTAGTGGCATCTGATAAATATAAACCAATTCTACTCAGCAGAACAATTTCCAGAATCCCTGGAGGCTTACTGCTGTGATCCTTGTAAATATATCTATTTTGCTGATTCATTCTATTGGAAGATGTTTGACTCCTGCTGAGTATTACCACAGTTTTCTTTTCCTTTGATTAAAAGTCACAACAAAATCTCAAAGGGACTTAGGAGAATACATGAAGAGATTGTCTTTGTTCAATCTTGACACTGTGATCATTTTGAAGGTGAAGAATGCTCACTTTGCCACGGGCACAGCGACTGAACGCACGTCTTTCTGTTCCCTGTGCTTGTATCAATAGAGAAGCAGGAATCCCAGCCACAAGCTAGAAAAGACTTCCCTAAACCAGGAGCCGAGCCTGAAAAGGAACACAAGACCCCAACTTGCTCCTGACCCCTTTCTGCTCATTACCTTTCAGAGTCCGTTCATACTGTCAGCGGGATCAATCCAGCTCTCTTCAGGAAGTAAACTAATCCTCTTCTTCCTTCAGTATTATTTTTGAAGTGCTTAAGGAAATCAAAAATGTGAAAAAGGCTAAATCCTACAGAGACTTAAATACCACTTCTATTGTTTAATAAGCATAAGATCACAGGTTTTATTTTAAATTCATTTAAAATTCATTTTCTTTTTATAATGCACACATATTCCTATTTTTTCATTCTTGAAGGAGCTGAGCTAATACAACTATATTACCTGGTTACAGATTAAAATTTCATAATGTACTAATTATGAAGAACTAGTCTTTTAAAACAAGATTTCCCTTTGCCTTTTCTATTCCTTGCAGAATAGAAGGCCTGTGTAAGTTTATTCAAGCAAGCTAAACATGCAATGCATTAAACTAACCCTAATAATCAAATATAAAACTTGCTGAAAACTGATATTTCAGCATAATATTGATGAATTGACTCAATCAGATATGAACTTGATGCCAAACGAAACTAAGCTGATAGATTTTGCCTTTCTATCATCATCTTGGAAGACACCACCGCCGTCCTGTTCCGGCCCTTTTCCTTTAAAGATGGCCTCCGTCTCCTCATGCGACTGGTGAGCAACTTTATGGAGCACAGATTTCAGTATGTATGTCTGAAACATTTCAATATTTATTTCCTTTGCTTTTGATCAAATTTCAACTATTTTCCATTCTATTATTTATACTCTGAAGTTCATATTTAAGGTGCTTTCCACTTTTCCAGATGAGATAATCAACGAAATACTCAATGATGCTCCAGAACCCCAGTGTAATCATCTCTACACTTCTTCCAGCTGGGAAAACATCCTTGTGAAGTCATCATACTGATGATCACTGTGTGGCAACACCTATGGGAAGGCTGTGTTCTCCGACTTAACTTGGTTTTTCTTTTCTTTCTGGACCTTGAAAATTAAGTTCACTTGTTACCAACTGTTCAAAAAATTCAGAAGTTATAATAGACTTGAATTCTGGGTTCTTATGGAAGAAAATTATGGAGGAAGTATGTACAAGCCATTTAACTGTATATAGACCTTATCCCAGCAGCTAATAACAGCACAGAATCAAATGGTGGCTTTGTTACTGATCTATAAAGAAAGAAAAAAGTTCTTGTCCTGGGTTATTCCTTCTCCAGTTCTCTAACTCAACTGTGCAGCCATGTCAAAACACATGGAATACTAGAAGTTTCCCACTCGGGGAATGTGATAGTAGAAGGCAGAGCTCACAGGTAAAGTGCATTTAAGAATAATACAACCCAGGGATGTTATTCTTAAAATCAAAACAGAAAAAGAGTCTTGGAACATTGTGTCAGCAAAGGGAGTCGGAGAACTTTCACAGTATATGCTATAAATGTTACCTAACAGAGAAATGTTGGAGATTTGTCCCCCCAACAGTTTTATCGGTACATAACTCACATGTCATACATTTGAACAGTTCAATCATTCAATCACACCAAGGGGCCTTGTACAATCACTACCACATCTATCTTAAGAGTTTCCCTCATGCCAGCCTGGTCACATTGCCTTCAAATTAAGGTATGCAATCACCCTCAGTTTTAGAGCTATCTCCCCACTCCAGGCCTCACTGTTTATTCCAGAAATCCCACTTCCCTCCCCATTCCCTTCCCCCACCATTGCAATCCCTACAACATCTTGCATCAGCTGTTATCATTCTACATCCATTCCTCCTATGCTTCACAGCTGGGAAACCCAATAGAAAGCAGTGCAAGACAAATTGCACTAGGTTGGTAAAGGTAAGACCATATCTGTAAAAAGGCAAAAATACAAATGATGCATAAGAGGGAGAACACCTCCACTAATGTCCAAAGAGCCAGGGAAGACATTTCTGTCATGGACATCTAAGAGATACTTGCACCCAGCCCTGATTCAAGTCCTGTCTACAAAGAGGACAGCTTGAAATTTCTGTCATGGACATCTAAGAGATACTTGCACCCAGTCCTGATTCAAGTCCTGTCTACAAGGAGGACAACTGGCCTGGTACCAAGTTACCCCCTCATGGTCCGGTTTACAATAGCTTTTGCCTGACAGTAAGGCTGCTGGAAACTTTTGCCTTTGGCTAGATGGATTTTGGCTCCCACTGTCCTCCATAGCCTTCTCCAAATTGGGTGTTCATAATTTCAGCTCTGATGCTTTTTCTTCACCATATTTTAATTTTGCAATTGTCATTTCTGGATCACACAATCTGGTATGCTTCTTCTGTGTGGACTTACCTGGCTCCTCACTTAGATGACTGCTTCTTTGAATACAAGCCTTTAAGACCCCAGACACTATTTCAATGGATAGCTAGGCATCATCTGTTTCTTCACCACACTTTGCTGAAGTGCCCTTTGTGAAGTTGAGTATCCGGTGGGGCCATGATGTAAGAACTAACGGTTCTTTAATTAGTGTGAGCCCAGAACTCTTTCCTGGATCTATGTTTGTTTTTTTTAATTAGCTGTAGCTTGGTAATTAATACATAGGTCACATCATTTCATAGTTCAATCATGTCAAACATAATTGTAAAATTCCTTCCATAGTCAATTGCCAGGCATACTTTTCCTTCCTGGACTTCATGACATCATTTCCATTTATGTCTCCCACTCCTCTGTATTGGCCCTCCCCACCACGCTCTTGCTATGTGTGCTTTTCCTAAAGACTCAACACCCTTGGATTCCATTTTCTGATAAACAGAAACAAGTAACACAGCTTCAAGAGGGTGACCCCCAATGACTGCGCACTTCTGAGATACACACTAGCATACACAAGCATAAGTAAAATATAACAGAATGTCCACCACAGGATTGCGGCAATTGAGTGTGTCTTAATACTGCGTACAGGGTGTTGATGTCGCAAAGCATGCTTTTCTGCCCCCCAGCCGTACGCCACTCAGTACAGCTATCTTCTGCTTCATCAGCTAGCTTGCGTTTTCCAGCTTAAGTCCTCAGGTTACAAGTGTGTCTGAGGTAGAGTTCAGTTCACCCAGTGGGGTTCCCATATGGAGTCGTATATGCAAGTGAACCCAGTATGGTCTTTATGCACTGGCCAAAGCATGCTGAGTTCTTCTTCTTTTTTAAATTAAATACCTTTATTGGGGGTTCTTACATCAACCATCACAATCCATACATTCATCCATGTGTCAAGCACATTTGAACATATGCTGCCATCATCAATTTTGAAGCATTTTCTTTCTACTTGAGCCCTTTAAATAAGCTCCTCATTCACCCCCCTCTCCCTTCTAAACCCTTGCTAAGTTATAGATGATTATTTTCATATCTTACATCATCCTCTGTCACCCTTCAACCACTTTTCTGTTGTTTGTCTCTCTGAGAGGGGTTACATATTGATCCTTATGGTCATTTCTCCTTTTCTCCACCCTTATCCTCCTGGAATCTCTATTCTCGTTGTTGGCCCTGAGGCGTTTATCCTGGATTCCTTGTGTTGCGGTTCTTATCTGTAGCAGTGTACAAGTTCTGGTCTAATCTGATTTGTAAGGTAGAATTGAGGTCATGATAGTGGGGAGGGAAGGAAGCACCAAAGAACTAGAGGAAAGTTGTGTGTTCCAACGATGCTATACTGCACCCTGACTGGCTCATCTCTTCCTTGTGAGCCTTCTGTGAAGGGATGTCCAATGGTCTACAGGTGGGCTTTGAGTCTCCACTCCCCATTCATGCCCCCCTCCTCATTCACATTGGGTATGATTTTTTTTCTGGGCCTTAATGCCTAATACCTGATCCCATCGACACCTCATGACCACATAGGCTGGTGTGTTTCTTCCATGTGGGCCAAGCTGCTTCTCAGCCAGATGGCCACTTGTTTACCTTCAAGCCTTGCAGACCCCCAGATGCTATATCTTTGATAGCTGGGCACCATCAGCTTTCTTCACCACATTTCCTTATGCACCCATTTTATCTTCAGCAAACCTGTAGGGAAGGTGAGCATCACAGCGTGTCAGATTATAAGAACAAAGTGTTATTTTGTTGAGGGAGGACTTGAGTCGAGGCCCAATGTCCATCTCAAACCTTAAGTCTTAACATACAGACATAAGTACATAGATCTATTCCTCTCTCATTATATATAAATATTTTTACATATGTACATGCCTGTATTTACACCTCTATAAATGTCTTTTGCCTCCTGGTCTTTCCTCTATTTCCTTTTACTTTCTTCTTGTCCCACCATCATGTTTGGGCTTCGTTCGAGTTTAGTACTTCCTCACTGCCACATTGCCCTTGATTAAGCCCCACTGAGCATCTTACGCCCTTCTCTCCACTGATTTTAATTCACTTATAGTTCTCTTGTCCCTGGGTTGGTTTCTCCCCCTTCCTTTCTCCACCCTCCCCGTCTCCTGTATCACGCCACCCCCAGAACCATCAGTCCCATTCTCTTCATCTCCGAATTGTTTATCCCACCTGTCTTCTCTAGATAGACATGCAGAGACATTAGTAAGTGTGAAAAACAGGCAAAGCCAAACAAAACAACAAAGGAAGTCAAACCAACAAAACAATAGCAACAACAAAACAAAAAGAAAATAACAACAAAAAGAAAGCCACTGACAAAAATGAAAAAGCCTATAAATAGTCCAAGGTTGGTGTGTTGGCCTTTATGAGTGTTTCCCAGTTGAGTCTGATGGGGTGCCACAGTCTCTCCGAAGTCTATTTGTGGTATTCCCCGGGGATTTCATCACTTTACTCCCTTGCTGCTCTGTTTCATACCCTTCATGTTTTGCTCCAGTGTGATGGAATCAGGCTGGGCACAATTCCTGCACTGTGTCTCCAGTCTTGTACCCCATAGTGCTACGGTTCAGTGAGGGACTGCATGTCTGTGGTGGGGCCATCCCTATAGTCCCCTCTGTCCATTGTCTGCTCTGCAGGAATATCATCCCCGGGGCTTGGTGGGCCAGGATGTTTTCCCCTTCCTTTCTACCCCTCTTCATTTCTCCTATGTGCTCTAATCGGATGTACCACTCTCCCCAAGTTGTAGCTTCAGTGCTGTTCTGTCAAGTGCATTCTTCTGATGGGGCAAGGGGATGTCCACATTGTGGGGATTGGGGACAGCCCCGCAGACCTCTTTATTGGTTCCCTGGTACATGCTGGTATGTTGTATTCATGTCTTGGTGCATCAGGGTGAAGCCTGGTCTCTCTCTCCCTCTCCTGTGGAGATGTAAACAATACCCTCCCCTCGGGTGGGTTATTGCCCTGCTCTCCCCATACCCATATCATTTTTGCTTTGTTTTTCTTTCTGTCTTTCATTCTCCCTCCTATTTATTTGGCTACAGTATATATCCTTGAATTGGGTTTGGCCCCACCCCAGGAATGTATGTCTATAGTGGCTGTTCCCCTAGGCCCCATTTTTAAGCGTACCTCAGTGGACTCATGTTATACCTGTCCTCTTGTGCTTGGTGTACTTCCCTTAGCATGGTTTCCTCCAGTGCTTCCCATGTGGCTATGTGCCTCATGCATTCCTCACTGCCTCTTAGGGACACGTAGTACTACATTGTATGTATGTACCACTGTTTGTTTGTTTGTTTGTTTGTTTTTTCATCTGTTGATGGAAATTTGGGTTGATTCCAACTCCTTGCAATTGTGAATTGTGCCTCGATGAACATTGGGACACAGATGTCTGGCCCTGGTTTGTTTCTTGCCTCTTCTGGGTATATGCCCAGTAGGGGGATTGCTGGTTCATATGGTAGTTCAATTTCCATCTGTTTTAGATATCACTAAATCAATGCCCATAATGGCTGTACATATCTACAGGTCCACCCGCAGTGGAGGAGAATTCCTAACTCCCCACACCCCCTCCAAAATTTGTTACTTTCTGAAATTTTTAAATTAGGCTATCTTTGAGGGTGTCAGGTGGTATCTCATAGTTGTTTTAATTTGCATCTCTTATGGCTAATGATTAGGAACTTTTTCTCATATATTTATTGGCCATTTGGATTTCTGGCCTTGTATGTTAGTCTGGGTACATTAGAGAAACAGAGACCCATATGTATGAGAGAGAATTTTATATGAAGGGTGAGTGCACATCAAGAAAACATCCCAACCCAGTGATGCCAAAGCGCACAAGTCCAACATTAACCCATATGTGACACCAATCCACAAAGTCCTCCTCCATCTCACAAAACACACGCTGTGATGCCGACTGCAGAAGGAAAACTGAATCAGAGAAGGTGTAAGCATCTGAGCGCTGGCAGGGGTCTCCACATGGTTGCTCTAGCACCCAGGCCTACATCAGGCTAGGTCCATGGGGCTTCTCCTTGGGAATGTCTTATAGGAAGTGAGCCTTGGCAGCTGAAGCAGGGAACTGGCTAAGGCAGCTGTACCCTGGTCTGACCATCACAAAGCAAGAGACCGAGAACTTGAAAGGAGAGGCTCACCATCCTTCAATTAATCTCACATGTGTTTATCAGCCAAGTTTACAAAATAAACTAACTATGTCATCTTGTGAAACTTCTGTTCAGGTCCTTTGCCCACCCCGTTAGTGGGCAGTTTAGTTTTTTCCTTAGTGTAAGCTTAGAAAGTATTGTAGACTTTAGTAATGAGGCCTTTGTTTGAAGTGTCATTGCTAAAGATGATTTCCCAATTTATGGGCTCTCTTATTACTCTCTTGGTGAAGTCTTTCGATGTACAAGGTGTTTTAGCTTCAGCATACCCCACTTGTCAATTCGTGACTCCTCTGTATTTGTATCCTTCCCTATTTCCAACAGCCTATCTATTCCCTGTGCCAAGGTTCTCAGATTTGTCCCAATTCCCCCATTAATGGCCCTATGGGTTTCTATGAGTTGGTGCTACTGGACGACACCTAAAACCTAATAGTTTTCAGGTTTACCTCAAGGTCTGTGATCCACCTTGAGTTTATTCTTATGCATGGAGTGAGGAAAGGGTCTTGCTTCATTTTTATTTAGGTAGATATCCATTTGTTCCAGCACCACTTATTGAAGAGTGTATCCACTTCCCATTGGATATTTTGGGGGAACTAATCAAAGATCAGTTGCCCGCATGCTGATGTTTTATTTCTGGGTCTTCAGCTCTTTTCCATTGGTCTGAGTATCTGTCATTCTACCAGTACCCCACTGTTTTGACCACTGTGGCTGTACAATAGGTACTAAAGTCAGGCAGACTTTGTCCTTCTTCTTGAGGAGTTCTCTGTT